>NC_135236.1:238071459-238424793 GCF_051348905.1 Ranitomeya variabilis | reverse complement strand
TATTGCTTCATAAAAGTTTTTTGGAGGAACATACTGCATCTGCTCTGAATCTGCAGTAAGATAAGTATTATGGGAAATAGTAAAATCCATTTCTTAAAGGGATTTTCCACCACACTGATATTGATGACCTATTTGTACTACAAATAGAAAAAATAAGGCATGTGTACCTTTAGAATTAAATTTATGTACATGTGTACAAATACGTTATGTGGCCAATATACAAATATACATATATACGCAATCTTGGAAAAGCAAAGGAAACACATTGGCACTATCAGAGTTGCTGAAATGGAGCTGTCAGCAAATGCGCATATAGCATGATAAAAATAAGCCAGTGAAAACCAGTGGTGCTCATGATTTTACATGGTGAGTGCAGCTTTCCTTTCCTGTTGACATATACACAATCGTGTATTTTTTTATTTTTTGTAGTACATCAGGGGGTGTGGCCCCCTTTAGGGCCCAGCACTCTTATCCACCCATCTTTCCAGCACAAGGTTTTAATTGAGAACTCCGTCTGGTTTCATTTGCACTCTCCAGGTGTCACAAGGGTGTCACATCCTGCTGGAAGAACTGGAGTTAGATATTCACGTCGGGTAATGATTCTTAGATCTTTAGAGATGGTGGGATTTGTGTCCCTTATAAAATGGATTTAGTATCCTCTAGTGCTGAAGAGGTTAATGACTCCTTTCTATGCTGGTCAGAAACATACATCTCCATTTAAGCTGCTTCTGATCTGGTCATTACTTCTTCCTATAAAAACTGGTCAGACCTTCTTGTCCATGCCGGTAAAAGATTTGTCTTCCTGTGCTGTGTGCTAAAGCTAAATAGTTGTAGAGTTTTTGTAGTAGTGTTCTGTGGTTTGCTGTAGTACATGTGTGTTTATCTCCTGGTTCCTGTTCCCATTTAGTGTATTCCTCCCTGTCCCTATCCTCCTCCCTATTGTTGGTTAGTGCTTTTGTACAATAGAGATTTTCTGCTATCCCTATATTGTCTTTGTGTGTTGTTTACCTTATGTTTCTGTCCCAGGCTTCATGGGGTGGGGGAGGGGACAGATCAGGGTTTAACAGGAGCATAGTAAGATTCAGGCCTCAATACCTTCAAGAGTACCCCCGAGACAGGGATAGTTAGGGTTCCTGTCACATGGATAGTTTGAGGTCCCCTTTCCTTATTGAAGACCGTCACAGCGTATCACCTGGTTTGGCACATGGAAATGTGAAACAATTAGTGCTTGGAGACCATTCATAGTTAAGGGACACCTTGATGTTGTTGGATGGCTTTTGCACTCCTTGATCAAAAGGCGCTAAGTACCTTGATTTTTAATGGTTGCATCAATATTGTAGTTCATGTATTCATTAATTGCAGTGTGCTGATGCATCCTATCATAATGTTGGTCATCATTGGGGGAGGGGAAACATCTGGAACCCTCACAAATTATCTGTGGATGTAAATATTGTGATGTACAGTAGCTACCATCACAGCTCCATCACACTGTTAAGTACATGTGACTGGGTATTTAAAATAGCTCTATTAATTTGAATGAGAGCTGATCTGAAGTACCCAAGAGTGGCCAATAAAGAGTGTGATGGAGAGGTGGTGTACCGCTCCATCTCATTGTTTACATCCCACTACTGCTAGATGTTATAACAGCTGATCGCTAGGGGTGCCAGTGTTAAATATTAATTATTAATTGAATTATTCGTATTCTCAATCCTGTACTAAGCACATTGCTTCTTGCTGAAATTACAAAGCTATTTCTGTGTGTAGCTCAGAGTATAAGTCAACACCATATAAAGGGGAACACGTGGTTTGTAGGACACATATATAAACACAGTTCTTAGGAGGGTGGGGGCTTTTTGTCACGTGGGGGCTGTCACCTCCTGTCTTCACCATCATTCTCCATGGACATCAGACAAGTCACAAGGAAGCAACAGCTGGTAGCCATAATGATTTCAGACTTCACACAGATGGCTTTTACCATTCAGAACTTTGGGAAAGATGAGTAGCAAGCGCTGATATTTACACATGGACAATCAGTTCGTAACTATTTCATCTATTTTTATGTTTCGCTGCAATTTGATTTTTCTGTGGACAATTCAATAAACCACTACATATTTTATGAGAATATCATGACATTTCTCTTTAAGAGTAATGCACCTGGTTAAGTCCTGATTAAATAAATGTGCAAAATAAGCATATTTAACATTGGCCAAGCCAGCCAGTTTTTATTTTTTGTGCTATTTTTGCGTGAATTTCCTTCATCTTGCACACGGGGGAAGACAGAAGAGCTTCGCTAGATGTTGTACAAGTATTCAGCAAATCCACTTCAAAACTTCAAGTCACAAAGATCTCACAAGAACCTATGAGTAAGAAGATGTAACAGGTGTCAGACAGATTGACAGACACTAGCATTGGAAGTGCTGAAAATAGACGTGCTGAAGATCAGAGCCCAGCGTTGTAAAGCAAAGGAATTACAAGCTGAGATATTTCAAGGTAAGAAAAATGGATTTAATTAATACGTATTCTAAATCAAGTCAGATGGAATTTGTAAGTTTGTACAAATCTAGTTTAGAAATTTTATGGCTTAGCTTATTTGCAGAATGCAAGATAGCAAATCTAAAGATAGATTCTAAGCTAGTATCTAGGAAAAAAGAAAAAGAACAACTGAAAAATATTTTACATATGATTGATGTATTTAACATGATGTATTTAACAAGTTTCTTACAGAAAAGTCCAAAAAAGACTGTGTAGAAAGAATTTCTAAGGAGATGGAAATTAATGATGTTCCCAAGATTAACTGTAATGTGGAGAATAAACAAGATGTGATGCACGTGTCTGTAGTGGCCACCCAAGGTGACCTTGTGTCTCATGATGAAAAACAAGATGGAGGAAAAGTAGGGGACATGACAACTGACAAAGATGATGTACGAGGGACAGATGTAGAAGGGCCACTAAAAATAGAAGACGACTCAGAAGCCCAACTTCAAACTAAATCTAGAAAAATCTTGTTAAAATTATGCAAAATCATTCCTGCATATGATGACAAAATCCATGTGTGCAGAAATTCAGAGATATTTGAGAGTTTTGCTGATAAGTTTGATTTGACTAATGAGGAAAAAATCAGTTTAAAATGTGGCTTCCAGTAACTTTTTCCAGAAGGTTCTCATTAAAAATGCAGAGTGATGAGTTCCATGAAGAAATGACTGATGTAGAAAGATTAAAAATTTTGATATTCTGTGGATTAAAAGAAAATTATCCAGATGTTGATATTCTTCTAAAATTGAGGATTGGCTGGAAAGAATGTACTTTTACATTCATGTCCATATTTGAAAGGTTGTACAAAATTGTCATTACAAATTGTAATAAACAATCAATGATAAATTGTTTTGTAAACAAATTTGGATTCCTAAATCCTGCATCTCGTGTTATTGCGTCACAAAAAGATTATTTATTTGAATGTGCGCAATCCCTTGATTTTTCTAGAAAACATGAGAATTTTGAAAGGAAAACAAATCATACTAAGTTTTTTAAACCAGGCAGAATTATATCTTATGAGAAACCAAAATCAAAATCTCCAAAACTGACCCAAAATCAAATCTATGAAGTACGAAGAAAATTACATATTTGCTACAAACCCTATGAGTCCATTAAAGAAGTTGCTCTGAATGGGTTAAAACCTGACGGGTCAGATCTGTCTGTAAAGATGGCGGAAATTGACAAACAGAAACAGGTGAGCAACAGCATAGGGGGTGCTCAACTGAACACTCCATTATCACAGCTCGGTCTAAAAATGATCTTATTAAATAGCGCTTTTCAACAAATTATTGACAGAGAGTTGAGATTTGGTTTAGGAACTGGCTAAAAATGTAATTATATTATATGATGTGTAGATAAGTTATACAATGTATTATTTATTAATATGTAATTATTTTATACAATATAATTCTGCAGTTATATATATTAATATAGTATACAGTAAATACTGTAGCATATTTGTATAAGTAGAGATTATATTAACTGTATTTTTATATGTATAGTGAAATAATGAAAATTTACTCCAGTAATAATAATTAGAATTACATTATATACATTTATTAAATATATACATATGTATAACATATTTAAATATCCATCACTGACAACTATGAGTACTGTATCTAAACTGACAACCACAATTGGAGGACGATGATCCTATGATGCTAAGATGAACTGTGTTATTACGTTTTTATCATGTTCCAGTAGTTTCCTATCACCTATAAGACTTCCATGAAAGCTGGTGAACAATCAGGTAATTGTCAGGACGCTACAACCCTGTCATGTGTCCTGTGCACTAAAGACTGGTTATGGTGCTATGTTTAGCAAGGAAGAGTCAATTTAACCCTTGCTGTGCTGACCAAAGATGTCACATCTGTTCCAAGACCAATGCGGATGATATGGAAGGATTCCAGATCCAAGGCGAGCCAATGTAAGTCCAGGTCTTTAAAGGTGACACTGCACAGATATTAAAGCTACATTTCAACATTTGAATTTATGGACTTTGATTGACACATGACACACAGTCTCTACAATATCTACATGCTATCATCTATTTCAAAAGAATTATAATAAAGATTGTTTTAAAAGAACCAAGAAGAAGACATCAAGATGAAGACCAGATGACATCAGACCTGAGATGCTTCAATTAAGTATAGGGAAGTATAATTATATATATTTTCTATAAATATTAGTCACAGCTTACCATAACATGAATTTACATATCATTATATTATTGAGTACGTATAACAATATTATTATTTATATTATTATGAACATTAAATTATTTTGCCAAAGAAGAAGAAAAGAAGATCTTGTTAATATATTTTATTTGAGGGTTCCAATCAATGTCTGTCACCCTCAAAAGGGAGAATTGTTAAATATTAATTATTAATTGAATTATTCATATTCTCAATCCTATACTAAGCACATTGCTTCTTGCTGACATTACAAAGCTATTTCTGTGTGTGTAGCTCAGAGTATAAGTCAACACCATATAAAGGGGAACACGTGGTTTGTAGGACACATATTTAAACACAGTTCTTAGGAGGGTGGGGGGCTTTTTGTCACCTCCTGCCTTCACCATCATTCTCCATGGACATCAGACAAGTCACACAAGGAAGCAACAGCTGGTAGCCATAATGATTTCAGACTTCACACAGACGGCTTTTACCATTCAGAACTTTGGGAAAGATGAATAACAAGTGCTGATATTTACACATGGACAATCAGTTCGTAACTATTTCATCTATTTTTATGTTTCGCTGCAATGTGGTTTTTCTGTGGACAATTCAATAAACCACTACATATTTTGTGAGAATATCATGACATTTCTCTTTAAGAGTAATGCACCTGGTTAAGTCCTGATTAAATAAATGTGCAACATAAGCATATTTAACAGTCAGGTCCCAGCCACCCACCCAAGAGATATCATTGGCATATAATATGGTCATTGATATCAGTCTGATGCAAAAACCCTATATAATTAAGTTTCACTGAAAAAAAAATATATTTTTTATAGAAAAACACTGGCCAACTGGAAAAAAAATCACCAGCAAACTACAAAGTTGGTAAATCGGAAAGGGCTACTAGCAACTCATCTATTATTATTATTATTTATTATTATAGCGCCATTTATTCCATGGCGCTTTACATGTGAGGAGGGGTATACATAATAAAAACAGGTACAATAATCTTAAACAATACAAGTCACAACTGGTACAGAAGGAGAGAGGACCCTGCCTGCAAGGGCTCACAGTCTACAAGGGATGGGCGAGGATACAGTAGGTGAGGAGCTGGTCGTGCAGTGGTTTGGTCGATCGGTGGTTACTGCAGGTTGTAGGATTGCCGGAAGAAGTGGGTCTTCAGGTTCTTTTTGAAGGTTTTGATGGTAGGTGAGAGTCTGATATGTTGTGGTAGAGAGTTCCAGAGTAGGGGTGATGCGCGAGAGAAATCTTGTATGCGATCGTGGGAAGAGGAGATAAGAGGGGAGTAGAGAAGGAGATCTTGTGAGGATCGGAGGTTGCGTGCAGGAAAGTACCGGGAGATGAGGTCACAGATGTATGGAGGAGACAGATTAGGCTTTTGTACTGGAGTCTCTGGGTAATGGGGAGCCAGTGAAGGGATTGACAGAGGGGAGAGGCTGGGGAATAGCAGGGGGACAGGTGGATTAGTCAGGCAGCAGAGTTTAGAATAGATTGGAGGGGTGCGAGAGTGTTAGAGAGAGGCCACAGAGCAGGAGGTTACAGTAGGCGAGGCAGGAGATGATGAGAGCATGGACTAGGGTTTTTGCAGATTCTTGGTTTAGGAATGTACGGATCCGTAAAATTTTTTTGAGTTGAAGGCGGCAGGAAGTGGAAAGGACTTGGATATGCGATTTGAAGGAGAGATCAGTGTCAAGGATTACCCCGAGACAGCGAGCTTGTGGGATTGGGGAGAGTGGGCAGCCGTTTACTGTAATGGATAGGTTCGATGGGGGTGTTGCGTGAGATGGGGAAAGACAATGAATTCTGTTTTGTCCATGTTAAGTTTTAGAAATCTAGTGGAGAAGAAGGATGAAATAGCGGATAGACATTGAGGGATTCTGGTTAGTAGGGTGGTGATATATGGTCCAGAGATGTAGATCTGTGTGTCATCAGCATAGAGATGATACTGAAAACCGTGAGATTCTATGAGCTGTCCCAGGCCAAAAGTGTAAATGGAGAAGAGCAGGGGCCCTAGAACTGAACCTTGCGGGACTCTGACAGATAGGGGGCGAGGTGAGAAGGTGATGTGTGAATGGGAGACGCTGAATGTTCAGTCAGTTAGGTATGACGAGATCCAGGATAGGGCCAAGTCTGTGATGCCAAGGGATGAGAGGGTCTGTAGTAATAGGGAATGGTCCACTGTGTCAAAGGCAGAGGACAGGTCCAGGAGGAGGAGGATAGAGTAGTGTCGCTTGCTCTTGGCGGTTAATAGGTCATTGGTGACCTTAGTTAGGGCAGTTTCAGTGGAGTGGTGTGACCGGAAGCCTGATTGTAAGCGGTCGAAGAGGGAGCAGGAAGATAGATAGGAGGACAGTTTAAGATGGACGTGTTGTTCCAGTAGTTTTGAGGCATAGGGGAGAAGTGATATATGGCGATAGCTAGATACAGAGGATGGGTCAAGAGAGGGCTATTTGAGGATAGATGTGATTGAGGCATGTTTAAAGCTTGAGGGGAAAACACCATTTGTTAGTGATAGGTTGAAGAGATGGGTTAGAGTTGGGATGAAGACTGTGGTGAGGTTTGGGATGAAGTGGGAGGAGATCGGGTCAAGTGCACAGGTGGTTAGATGCGATCTTGAGAGTAGAGTGGAGAGTCGATCTTCTGCAATGGTGGAGAAGTTGGTTTTCGAGGTGGAGGGCTGGGTAGTTGGGAGGAAGGGCTCTGGGGGTTGTCGACTAAAACTGTCTCTGATGTTCTCATTCTTCTGCTTGAAAAATGAGGCAAAGTCTTCAGCTGAGATGAGTGGGGAGGGAGGAGGTGCTGGGGATGGAGGAGAGAGTTGAAGGTGTTGAATAACTTTAGGTTTGTGAGACAGGGAGGATATGAGAGACGAGAAGTAGGTTTGTTTAGCTGTGGCGAGTGTGGTCTTGAAAGTAGTGAGGGACTGTTTGAATGCGATGAAGTGCTCTCTGGAGTGGGATCTTTTCAATCTCTGCTCAGCAGCCCTGAGCAGCATATTGTCCCAACTTAAATGCCTTGATGCACAAGGTTGGTGCCTTGGATACTATTACACTTGTTTGACTCTTTGGATGCTGAACAATTACTTTAATTCTTTAGATATCTGACTGCTAAGATAATTTGTCATTTGTCAGAGAAAAATAAGCAAAACTTTTCTGCTCTAAAGGTACCCAAATACCCCCTTCTGTGCTCCAATCTAGCCTTACACCATGTCTCAAGGTATTATTCCTGTTACTTATTGATCCATGTCTTGGACTTTATATTCTATACGTTCTCATACAGTAACAGGTGTATGACGGTGATATTACTTTCTATGCTATTGTATGCATACACCAATCCAATGCGATCTTATTGCTTGTGCTTGCATGTGTGCACAACTACTCTGGTCCTCATCTGGCATTACATGTATATATTTTGTTCTAAATAAAAATATGCATATTTAGCCTATGCTTATATTTTGTTCATAAAGTAGACATGCATAGATTGTATTTATATAGGTCCATATGTGCTCAATATCTCTTTTATACTTACAAGGCCTATCATTAGGGTTGATCGACTTTCATTTTTTTAAGATCAAGTCGGGTTTTGTGAAACCCGACTTTGTCCAGAGTCGAGTCGAGTGCAGTCGGCCGATTATCGCTAAAAGTCGGGGATCGACCGAAACACGAAACCCAATGCAAGTCAATGGGGAAGCATAGTCGGCAGTGAGTGGAGGCCAGGAAAACACCTACAGTGCCCATTTTAATGCCAAAAACATCCATTCTTGTTTCTGAAGCTTGTCAATCTTAATTAACTTTATAATAATAGTTGTTCAATGGAACTTGGGGGTCATTTGGCAAATTTGTGGGGGGTAGGGCTAGTTCAAGGTTTTAGTGGGCCCAGGAATCGTGGACTACGTCATGGCGGTGGAGCAGGGAGAGGAAAGTATTTCAACGTTGCAAGTGCTGTGATCCTGAGCAAGCAGGGGGGCACACTTGTTCGCATTGGCACTGGCACAGGGCCCCTCAAAGTACAGTGGTGTGTTTGCACGGCGGGGGCGCCTCCCACCAGCAGTGACACTTTTGTGTACTCTGAGGGGCCCTGTGCCAGTGACATCGCCAACGAGTATGCCCCCCCACCTGATGAAGGAACCTGCACTTTCATCTGCACCTTCCTCTTTGTCCCTGTGTAAGGTGGTATAACATGCGGGAAGGGGAACCTTACTTTCAGCAGGGTCAGATTCTGGCTGTGTAGAGTGCAAGGGGAATGTAGTGGTCTAGGTCAATGTACCAGCAGACTCATCTAGCAGTGGCTGGGCAATGGGCAGGATGAGGAGGAAAATAGGGCCAAAGAATAAAGTAGGCTAAATGCAGTTCAAAATTGGTAACAGGACAGGACTGAACAGGCGGCATTGCTTTGTTCAGTGGAGTAGCAAACCCAGGAGCAGCAGACACTGTTTTAAGGGCCCAACCACACTAGTATGCCAAATGCAGTTTAATATCTGATACTATAGGCCCAAAGCCAGAAGGTTGAAGCTCAGCTTTATTCAGTTGAGGGCAAACACCAGGGAGGGGCAGACACCGTTAGTAGGCCCTAACCACCAATTTTTAAAATAACAGCACTTAATGAGAGCCAGAAGGTTGAAGCTCAGCTTTATTCAGTTGAGGGCAAACACCAGGGAGGGGCAGACACCGTTAGTAGGCCCTAACCACCAATTTTTAAAATAACAGCACTTAATGAGAGCCAGAAGGTTGAAGCTCAGCTTTATTCAGTTGAGGAAAAACACCAGGCAGGGGCAGACACCGTTAGTAGGCCGTAACCAAAGTTGAAGGCCAAATGCAGTTTAATATCTGATACTATAGGCCTAAAGCCAGAAGGTTGAAGCTCAGCTTTATTCAGTTGAGGGCAAACACCAGGGAGGGGCAGACACCGTTAGTAGGCCCTAACCACCAATTTTTGAAAACACAGCACTTAGTGAGAGCCAGAAGGATGAAGCTCAGCTTTATTCAGTTGAGGACAAACACCAGGCAGGGGCAGACACCATTATTAGGTCCTAACCACCAATTTTTAAAATAACAGCACTTAATGAGAGCCAGAAGGTTGAAGCTCAGCTTTATTCAGTTGAGGAAAAACACCAGGCAGGGGCAGACACCATTAGTAGGCCGTAACCAAAGTTGAAGGCCAAATGCAGTTTAATATCTGATACTATAGGCCCAAAGCCAGAAGGTTGAAGCTCAGCTTTATTCAGTTGAGGGCAAACACCAGGGAGGGGCAGACACTGTTAGTAGGCCCTAACCACCAATTTTTGAAAACACAGCACTTAATGAGAGCCAGAAGGATGAAGCTCAGCTTTATTCAGTTGAGGACAAACACCAGGCAGGGGCAGACACCGTTATTAGGTCCTAACCACCAATTTTTAAAATAACAGCACTTAATGAGAGCCAGAAGGTTGAAGCTCAGCTTTATTCAGTTGAGGAAAAACACCAGGCAGGGGCAGACACCGTTAGTAGGCCGTAACCAAAGTTGAAGGCCAAATGCAGTTTAATATCTGATACTATAGGCCCAAAGCCAGAAGGTTGAAGCTCAGCTTTATTCAGTTGAGGGCAAACACCAGGGAGGGGCAGACACTGTTAGTAGGCCCTAACCACCAATTTTTGAAAACACAGCACTTAATGAGAGCCAGAAGGATGAAGCTCAGCTTTATTCAGTTGAGGACAAACACCAGGCAGGGGCAGACACCATTATTAGGCCCTAACCACCAATTTTTAAAATAACAGCACTTCATGAGAGCCAGAAGGTTGAAGCTCAGCTTTATTCAGTTGAGGAAAAACACCAGGCAGGGGCAGACACCGTTAGTAGGCCGTAACCAAAGTTGAAGGCCAAATGCAGTTTAATATCTGATACTATAGGCCCAAAGCCAGAAGGTTGAAGCTCAGCTTTATTCAGTTGAGGGCAAACACCAGGGAGGGGCAGACACCGTTAGTAGGCCCTAACCACCAATTTTTTAAATAACAGCACTTAAGGAGAGCCAGAAGGTTGAAGCTCAGCTTTATTCAGTTGAGGGCAAACACCAGGGAGGGGCAGACACCGTTAGTAGGCCCTAACCACCAATTTTTAAAATAACAGCACTTAATGAGAGCCAGAAGGTTGAAGCTCAGCTTTATTCAGTTGAGGAAAAACACCAGGCAGGGGCAGACACCGTTAGTAGGCCGTAACCAAAGTTGAAGGCCAAATGCAGTTTAATATCTGATACTATAGGCCCAAAGCCAGAAGGTTGAAGCTCAGCTTTATTCAGTTGAGGAAAAACACCAGGGAGGGGCAGACACCGTTAGTAGGCCGTAACCAAAGTTGAAGGCCAAATGCAGTTTATTTTCTGATACTATAGGCCGAAAGCCAGAAGGTGGAAGCTCCGATTTAGACAGTGGAGGACAATTTGAATTAGGGACTGCAGACAGACTTAGTAGGCTGTCCCCTGTGGACCATGCATCCAACACATTAACCCATTGCACCGTAATGGACACGTAATCTTCCGTGGCCATGCCTACAGGTCCATGCGTCTGTTGTCAGGTGCACCTTTGTACTCACAGATTGCCAGAGTGCATGGACAATGCGGTCTTTTACATGCTGGTGGAGGGTTGGGATGGCTTTTCTCGCAAAAGAAGTGTCAACTGGTTAGCTTGTAGCGTGGTACAGCATAGTCCATCATGGCCTTATTAATAGTAAATAAAATATATAACTAGGCTCTATGAACTTTTAAATAGGTTCCAGGGGTACACGGGCAGCATTGGTGTGGTCAGTGGAGGAGTATTGCAAGTAGGGGCCGCAGACAGGCTCACAAAGGCCTAAAATAACAAACAGTAGGCAGTCATGGCAGTTTTACATCGGTCACATGGATACACAGGCAGGCACTCCAGGCAGCATTGTGGTCAGTGGAGGAGTATTGCAAGTAGGGGCCGCAGACAGGCTCACAAAGGCCTAAAATAACAAACAGTAGGCAGTCATGGCAGTTTTACATCGGTTACATGGATACACAGGCAGGCACTCCAGGCAGCATTGTGGTCAGTGGAGAGTATTGCAAGTAGGGGCCGCAGACAGGCTCACAAAGGCCTAAAATAACAAACAGTAGGCAGTCATGGCAGTTTTACATCGGTTACATGGATACACAGGCAGGCAGCATTGTGGTCAGTGGAGGAGTATTGCAAGTAGGGGCCGCAGACAGGCTCACAAAGGCCTAAAATACCAAACAGTAGGCAGTCATGGCAGTTTTACATCGGTTACATGGATGCACAGGCAGGCACTCCAGGCAGCATTGTGGTCAGTGGAGGAGTATTGCAAGTAGGGGCCGCAGACAGGCTCACAAAGGCCTAAAATAACAAACAGTAGGCAGTCATGGCACTTTTACATTGGTTACATGGATACACAGGCAGGCAGCATTGTGGTCAGTGGAGGAGTATTGCAAATAGGGGCCGCAGACAGGCTCACAAAGGCCTAAAATAACAAACAGTAGGCAGTCATGGCAGTTTTACATCGGTTACATGGATACACATGCAGACACTCCAGGCAGCATTGTGGTCAGTGGAGGAGTATTGCAAGTAGGGGCCGCAGACAGGCTCACAGAGGCCTAAAATAACAAACAGTAGGCAGTCATGGCAGTTTTACATCGGTTACATGGATACACAGGCAGGCACTCCAGGCAGCATTGTGGTCAGTGGAGGAGTATTGCAAGTAGGGGCCGCAGACAGGCTCACAAAGGCCTAAAATAACAAACAGTAGGCAGTCATGGCAGTTTTACATCGGTTACATGGATACACAGGCAGGCACTCCAGGCAGCATTGTGGTCAGTGGAGGAGTATTGCAAGTAGGGGCCGCAGACAGGCTCACAAAGGCCTAAAATAACAAACAGTAGACAGTCATGGCAGTTTTACATCGGTTACATGGATACACATGCAGGCACTCCAGGCAGCATTGTGGTCAGTGGAGGAGTATTGCAAGTAGGGGCCGCAGACAGGCTCACAAAGGCCTAAAATAACAAACAGTAGGCAGTCATGGCAGTTTTACATCGGTTACATGGATACACATGCAGGCACTCCAGGCAGCATTGTGGTCAGTGGAGGAGTATTGCAAGTAGGGGCCGCAGACAGGCTCACAAAGGCCTAAAATAAAAAACAGTAGGCAGTCATGGCAGTTTTACATCGGTTACATGGATACACAGGCAGGCACTCCAGGCAGCATTGTGGTCAGTGGAGGAGTATTGCAAGTAGGGGCCGCAGACAGGCTCACAAAGGCCTAAAATAACAAACAGTAGGCAGTCATGGCAGTTTTACATCGGTTACATGGATACACAGGCAGGCACTCCAGGCAGCATTGTGGTCAGTGGAGGAGTATTGCAAGTAGGGGCCGCAGACAGGCTCACAAAGGCCTAAAATAACAAACAGTAGGCAGTCATGGCACTTTTACATCGGTTACATGGATACACAGGCAGGCAGCATTGTGGTCAGTGGAGGAGTATTGCAAGTAGGGGCCGCAGACAGGCTCACAAAGGCCTAAAATAACAAACAGTAGGCAGTCATGGCAGTTTTACATCGGTTACATGGATACACATGCAGGCACTCCAGGCAGCATTGTGGTCAGTGGAGGAGTATTGCAAGTAGGGGCCACAGACAGGCTCACAAAGGCCTAAAATAACAAACAGTAGGCAGTCATGGCAGTTTTACATCGGTTACATGGATACACAGGCAGGCACTCCAGGCAGCATTGTGGTCAGTGGAGGAGTATTGCAAGTAGGGGCCGCAGACAGGCTCACAAAGGCCTAAAATAACAAACAGTAGGCAGTCATGGCAGTTTTACATCGGTTACATGGATACACAGGCAGGCACTCCAGGCAGCATTGTGGTCAGTGGAGGAGTATTGCAAGTAGGGGCCGCAGACAGGCTCACAAAGGCCTAAAATAACAAACAGTAGGCAGTCATGGCAGTTTTACATCGGTTACATGGATGCACAGGCAGGCAGCATTGTGGTCAGTGGAGGAGTATTGCAAGTAGGGGCCGCAGACAGGCTCACAAAGGCCTAAAATAACAAACAGTAGGCAGTCATGGCAGTTTTACATCGGTTACATGGATACACAGGCAGGCACTCCAGGCAGCATTGTGGTCAGTGGAGGAGTATTGCAAGTAGGGGCCGCAGACAGGCTCACAAAGGCCTAAAATAACAAACAGTAGGCAGTCATGGCACTTTTACATCGGTTACATGGATACACAGGCAGGCACTCCAGGCAGCATTGTGGTCAGTGGAGGAGTATTGCAAGTAGGGGCCGCAGACAGGCTCACAAAGGCCTAAAATAACAAACAGTAGGCAGTCATGGCACTTTTACATCGGTTACATGGATACACAGGCAGGCAGCATTGTGGTCAGTGGAGGAGTATTGCAAGTAGTGGCCGCAGACAGGCTCACAAAGGCCTAAAATAACAAACAGTAGGCAGTCATGGCAGTTTTACATCGGTTACATGGATACACATGCAGGCACTCCAGGCAGCATTGTGGTCAGTGGAGGAGTATTGCAAGTAGGGGCCGCAGACAGGCTCACAAAGGCCTAAAATAACAAACAGTAGGCAGTCATGGCAGTTTTACATCGGTTACATGGATACACAGGCAGGCACTCCAGGCAGCATTGTGGTCAGTGGAGGAGTATTGCAAGTAGGGGCCGCAGACAGGCTCACAAAGGCCTAAAATAACAAACAGTAGGCAGTCATGGCAGTTTTACATCGGTTACATGGATACACAGGCAGGCACTCCAGGCAGCATTGTGGTCAGTGGAGGAGTATTGCAAGTAGGGGCCGCAGACAGGCTCACAAAGGCCTAAAATAACAAACAGTAGGCAGTCATGGCAGTTTTACATCGGTTACATGGATGCACAGGCAGGCAGCATTGTGGTCAGTGGAGGAGTATTGCAAGTAGGGGCCGCAGACAGGCTCACAAAGGCCTAAAATAACAAACAGTAGGCAGTCATGGCAGTTTTACATCGGTTACATGGATACACAGGCAGGCACTCCAGGCAGCATTGTGGTCAGTGGAGGAGTATTGCAAGTAGGGGCCGCAGACAGGCTCACAAAGGCCTAAAATAACAAACAGTTGGCAGTCATGGCACTTTTACATCGGTTACATGGATACACAGGCAGGCAGCATTGTGGTCAGTGGAGGAGTACTGCAAGTAGGGGCCGCAGACAGGCTCACAAAGGCCTAAAATAACAAACAGTAGGCAGTCATGGCAGTTTTACATCGGTTACATGGATACACAGGCAGGCACTCCAGGCAGCATTGTGGTCAGTGGAGGAGTATTGCAAGTAGGGGCCGCAGACAGGCTCACAAAGGCCTAAAATAACAAACAGTAGGCAGTCATGGCAGTTTTACATCGGTTACATGGATACACAGGCAGGCAGCATTGTGGTCAGTGGAGGAGTATTGAAAGTAGGGGCCGCAGACAGGCTCACAAAGGCCTAAAATAACAAACAGTAGGCAGTCATGGCACTTTTACATCGGTTACATGGATACACAGGCAGGCACTCCAGGCAGCATTGTGGTCAGTGGAGGAGTATTGTAAGTAGGGGCCTCAGACAGGCTCACAAAGGCCTAAAATAACAAACAGTAGGCAGTCATGGCAGTTTGAAATCGGTTACATGGATACACAGCCAGGCAGCATTGTGGTCAGTGGAGGAGTATTGCAAGTAGGGGCCGCAGACAGGCGATCAAAGGCCTAAAATAACAAACAATAGGCTCATGGCAGTTTTATATCAGTTACATGGATGCACAGGTAGGCAGCATTGTGGTCAGTGGAGGAGTAATGCAAGTAGGGACCGCAGACAGGCTCACAAAGGCCTAAAATAACAAACAGTAGGCAGTCATGGCACTTTTACATCGGTTACATGGATATACAGGCAGGCACTCCAGGCAGCATTGTGGTCAGTGGAGGAGTATTGCAAGTAGGGGCCGCAGACAGGCTCACAAAGGCCTAAAATAACAAACAGTAGGCAGTCATGGCAGTTTTACATCGGTTACATGGATACACAGGCAGGCACTCCAGGCAGCATTGTGGTCAGTGGAGGAGTATTGCAAGTAGGGGCCGCAGACAGGCTCACAAAGGCCTAAAATAACAAACAGTAGACAGTCATGGCACTTTTACATCGGTTACATGGATACACAGGCAGGCACTCCAGGCAGCATTGTGGTCAGTGGAGGAGTATTGCAAGTAGGGGCCGCAGACGGGCTCACAAAGGCCTAAAATAACAAACAGTAGGCAGTCATGGCACTTTTACATCGGTTACATGGATACCCAGGCAGGCACTCCAGGCAGCATTGTGGTCAGTGGAGGAGTATTGCAAGTAGGGGCCGCAGACAGGCTATCAAAGGCCTAAAATAACAAACAGTAGGCAGTCATGGCAGTTTTACATCGGTTACATGGATGCACAGGCAGGCAGCATTGTGGTCAGTGGAGGAGTAATGCAAGTAGGGACGGCAGACAGGCTATCAAAGGCCTAAAATAACAAACAATAGGCTCATGGCAGTTTTACATCGGTTACATGGATACACAGGCAGGCAGCATTGTGGTCAGTGGAGGAGTATTGCAAGAAGTGTCTGACACAGTTAGTACTCCAAAAAAATAAATAGATGTTAATGTCTCGCAAAACAACTATAAGTAAAAAAAGGGTGGCATGCTTAGGTGCAGGGGTGGGCTCATCTGCAGAGTCTATGACAAAGTAATTTGGCAGTAAATTAGTATTTACTGGTGTCAATATAGGACACTGACCCAGACTACTTTAACTAGCATCATAGATGCAAACAAATTGGTATTGTTTGTCAGTGCCGGGCATTGAATGATGTCAGTGCATAGACTAAACATTGGTGGAGCTGTGCGAGATAATTTTGCACGTGGTAGAGCACAGTTTGAGCTGGGGGGGGAACTCTCTTGTGGCCGGCGGTACCGCCCCAGGGCCCCTCATGTTACAACGGTGTGTCTGACGTTGGGTGCGCACCACCACCGCCAGAGACACTACATTGTACTATGAGGGACCCAGTGGCAATGCCGTCAACCAAAAGCGGGCACACCCGCCTCCTCAGACAATCAGCACTGTAACGGGTGCTTGCGCCAATTGGCGAGACAACGGCCCCGTGGGGGGATTTTTCCCATTGGGGGAGGTGTAAACATGTCGTATGCTGGACAAACAGCTGCTGCAAATTAACAGATTGGAACACTCAGTAAGACCAGTCCACAAGCAAGACCTTTTTATAGGAAAGCTAGGTGTCAGCCGGGAAAGGTGGGGCAAAATAATTTGAAATCCAGGAGTGGTTCATTTTAATGAAGGTGAGATCATCCACATTTTGGGTAGCCAGACGAGTCCTTTTTTCGGTTAATATTGAACCAGCAGCACTGAATACTCTTTCTGATAGCACACTAGCTGCTGGGCAAGCAAGCTCCTGCAATGCATATTCTGCCAATTCAGGCCAGGGGTCTAATTTTGATGCCCAGTAATCAAATGGGAATGACGGTTGAGGGAGAACATCGATAAGGGAAGAAAAATAGTTAGTAACCATACTTGACAAATGTTGTCTCCTGTCACTTTGAATAGATGCTGCAGTACCTGTCCTGTCTGCGGTCATTGCGAAATCACTCCACAACCTGGTCAGAAAACCCCTCTGTCCAACGCCACTTCTGATCTGTGCACCTCTAACACCTCTGCCATGTAGCCCCCTGCAGCTTGTGTGAGAACCATCACCGGCGCTGTGTGCTGGGAATGCCTGAATCAAATGGTCTACAAGAGTAGCTTGTTTGGTTGCTAAGATTTGTTCGAGGTTCTCATGTGGCATAATATTTTGCAATTTGCCTTTATAGTGAGGGTCAAGGATGCAGGCCAACCAGTAATCGTCATCGCTCATCATTTTAATAATGCGTGGGTCCTTTTTGAGGATACATAAGGCATAATCCGCCATGTGGGCCAAAGTTCCTGTTGGCAAATCTGCGGTTGTGCTGGTTTGAGGGGCAGTTACAGGCAAATCTACTTCACTTGTCTCCCTTAAAAAAACAGAACCCGGCCTTGCAACGCCACTAATTTCTGTTGGCCTAGGAGAAGCTTCCTCATTAAAAAAGTACTCATCCCCATCATCCTCCTCGTCCTCCTCTTCGCCCGCTACCGCGTCCTCTACACGGCCCTGACCAGACAATGGCTGACTGTCATCAAGGCTTTCCTCTTCCTCTGCTGCAGATGCCTGCTCCTTTATGTGCGTCAAACTTTGCATCAGCAGACGCATTAGGGGGATGCTCATGCTTATTATGGCGTTGTCTGCACTAACCAGCCGTGTGCATTCCTCAAAACACTGAAGGACTTGACACAGGTCTTGTAGCTTCGACCACTGCACACCTGACAACTCCATGTCTGCCATCCAACTGCCTGCCCGTGTATGTGTATCCTCCCACAAAAACATAACAGCACGCCTCTGTTCGCACAGTCTCTGAAGCATGTGCAGTGTGGAGTTCCACCTTGTTGAAATGTCGATGATTAGGCGATGCTGGGGAAGGTTCAAAGACCGCTGATAGTTCTGCATACGGCTGGAGTGTACGGGCGAACGGCGGATATGCGAGCAAAGTCTGCGCACTTTGAGGAGCAGGTCGGGTAACCCCGGGTAACTTTTCAGGAAGCACTGCACCACCAGGTTTAAGGTGTGAGCCAGGCAAGGAATGTGTTTCAGTTGGGAAAGGGCTATGGCAGCCATGAAATTCCTTCCGTTATCACTCACAACCTTGCCTGCCTCAAGATGTACAGTGCCCAGCCATGACTGAGTTTCATTCTGCAAGAACTCTGACAGAACTTCCGCGGTGTGTCTGTTGTCGCCCAAACACTTCATTGCCAATACAGCCTGCTGACGCTTGCCACTAGCTGTCCCATAATGGCACACCTGGTGTGCAACAGTGGCAGCTGCGGATGGAGTGGATGTGCGACTGCGGTGTGTGGACGAGCTCTCACTTCTGCATGAGGAGGAGGAAGAGGAGGGGGGGCGAACGCCTACAGCCAACTCTTTCCTTGACCGTTGACTAGGCAAAACTGTCCCAATATTGCTGTCCCCTGTGGACCCTGCATCCACCACATTCACCCAGTGTGCCGTGATGGACACGTAACGTCCCTGGCCATGCCTACTGGTCCAGGCATCTGTTATCAGGTGCACCTTTGTAGTCACAGACAGCCTGAGTGCATGGACGATGCGGTCTTTAACATGCTGTTGGAGGGCTGGGATGGCTTTTCTAGAAAAGAAGTGCCGACTGGGTAGTTCGTAGCGTGGTACAGCGTAGTCCATCAGCGCTTTGAAAGCTTCGCTTTCAACTAACCGGTAGGGCATCATCTCTAATGAGATTAGTCTAGCAATGTGGGCGTTCAAACCCTGTGTACGCGGATGCGAGGATGAGTACTTCCTTTTCCTAACAAGAGTCTCATGTAGGGTGAGCTGGACTGGAGAGCTGGAGATCGTGGAACTAGCGGTGGTGCCGGTGGACATGGGTGACTGAGAGAGGGTTGGAGATGGTATTCTTGCCGGTGCCCTACATGCAGTGTTTCCTACTACTAACCTGGTGATTCCCTGACTGCTTTGGCCTGGCGACGAAAGCTGCACAGATACTGCAGGTGGTGTGGGAAATGGTCGGCTTACAGGGAGGGAAGGGATGTAGCGTTGCTGACTAGCTTCATTGGCCGAGGGTGCTGCAACCTTTAGGGACGTTTGGTAGTTCGTCCAGGCTTGCAAATGCATGGTGGATAAATGTCTATGCATGCAACTTGTATTTAGACTTTTAAGATTCTGACCTCTGCTTAAGGTTGTTGAACATTTTTGACAGATGACTTTGCGCTGATCATTTGGATGTTGTTTAAAAAAATGCCAGACTGCACTCTTTCTACTATCGGATACCTTTTTCAGGCATTGCAGACTGAGCTTCTTTAACCGGATGGCCACGCTGTCCTCCAACTGGTTTTGGTTTTGCCACGCGTTTTTGGCCAGATACGGGCCCGGTAGATGGAACCTGTTGTGATGTTGATGCCTGCTGCGGAGAACTACTGCCGCCTGCACCCTGTTCCCCCAATGGCTGCCAATCGGGGTCCACAACTGGGTCATCTATGACCTCCTCTTCTATGTCGTGTGCGATTTCGTCTGTGTCACCGTGTAAGCCGGTGGTATAGCGTCCGTGACGTGGCACCATAGTCTCCGCTGGGTTTGATTCTGCCTCAGTACACTGCGAGGGCAATGTTCTGGTCTGAGTCAAAGGAACAGCATAGTAATCTGGCTGTGGCTGTGCATCTGTGCACTCCATGTCCGATTCAACTTCTAATGGACATGGCCTGTTAACTGTTTCACTGTCTAACCCAGGAACGGTATGTGTAAAGAGCTCCATGGAGTAACCCGT
This sequence comes from Ranitomeya variabilis, assembly GCF_051348905.1. Classification (NCBI taxonomy): domain Eukaryota; kingdom Metazoa; phylum Chordata; class Amphibia; order Anura; family Dendrobatidae; genus Ranitomeya; species Ranitomeya variabilis. The sequence goes on along the minus strand of NC_135236.1, from coordinate 238,404,645 downwards.
TGTGTCTCCTGACGCATCCTTCTCTCTTGTTCTGGGTGAAGAAGACAAGGAAGCGACTTGTCCCTGACCGGGAGCATCCACTGACGATGCACTGCTCTGACATTTGGCACTTTGCGAGGAGGAGGCGAAAGAGCTAGAGGCAGAGTCAGCAATGAAAGCCAATACTTGTTCCTGCTGCTCCGGCTTCAAAAGTGGTTTTCCTACTCCCAGAAAAGAGAGCGTTCGAGGCCTTGTGTAGCCAGACAACGAACCTGGCTCAACAACTCGAGACTTAGGTGCTGTACTGCTTTTACCACGACCACCTGATGCTCCACCACCACTACCATCATTACCAGCTGACAATGACCGCCCACGGCCACGACCTCTTCCACTAGACTTCCTCATTGCTTGCAAAACGTAACCAAAGTAACACTATTTGTTACTGTAAAACAACTTATAAGGTGAACTCAAACTTCTGTAGGATTTATATATACCTTTATAGGTGCCTGACACTGAAAGGAAAATCAGGCCCAATGTTACACACTAGGTTTTCTGTGGCCCAATAATTTGAGACAGATGGCACACACAGGCCCAGCACTCAAGCAGAAATGCCAATCTTAATCTCCCACTATTTTTTTTTTTTCTGGGAGAATTTACCCTAAAAAAAAAAAAAAAAAAGGCCCAGTATTACACAGTGTTTTCAGTGGCACACAATGAGAGAGAGATGCCACACACAGCAATGGCACGGAGGCAGACTTGACAATATTTATCTCCCACTAATTTTTTTTTTGGAAAAGGGAGAATTTAGAAAAAAAAAAAAAAAGGCCAAGTATTACACAGTGTTTTCGGTGCCACACAATGAGAGAGAGATGCCACACACAGCAATGGCACGGAGGCAGACTTGCCAATATTTATCTCCCAATATTTTTTTTTTTTTTAAAAGGGAGAATGTACCCCCCCCCAAAAAAATGGCCAACTATTACACAGTGTTTTCAGTGGCACACAATGAGAGAGAGATGCCACACACAGCAATGGCACGGAGGCAGACTAGACAATATTTATCTCCCACTAATTTTTTTTTTGGAAAAGGGAGAATTTAGAAAAAAAAAAAAAAAAAGGCCAAGTATTACACAGTGTTTTCGGTGCCACACAATGAGAGAGAGATGCCACACACAGCAATGGCACGGAGGCAGACTTGCCAATATTTATCTCCCACTAATTTTTTTTTTTGGAAAAGGAAGAATTTAGAAAAAAAAAAAAAAAAGGCAAAGTATTACACAGTGTTTTCGGTGCCACACAATGAGAGAGAGATGCCACACACAGCAATGGCACGGAGGCAGACTTGCCAATATTTATCTCCCAATAATTTTTTTTTTTTTTAAAGGGAGAATGTACCCCCCCAAAAAAAATGGCCAACTATTACACAGTGTTTTCAGTGCCACACAATGAGAGAGAGATGCCACACACAGCAATGGCATGGAGGCAGACTTGCCAATATTTATCTCCCAATAATTTTTTTTTTTTTATAAAAGGGAGAATGTACCCCCCCCCAAAAAAATGGCCAACTATTACACAGTGTTTTCAGTGCCACACAATGAGAGAGAGATGCCACACACAGCAATGGCACGGAGGCAGACTTGACAATATTTATCTCCCACTAATTTTTTTTTTTGGAAAAGGGAGAATTTAGAAAAAAAAAAAAAAGGCCAAGTATTACACAGTGTTTTCGGTGTCACACAATGAGAGAGAGATGCCACACACAGCAATGGCACGGAGGCAGACTTGCCAATATTTATCTCCCAATATTTTTTTTTTTTTTTTAAAAAGGGAGAATGTACCCCCCCCCCAAAAAATGGCCAACTATTACACAGTGTTTTCAGTGCCACACAATGAGAGAGAGATGCCACACACAGGAATGGCATGGAGGCAGACTTGACAATATTTATCTCCCACTAATTTTTTTTTGGGGAAAAGGGAGAATTTAGAAAAAAAAAAAAAAAAAAGGCCAAGTATTACACAGTGTTTTCGGTGCCACACAATGAGAGAGATGCCACACACAGCAATGGCATGGAGGCAGACTTGACAATATTTATCTCCCACTAATTTTTTTTTTGGGAAAAGGGAGAATTTAGAAAAAAAAAAAAAAAGGCCAAGTATTACACAGTGTTTTCGGTGCCACACAATGAGAGAGAGATGCCACACACAGCAATGGCATGGAGGCAGACTTGACAATATTTATCTCCCACTAATTTTTTTTTGGGGAAAAGGGAGAATTTAGAAAAAAAAAAAAAAAAGGCCAAGTATTACACAGTGTTTTCGGTGCCACACAATGAGAGAGAGATGCCACACACAGCAATGGCACGGAGGCAGACTTGCCAATATTTATCTCCCTGCAGTTATCTCAGAAAAGTATGGCAGGCAGCTGTAAAAAGGACTGCTGCACACAAAAGTGTGGACAAACACACAAGATAGCTGTGCAGAAAGGAAGGAAAAACAGGATTTGTGCTTTGAAAAAAGCAGTTGGTTTACACAGCGGCGTACACACAAAGCAACACAGCTATCAGGGAGCCTTCTAGGGCAGCCCAATGAGCTACAGCGCTGAGGAAAAAAAAATGTAGCTTCCACTGTCCTGCAAACAAAAGGTGGTATTGGACAGTGGAAATCGCTACAGCACAAGCGGTTTGTGGCTTTATGTACCCTGCCTATCACTATCCCTGCTTCTGAAGAAGCTGCAGCAACCTCTCCCTACGCTCAGATCAGCAGCAGTAAGATGGCGGTCGTCGGGAACGCCCCTTTATAGCCCCTGTGACGCCGCAGAAAGCAAGCCAATCACTGCATTGCCCTTCTCTAAGATGGTGGGGACTGAGATCTATGTCATCACGCTGCCCACACTCTGCGTCCACCTTCATTGGCTGAGAAATGGCGCTTTTAGCGTCATTGAAACGCGACTTTGGCGCGAAAGTCGCGTACCGCATGGCAGACCCCACACAGGGATCGGCTCGGTTTCATGAGACGCCGACTTTGCCAAAAGTCGGCGACTTATGAAAATGAACGATCCGTTTCGCTCAACCCTACCTATCATCCTTTAGGGGCACAGTGTTGCTGGGATAATTGTCTCTCACATATAGGGATTTTTTGCATCTTTTTCTTTATATTTTTAGCTGTACTTCTTTCTGATTTCCATGTTTGTACAGTATCATAGTATTATTATTATATTTTTGTAATAAACTTTACAATCAAATTGAATCTCTTGTTTTCGGATTTCCCTATAGTCCTTGTTATCTATACAAATATTATTTTTCTCATTTATTTTTCTTGTTGGAACCTGGTAGAGACACTCTTTTTGGTTTCTCATTTTATTTATGGATTATTCCATACTGTCATATATTTATATTTCTCATCAGAGAAAATCTGTCTGATTATGCTAATGAGACTTTGATCAGAGTGGGATCTGATTTTCTAGGAGGTGGAGAAAAAAAAGTTTCTCCACCTTCTCTACATTGTCAGCCTGTGAAAATCAGATCGCACTCAGATGTCATCCGAAGGTGGTCCAATTTTTCCACAGATCTATAGAGATGAATAGGTGAGTGCCATGTGTCTATAGGATCAAGTATGTCCAAGGCAAAAAAATTGGACAAGCGCATAGCCCCATAGAATAACATGGGGATGAATGCTATCTGTCATAACAACAGATAGCAAGCGTTCACATTTGACAACCCCATGCAAGACCTACCAGCATCACAATTTGGTACCTCAGCACTGACATAGTACTTACATTCCATCAGTTCATTCCATCATTCCAACAGTAAAAGTACCCGGGGGGTTTTACAGAGTCAATGAGTCAGTGTTTTCGTATGGGCTGCTGCTGTCAGGATATAATAGGAGTAGTAGCCTTGCTGCCTTGAAGGCTTTGAACACTTCAGGAGTCACAAGTTGGAGATTAATATTTTTATTTTAATATTTTATTTTACTTATAGACCCCCATTAATTTCTCCAGCGCTTTCTGGTGTATAGAAGAGACTTGTTATCTCATTGCAGTAGTAATCTATCATCATTTCAGTATAATTAATCCACATATAATATTCACAACGCTGCAATGTGTAAACTTGTCAAAATTCATCATTATTAATACAATGTTGTAGATAAAGAAGAGTAGAAAACACAGAGTTTCAAATTGATAATACTCTTACCATTCTTAAATGAAAGGTCAATGAACAATGAAACAAGTACTATCTAATTAAAACCCTATTATTACCCCTCTTTATTAGCACTGCTACATTTTAATAACATTACATTTTGCAGCATTATGTATATCAAATATGGAATAAACAGTTGTTCAATTCCTTGTAAACAGACAATATTTTTTAGCAATTCTTTCTTTTTTTCCAGCTACTCACAAATGAAAATATATATTTTTAATGATTTGCCACAAGTTGACTTTTTATCAATTCCCTGAAGAAAAAAAAAACCCATAGATAATAAAAACTCACAAAATAATCTTCAGCTCTCTGTGTTCTTTTCCACCTGCCCTGATGCCCTGATGATAAATGTAATTAAAAATACAAATGTTCCAAGCCGGCGGCTTCTTATTAGTAAGAATTTTGGAAACAAAACTTAATTTATTCACATTCGATATGGTCGGTAATACCTACTATTACATGCATTCTGCTGGCCTTTGATTAGCTATGGATTAATAAAACTTTTATATCTTCTTTGTCAGCCTCATTTTGAACTCTGTTTTTGCATACTGTTACTATTAAATAAATGAATTAGTGTCTAGAAATGTGTCATGCATATTACCTAGCAGCAGGACGTCTAATACAGTGGTCAGCTCCCTGAGAGCGTTATAAATCCGAACACGCACACTAACCTGCTTGTGTGGCCCTATTAAAAGCATGGTGATTTAGTGTGAAGCCATATTTGTGCTTAACAATGAAATTTCCGTTAATTCAAAACAATGTAAATCATCCCCAATTACTGTATTTGAATATTCGCAACTTCTACACAGGAATATTTGCTGTTGCCGGAAAAAAGCAATGTAAAGGTTGACTGGAGCTTAGATTCTGGCATCTAGTGTTTAAGCAGAATGTTTTATGGCTGGACGTAACCAGATGTAATATTGTTATAGCTTATTTACAGCACTCAACATCTTACATCTCCCAGCAAAGTCCATTCAATTGGCCAGTGTTATACCTATAAATTGCCATAGGCTCGATGCCAAATTGAGAGTAAAATGTAAATCTACATAGAGTGATCGTAAAACCTATAAGTGGATTTTTTCTGTTTTTCAGTAGCTTAAGAATTAAAAAGTATTTAGAATTTCTAGCAACAAGTGCCCTATTAGTTTAAAGAGAACCTCACAGAAGATACATGCTACTTGTACTACAGGTAACCTGAACCAGACACTGGTTGCTCTATTGCATCCATGCATGATTGACTCTAAAACACAGCAGCCTTTTAGAGATAACATACATAAGGAATATGCATCTTGGATGACTAGTCTGAGGTTTGTCCCCAATGAAATCTTCCCACTCCACTTACGTAGATTGACAGGTGTCTCTTTATAGACTTATAAGGAGAGGTCTCTCAAGTGATAATAAACACGCTATTTATTAAAAAAAAAAAATTGTTTAATTCGTTTTGGATGAAGAAAGTGGAGGGGGGTTAAAACTTTTAATTTTCTTTATTTCTATAATATTTAAGAAAACATTTGCGGTACTTTTCACGTAATTTTAAATATAAAAAAGGGAACAGCAGCACTCCAGATCCCAAAAAAATGGTAGTGTTTATTGGTCCAGCATGGCAACGTTTCGGTTCATTTGTGAATAGTGATAAGTGGACCCATGGATGCTTGGGTTAACACTGACTTTTTAAAAAGTCCGGTTAGGGACCCGAACTTGACCCATATAAATTAATGGGGACCCAAACTTCAGAACTGTAAAATGGATGTAAAATGGTATGGGCTGTAAAAGGAAGAAAAATAATAAGAGCAGGACAATTGCCCTGCAAACAAATGTGGATAGTGAAATGACTTAAAAGAGTTATGTCACCATACAAATCATGGTAAAAAAGTAAGTAATTAAATAACATAAATATTTTAACAGTGCAATCACAGAGACTCAGGCTTGCTACCACCAGTCCAGTTAAAAATTTCACCCACAGAACATGGGGCATAGTACTCCTGCAGGACCTGATAACAAATTTAGTGATGAATAAATGTGTTCAAAAAACCATGGCAAAACATAAAATTGCACGAATATGGCACATTCAGATTCGTGATTGTAAATCCAAGCAAAATTCAATAAATTGGAATAAAACAGATACTTTCAGTAAAAAGTGTGGGAAAATATTTGCGCTGCCACTAAAGTATTTTGAGCAGTTTGGTTATGATAATGGTGGTGTATGATGAGCATGGGGCACGTCTTTGATGAGGATAGGGGGTTTGGAGAGCTTAGAGGAGCGGAATGCTTCTCTGACTTTATATGTGCACATTGCGGCTATCCAATCAGTATACTATAGGAAGTGTGAATTTAAATCCGCGCTGCCGTAATAATGATGAGGTTTCAGTTGGTAGTAGACTTAAAACAGTGGTTTATTCAACGTGTTTCAGGGCTCTTATAGCCCCTTCTTCAGGAATTACCACATACAACACAAAAGGACAATACACTGGCAATGTTTAAGTATATGTCAGATTCAAAAAATGGCGCCAAACAATCAAATCATGTCTAATGTCAAAGTTCATGGAAAACAGACGATTAACAAATCTTTACACCAGGGAAATTCTCATATAATCAATCATATATTAAAAATTACTACATTAGTTACAAATCTGTTCTTCTTTTTCAGGGATTTAAGAAAAAGAAAACAATATAGAAATAAAAAATGAACAAAAAAACTTGAGCTGAAAGAATTTTGTCAAGAACCTATGGAGCAGAGTGTTCAAATACACGCCGTTTGGCGCCGTTTTTTGAATCTGACATATACTTAAACATTGCCAGTGTATTGTCCTTGTATGTTGTATGTGGTAATTCCTGAAGAAGGGGCCATAAGAACCCTGAAACGCGTCGAATAAACCACTGTTTTAAGTCTACTACCAACTGAAACCTCATCATTATTACGGCAGCGCGGATTTAAATCCACACTTCCTATAGTATACTGCTTCATATGGTCGGTGACCTGCTTGTGGATCTGCGGCAGCCGAAATCTGTACATGCCTGCTTTCAGCTTCACCAGGTGAGTGATTTTCTTGGTGATTCCTCCATTCTTTTGTGAGATAAGACCCTATTTGCGCTTTGTGTCTCCCTTTTTCCCTTCAAATATTAGGCTAGCCAATCAGGGCGCAGGAAACATCCACAATGTCCTGACACAATGGCTTGTGTTATAGGCTGCTGAAATCATATGTCCCTCTCCATATAAAGAGCAGACATCTTGAATTAGTGCCATTTTGACACTGTAACAGCGCAGAGAGGCTGCTCCTGACACTTGGACTGTTTGCTGAAAAATTTTAGCTAGCTAGGCGGTTGTTTCTTTATCAGTAGTGTAGCTAGCTAGTGTCCTGTGTGGCTATGAAATCGACTTTCTAGCAGATTTTTTTGGTGCCATTACAGAGGTCCACAGATAAAGCCAGCAGTGCACATTTCATACAAGTGTGTTGTGCACTGCTTCTATTGTGCTCCATGCACAAGTAGACCATTCTAAAACTTACTTTTTTAGTTACTAAATGTGATACAGCAAGGCATATGTCACCTTGTCATTTAGTGGTGTGGTGACATTGTTCTGTGGTTTGAGCTGTGTTCGCCATGATTTTTTTTTTTGGCTGCTGCTACCGTGATTCAGCATGCCATATCTCACCTTGTTATTTGGTGGCGGTAAAATTGAACTGTCTGCACAGCTCATGCAGAATTGCAAATTTAAAAAAAAATTCTGTTGCTAAACGTGATGCATGCCAAGCTAAACATAAAAAATCTTAAAACTTCCAATTTTATTAAGTATATCAAAAAAGGACAAACAACATACACATGTGCATATAAACCCTATTCCGGCCCTAAATCTCCCCTATCCTTAAGTCTGCCTAACAACAGAGGATGGCACCCTAATTTTAGATGAGAGATGGCACCCCTGCTCCACAGCGGCTGTCCCTAAGTAGCCCTATAAAGTCCATGAGATGTTTAAAATATAGTGAAGAGCACTCATTCAATAAACAATCTACTTATTAACTTAAGCTTGATAGCAAAGGCAAAGGAGGTGGATGGACACGAATAATAGACGAGTTCTGACATAGTAATTTCCATTGATTCTGAAAAAGAAATAGAAGAATCCCTATGATAATATAGCATATGACTTTGCACATATAAAAGAATAACAAACTAGCCAATGGTCCATCAAATACTACTTGTTCTAGAATAGTTTGATGTATAACCATCAAAAAGTACAAGATGAATCAAGGGACTACTGCTGGTGTAGATAGACTAGAACCTTAATCAATGTTATCACAGTGTATCAGGCAAGATGTTAGGCAATGTATCACAAGACATATGATCATATAAATGAAAGGAACATTCATTAAATGCAGAAAAAAGTGCATTGTGCTTTGTGCAATAATAATATGAAAGGTGGTAACTGTTGGCTTGTAGAAACCCCCATTCATATACCAGATATGAGCCAACTCACAAGCAGAAAGGAGAAGATAAATGCTGAAAAAAGTTTTAAATCCCAGCACTAATTGAGTAATAGTTGGTTAAATGGGTCTACTTATTCCTTATGAAACACCTAAACGTGATACATGCCACCATATCCCTTCGTTGTATTTTTATGGCGGTGAAATGAAGCTGTCTGCAGACCTCACGCACATAAAAATAATTGTGTTGCTAAACGTGATACAGCCCACCACATCCAACTTTGAAATTTTGTGGCTGTGAAATGAAGCTGTCTGCAGAGCTCACGCACATTAAAATAAATATTTTTTGCTACTGCTAAACATGATACAGCCTGCCATATCCCATGTTGTATGTTGTATTTTTGTGTGTGCGAGCTAGATCAGAGTTTGAAATTGAAGCATGTCTTCTGGGTAATACAGGCCTCATTGACACTAAAAACAAATTTGTTCAGTTACTAGTGTAACACCTCAGGAATCCGGTAGTTACAGTGGTGTTGCCTTCCTTTTATGGGAGGGTGATGCCATGCCTGAAAGCGAGGAGGATCCCTTTAACAGGTGGCACATGCATTCACCCACAGGCCCCCCAAAATTTCTTCGGTTGCTAATGCAATACAATGGTGTAGATCTCATTTTGAAATTGCTTGAAGCATGTAGTCTATTTTATACAGGCCTCATCCACACACACACAAAAAATTAATCTGTTATGTCATACAGTAGGGGATATCTAATTTTCAAATTGTTTGGAGCATATCTTCTTTGTCATACAGGCTTCATCCCCACTCAAACAATTCTTACTTCTGTTAGTAACGTCATACAGTGGGGGATATCTCATTTTGAAATTGCCTGATGCATCTAGTCTATTTTATACAGGCCGCATCCACACACAAAAAAATTTCTTCTGTTACTAACGTTCTAAAGTAGGGTAGATCTCACTTTGAAATTGTTTGGAGCATCTAGTCTATTTTATAAAGTTCTCATCCACCCCAAAAAATTTTTTTTCTGTTACTAACGTCATACAGTAGGGGAGATCTCATTTTGAAATTATTAGGAGCATATCTTCTTTGACATACAGGCCTCATCCACACTCAAAATTTTTGTTCTGTGACTAACGCGATTCAGTACGCCATATAGCACCTTTCATTTAGTGCCGCGAAATGCAGCTGTTTGTAGAGCTGGTGCATAGTAAAAAATCTAATTTTTTGTTGCTAATACTGTGCTCCTACCACACTATCTGAGCAAAAGGGCAGGGAAAAAGTGAGGTTGTCATGGAAGGGGACTAGGTTTAGTGTTCAAGGTTTGCGTGGTAATGTTTGTGAAAGCACAAGTGAACCAACAATCAGTGACCTATACCTTTCTTTGGCAGACACATAGTGGTATGCCTTGTTGATGAGGCCCACAAAGAGCATGTGCTCGAGTGGATAGCAAGCGCAGCTTCAAGTTGCCTCTCCTCCTCTTCCTCCACCTCAACATCACACCCAGTAAAGTCCACAGAGGAGGCACCCCAATTACCCTTGCTTTCCCCTGAGTCACAACTCTCCAACCGCCCAACTGACTGTAGGGAATCACAGCTGGGTGAGTTTGAAGAGCTGTTCACACATTCTATGCCATGGGCATCAGAAGTGTTCTCAAATGCTTCACAGAGTCAAGAGGAGGAAATCATATGCCCAATTTTTTTGTAGCTTGGATCTGAGGCAGGACAAAGTAGGGTCCATGCCACATAATGACCCTCATCACCAGACGTTAACCCCAGGGGGAGGTGATCCTGATGAGAGTCAGATATCTGAGGCTCACTCAGACTGTATTGTGCTGTCAGGGCAGGAAGAGAAGGAGGGTGACTCTCAGGGCGAGGAATGTGATTATACAGAGGATGAGGAGGAGGTGGCAGATCCATGTTAGTGTGAACACAGAGGCACACAGCTGAGGAGGTGAAGGAGAAGGAGGAAGATTAGGAGGTTACAGATTAAGGACCTCTGCACCCTTCTGCACAGTTTAAATATTGGCTACTAACTTGGATAGCACTGACGATGCTGTCATCAGCATCACTATTCCAGTCAATTAAATGCCGGAGCAGACTTTGAATAGCCTGTGGGAGGAGGTGTTGGTCCCAAAGGAAGAGGAGGAAGCAGAGGAGGATGCGGATGGGATAACATTGTTGCAAAGTTGCAGACTGTCATCACACAGGTGGGTGCCAAGGGAGGGTGTATTACTGCAATCAAGCGAGGTTGGTATTAACAGACAAACTGTTAGTGAAGTTGCAAGATCCTAGGAACAAATGGAGGAGGAAGAGGTGATGGGTGAGCAATTGTCAGGAGATGAAGAGGATATACCCGTTGTTCATGGTTGGCGGGAGGGGACGGAGTAATCAACCATCAGTGTTACCCAGCCACCAACACAGCATGGGCTTTGACCTCATGGAGGAGCCCAAGATATGAGTGCCTTCTTGCTGTACTCTGCAACATGATTCCCATATAGTTATGATTTAAAATAGTTTTGACTACAGGGTTGCCACTCTGTTAGATCCACTTATAAGACAAAATTTTGCCAGATGCTTCCCACCCTGGAAAGGGACTCACCAATGCTAGAGTATTGAAACACAATTTTACACAACTTTAAGAGAGGTTTTCCCCAAGACAGTAGTGATGCACACAGTGTACATCACAGCTGCAGACTACCAACCTCTGGCACGTCAATTTGTCAACGCCAAAACATTAGCATCAGTAGAGTAAGTGGCAGATGCAAGTTCTCTGTGTCCTTTGACACATTTTTTAGACCAGCTCATGCACCAGCACAACAGTCCAAATCTGACGTGTGGTGCATGAATGGAAAGGATGGTGCAGGTTATTTAGGACTGAATATCAATACCATCAGGGAGGACGGTATTCACATTTTGTACAAAATACCGTGTGCACTACTGGAGAGAATGGTGCTAAGGTTAGGTTCCCACACCTTGTAGAACTATAATTGAAAAGAACCTAGCACTCAACTTAATGCTTAGAGTGAAGTTTATTGTAGTGGTACTCAAAACGTTTCGGTCCTACATATGGACCTTCGTCAGTAACTACATGTGAAAAAACAACCAAAGTGAAAATCATAACAAAAAATAATAATACAAATAAAGTATGTACATGGGTATTCGGAAGAAATTTAACAGCATAAATACATTATATCTGGTCTATTGTATATAAGAAATATATGCCGGGTAAAACTCAAAGGATCTAGGCAAAAAAACGTTCCACTGTAGTTAGAGCGTGAGGCGGACCACCCATACAGCAAAGTGAGTGGGAAAGGAATAGTTACATACCGTACTAGAAAATAGACAAAGGACGACAGGGTCAAATGGCTCTAAGGAGCGGCATCTGTGGGTGTATAGAAAGTCCCCTATGTATATGAGACTCCTTTCTACTTAGTACACAGATAGTGTGGGGAGTTACACAAAAAGCTGTACCTGGTATATGAGCCCAATAGAAGCGGTACTGTTGATATAAGGTGAAACATTGAGAAGAAGAGATTACCGAGTGGTGATGGATCAACAGAGTAAGATATGCGCTGGTGCGGGTATTACCTGTGGAGACCGTACATAGAAGAGCTGTGGCAGACGCGGATTCCACCGCTGGTCTGTCTGAGTGTGTGAGTGCCGCCGTGAAAAGGGGAAGAGGCGGGACAGGAGACGCTCGTAAGCCAATCAGCGGCCGGGCCACTGACCGGAAGTGACGTGGTGTGCGGTCAGCCGCAACTTAGTATGTAGCTGAAGAGTCCTGTGAGCGGAAGTAGCGTCACGTTGCTATGGAGACTGTCCGATGCTGGATGGTAGTTGGTGCACAGAGTAGGAGGAAAAATAATAAAGAAACTAAATACATAAATGTGGAGATAATGCGTAGATTGCGGGACCGGGTGACCGGGTCACCCGGTCCCGCAATCTACGCATTATCTCCACATTTATGTATTTAGTTTCTTTATTATTTTTCCTCCTACTCTGTGCACCAACTACCATCCAGCATCGGACAGTCTCCATAGCAACGTGACGCTACTTCCGCTCACAGGACTCTTCAGCTACATACTAAGTTGCGGCTGACCGCACACCACGTCACTTCCGGTCAGTGGCCCGGCCGCTGATTGGCTTACGAGCGTCTCCTGTCCCGCCTCTTCCCCTTTTCACGGCGGCACTCACACACTCAGACAGACCAGCGGTGGAATCCGCGTCTGCCACAGCTCTTCTATGTACGGTTCCCACAGGTAATACCCGCACCAGCGCTGTCATGATCTCAATGGCAAGAGAACATAGCATAAGCATATATAGGAACTAGCTCTTGGAAGATGGGAACTGAGCTGACCATGAACTAAACCTAACGCACAACTAGCAGTGGCCGGGTAGCATGCCTACGTTGATTCTAGATGCCCAGCCCAGCCGGAGGACTAAATAAAGCTAGCAGAGGAAAATATTAGTCCTAGCTCACCTCTAGAGAAATACCCCGAAAGGAGACAGAGGCCCCCCACATGTATTGGCGGTGAGTTGAGATGAAATAACAAACGTAGTATGAAAAATAGGTTTAGCAAATTTGAGGTCCACTTACTACATAGCAGAAGACAGAAAGGACACTTTCATGGTCAGCTGAAAACCCTATCAAAAACACCATCCAGAAATTACTTTAAAACTCTGGCATTAACTCATAACACCAGAGTGGCAATTCCCGTTCACAAGAGCTTTCCAGACACAGTAACGAAACTACAGCTGTGAACTGGAACAAAATGCAAAAACAAACATGGACAAGAGTCCAACTTATCTAGTAGTTGTCTAGGAGCAGGAACAAGCACAGAGAGGCTTCTGATAACATTGTTGACCGGCAAGCAACTAACAGAGCAGCAAGGTTATATAGCGACTCCCACATCTTGATGGGAACAGGTGAACAGAGAAGATGAAGACCCCAGTTCAATTCCACCAGTAGCCACCGGGGGAGCCCAGAATCCAAATTCACAACAGTACCCCCCCCTCAAGGAGGGGGCACCGAACCCTCACCAGAACCACCAGGGCGATCAGGATGGGCCCTATGAAAGGCACGAACCAGATCGGAGGCATGAACATCAGATGCATTCACCCAAGAATTATCCTCCTGGCCGTATCCCTTCCACTTGACCAGATACTGGAGTCTCCGTCTGGAAACACGAGAGTCCAAGATTTTCTCCACAACGTACTCCAACTCACCCTCAACCAACACCGGAGCAGGAGGCTCAACGGAAGGCACAACCGGTACCTCATACCTGCGCAATAATGACCGATGAAAAACGTTATGAATAGAAAAGGATGCAGGGAGGTCCAAACGGAAGGAAACAGGGTTAAGAATCTCCAATATCTTATACGGGCCGATAAACCGAGGCTTAAACTTAGGAGAAGAGACCCTCATAGGGACAAAACGAGAAGACAACCACACCAAATCCCCAACAGAAAGCCGAGGACCAACACGACGGTGGCGGTTGGCAAAAAGCTGAGTCTTCTCCTGGGACAACCTCAAATTGTCCACCACCTGCCCCCAGATCTGATGCAATCTCTCCACCACAGCATCCACTCCAGGACAATCCGAAGATTCCACCTGACCAGAGGAAAATCGAGGATGAAACCCCGAATTACAGAAAAACGGGGACACCAAAGTGGCAGAGCTGGCCCGATTATTGAGAGCGAACTCCGCCAATGGCAAAAAAGCAACCCAATCATCCTGGTCAGCAGACACAAAACACCTCAGATATGTCTCCAGGGTCTGATTAATCCGCTCGGTCTGGCCATTCGTCTGAGGATGGAAAGCGGACGAAAAAGATAAATCTATGCCCATCCTAGCACAGAATGCCCGCCAAAATCTAGACACGAATTGGGTCCCTCTGTCAGAAACGATATTCTCAGGAATACCATGCAAACGAACAACATTTTGAAAAAACAGAGGAACCAACTCGGAAGAAGAAGGTAACTTGGGCAGAGGAACCAAATGGACCATCTTAGAAAAACGGTCACACACCACCCAGATGACAGACATCTTCTGAGAAACAGGCAGATCTGAAATAAAATCCATCGAGATGTGCGTCCAAGGCCTCTTAGGAATAGGCAAGGGCAACAATAATCCACTAGCCCGAGAACAACAAGGCTTGGCCCGAGCACAAACGTCACAAGACTGCACAAAGCCTCGCACATCTCGTGACAGGGAAGGCCACCAGAAGGACCTTGCCACCAAATCCCTGGTACCAAAAATGCCAGGATGACCTGCCAACGCAGAAGAATGAACCTCAGAGATGACTCTACTGGTCCAATCATCAGGAACAAACAGTTTATCAGGTGGGCAACGATCAGGTCTCTCCGCCTGAAACTCCTGCAAGGCCCGCCGCAGGTCTGGAGAAACGGCTGACAATACCACTCCATCCTTAAGGATACCTGTGGGCTCAGAGTTACCAGGCGAGTCAGGCTCAAAACTCCTAGAAAGGGCATCCGCCTTAACATTCTTAGAACCCGGTAGGTATGACACCACAAAATTAAACCGAGAGAAAAATAATGACCAGCGCGCCTGTCTAGGATTCAGGCGCCTGGCGGTCTCAAGATAAATCAAATTTTTGTGGTCAGTCAATACCACCACCTGATGTCTGGCCCCCTCAAGCCAATGGCGCCACTCCTCAAAAGCCCACTTCATGGCCAAAAGCTCCCGATTCCCAACATCATAATTCCGCTCAGCGGGCGAAAATTTACGGGAAAAGAAGGCACAAGGCCTCATCACGGAGCAGTCAGAACTTTTCTGCGACAACACTGCCCCAGCTCCGATCTCAGAAGCGTCGACCTCAACCTGAAAAGGTAGAGCAACATCAGGCTGACGCAACACAGGGGCAGAGGAAAAACGGCGCTTAAGCTCCCGAAAGGCCTCCACAGCATCAGGGGACCAATCAGCAACATCAGCACCCTTCTTAGTCAAATCGGTCAATGGCTTAGCAATATCCGAAAAACCAGCAATAAATCGACGATAAAAGTTAGCAAAGCCCAAAAATTTCTGAAGACTCTTAAGAGAAGAGGGCTGCGTCCAATCACAAATAGCTTGAACCTTGACAGGATCCATTTCAATGGAAGAGGGGGAAAAAATATATCCCAAAAAGGAAATCCTCTGTACCCCAAAAACACACTTAGAACCCTTCACACACAAAGAATTAGACCGCAAAACCTGAAAAACCCTCCTGACTTGCTGGACATGAGAGTCCCAGTCATCCGAAAAAATCAGAATATCATCCAGATACACAATCATAAATTTATCCAAATAATCGCGAAAAATATCATGCATAAAGGACTGGAAAACTGACGGAGCATTAGAAAGACCAAAAGGCATCACTAAATACTCAAAGTGGCCCTCGGGCGTATTAAATGCGGTTTTCCACTCATCCCCCTGCCTGATTCGCACCAAATTATACGCCCCACGAAGGTCAATCTTAGAGAACCACTTGGCCCCCTTTATGCGAGCAAACAAATCAGTCAGCAACGGCAATGGGTATTGATATTTAACAGTGATTTTATTCAAAAGCCGATAATCAATACATGGTCTCAAAGAGCCGTCTTTTTTTGACACAAAGAAAAAACCGGCTCCTAAGGGAGATGACGATGGACGAATATGTCCCTTTTCCAAGGACTCCTTTATATATTCTCGCATAGCAGCATGTTCAGGCACAGACAGATTAAATAAACGACCCTTTGGGTATTTACTACCCGGGATTAAATCTATGGCACAATCGCACTCTCGGTGCGGAGGTAACGAACCAAGCTTGGATTCTTCAAAGACGTCACGATAGTCAGACAGGAACTCAGGAATTTCAGAGGGAATGGATGATGAAATGGAAACCACAGGTACATCCCCATGAGCCCCCTTACATCCCCAGCTCAACACAGACATAGCTCTCCAGTCGAGGACTGGGTTGTGAGATTGCAGCCAAGGCAATCCTAGCACCAAATCATCATGTAGATTATACAGCACCAGAAAGCGAATAATCTCCTGGTGATCCGGATTAATACGCATAGTTACTTGTGTCCAGTATTGTGCTTTATTATTAGCCAATGGGGTGGAGTCAATCCCCTTCAGAGGAATAGGAGTCTCCAAAGGCTCTAAATCATACCCACAGCGTTTGGCAAAGGACCAATCCATAAGACTCAAAGCGGCGCCAGAGTCGACATAGGCGTCCGTGGTAATAGATGACAAAGAGCAAATCAGGGTCACAGATAGAATAAATTTAGACGGTAAGGTGCAAATGGAAACAGATTTACCAAGCTTTTTAGTGCGCTTAGAGCATGCTGATATAACATGAGTAGAATCACCACAATAGAAACACAACCCATTTTTCCGTCTAAAATTCTGCCGCTCGCTTCGGGACAGAATTCTATCACACTGCATACTCTCTGGCGACTTCTCAGTGGACACCGCCAGATGGTGCACTGGTTTGCGCTCCCGCAAACGCCTATCGATCTGAATAGCCATTGTCATGGACTCATTCAGACCCGCAGGCACAGGGAACCCCACCATAACATCCTTAATGGCATGAGAGAGACCCTCTCTGAAAGTCGCCGCCAGGGCGCACTCATTCCACTGAGTAAGCACAGACCATTTACGGAATCTTTGGCAGTAAATTTCCGCTTCATCTTGCCCCTGAGATAGGGACATCAAAGTTTTTTCTGCCTGAAGCTCCAAATGAGGTTCGTCATAAAGCAACCCCAAGGCCAGAAAAAACGCATCCACATTGAGCAACGCAGGATCCCCTGGTGTCAATGAAAAAGCCCAGTCTTGAGGGTCGCCCCGGAGCAAGGAAATCACAATCCTGACCTGCTGTGCAGGGTCTCCGGCAGAGCGAGATTTCAGAGACAAAAATAATTTGCAATTATTTCGAAAATTCTGAAACCCGGATCTATTCCCCGAGAAAAATTCCGGCAAAGGAATTCTCGGCTCAGATACAGGTGCATGACAAACAAAATCTTGCAAATTTTGTACCTTCGTGGCGAGATTATTCAAACCTGCAGTTACACTCTGAAGATCCATTACAAATAGGTGGACACAGAGCCATTCAAGGGTTAAGAGGAGGTAAGAAGCAGCTAGACAGCAATTAAGGGCTAGGCAGCAAAACTCTGAGGGGAAAAAAAAAAAATTTCCCTTCAACACTTCTTTTTCTCCTGCTTCAGCCCAAACAATTAACACTTTGCGGGCCGGTCAAACTGTCATGATCTCAATGGCAAGAGAACATAGCATAAGCATATATAGGAACTAGCTCTTGGAAGATGGGAACTGAGCTGACCATGAACTAAACCTAACGCACAACTAGCAGTGGCCGGGTAGCATGCCTACGTTGATTCTAGATGCCCAGCCCAGCCGGAGGACTAAATAAAGCTAGCAGAGGAAAATATTAGTCCTAGCTCACCTCTAGAGAAATACCCCGAAAGGAGACAGAGGCCCCCCACATGTATTGGCGGTGAGTTGAGATGAAATAACAAACGTAGTATGAAAAATAGGTTTAGCAAATTTGAGGTCCACTTACTACATAGCAGAAGACAGAAAGGACACTTTCATGGTCAGCTGAAAACCCTATCAAAAACACCATCCAGAAATTACTTTAAAACTCTGGCATTAACTCATAACACCAGAGTGGCAATTCCCGTTCACAAGAGCTTTCCAGACACAGTAACGAAACTACAGCTGTGAACTGGAACAAAATGCAAAAACAAACATGGACAAGAGTCCAACTTATCTAGTAGTTGTCTAGGAGCAGGAACAAGCACAGAGAGGCTTCTGATAACATTGTTGACCGGCAAGCAACTAACAGAGCAGCAAGGTTATATAGCGACTCCCACATCTTGATGGGAACAGGTGAACAGAGAAGATGAAGACCCCAGTTCAATTCCACCAGTAGCCACCGGGGGAGCCCAGAATCCAAATTCACAACACAGCGCATATCTTACTCTGTTGATCCATCACCACTCGGTAATCTCTTCTTCTCAATGTTTCACCTTATATCAACAGTACCGCTTCTATTGGGCTCATATACCAGGTACAGCTTTTTGTGTAACTCCCCACACTATCTGTGTACTAAGTAGAAAGGAGTCTCATATACATAGGGGACTTTCTATACACCCACAGATGCCGCTCCTTAGAGCCATTTGACCCTGTCGTCCTTTGTCTATTTTCTAGTACGGTATGTAACTATTCCTTTCCCACTCACTTTGCTGTATGGGTGGTCCGCCTCACGCTCTAACTACAGTGGAACGTTTTTTTGCCTAGATCCTTTGAGTTTTACCCGGCATATATTTCTTATATACAATAGACCAGATATAATGTATTTATGCTGTTAAATTTCTTCCGAATACCCATGTACATACTTTATTTGTATTATTATTTTTTGTTATGATTTTCACTTTGGTTGTTTTTTCACATGTAGTTACTGACGAAGGTCCATATGTAGGACCGAAACGTTTTGAGTACCACTACAATAAACTTCACTCTAAGCATTAAGTTGAGTGCTAGGTTCTTTTCAATTATGGTATTCACATTTTGGTCTTCAAAAATTGATAATTGGCCTTAGCTCGCCTCTCACGTCTTGGAGGTTTTATCGTGCCCGGCAGCCAGCGCTCTCTCAGAATGTGCCATCAGCTCTGCTGGTGGTGTCCTGATGGATAAGCGCAGCTGGCTGTCCCCTGAAATTGTAAACCACCTAACTTTCATCAAGATGAACAAGTCATGGATCTCTAAGGACTTTTGCACCCCAATCGCAGACTGTACAGACTAGGCGATGTTGATGTTTATAGTGTGCTGCATTGATCCTGTGTAATTGCACTCTGTGATATCTTTAGTGTGGCTTCTGTGCCTGCTGTTGCTGCTGCAGCAGATGTTAACACAAATGTGTGGAAATGTGAACAGCCATGGTTAGGCTCCATCTGCTGAGCTGGGTGGAGTGGAAGATGTGTCGGTCCCTATGATATTATTTATACTCTCGTGAAATTGATGCCACTTCGGTGGTGTTGGACCCTCATTTTTTGAAATTTAAAAACCTCTGGTTGGGTGTCCATCTTCTGGTTTGGCTGCAGTGGATAAGATGCCGCTCTCTATTATACTATTTCTACTGTGATGAAATTGATGCCACTTTGGTGGTGCCTGCCCCTAATTATTTTAAATTTGAAGACTCCAACTGCTGGGTTGACTGTAGTGGAAGATGTGTCAGTCCCTATTACAATATTTATACTATTGTGAAATTGTTGCCACTTCGTTATTGTCTGCAACTAATTTTTGTGAACACTCCTGGTTGGGTCTCAATTAGTGTTGAGCGATACCTTCCGATATTTGAAAGTATCGGTATCGGATGGTATCGGCCGATATCCGAAAAATATCGGATATCGCCGATACCAATACCCGATACCAATACAAGTCAATGGGACACAAGTATCGGAAGGTATCCTGGATGGTTCCCAGGGTCTGAAGGAGAGGAAACTCTCCTTCAGGCCCTGGGATCCATATTCATGTGTAAAATAAAGAATAAAAATAAAAAATAGGGATATACTCACCCTCTGACGCACCCTGGTAGTAACCGCTGTAACCGGCAGCCTCCGTTCCTAAGAATGAGCGAGTGAAAGACCTGCGATGACGTGGTGGCTTGTGATTGGTCGCGTGACCGCTCATGTGACCGCTCACGCGACCAATCACAAGCCGCGACGTCATCGCAGGTCCTTCACTCGCTCATTCTTAGGAACGGAGGCTGCACGTCTGAGGTCCAGGCTCCGTCGGAGGGGTGAGTATATCCATATTTTTTATTTTTATTCTTTATTTTTTACATGAATATGGATCGCAGGGCCTGAAGGAGAGTCTCCTCTCCTCCAGACCCTGGGAACCATACACTGGGAACTTCCGATTCCGATTTCTGATATCACAAAAATATCGGAACTCGGTATCGGAATTCCGATACCGCAAATATCGGCCGATACCCAATACTTGCGGTATCGGAATGCTCAAAACTAGTCTCGATCTGATGGGTTGGCTGCAGTGGAAGAGATGTTGGTCCCAATTATACTATTTCTGCTCTAGTGAAATTGATGCCACTTTATTGGTGTCTGCCCCGAATTATTTTAAATTTGAAGAGTGTTGATTGGGTCTCAATTTTCTGGATTAGCTGTAGTGGAAGACATGTCAGTCTCTATTATACTATTTCTACTCTCGTGAAAATGATGCGACTTTGTAGGTGTCAGGCCTTAATTTTTGGAAATGTGAACACTCCTGGTTGGGTGTCCATCTGCTGGGTTGGCTGTAGTGGAAGAGATGTTGCTCCCCATTATACTATTTCTTCTATTGGTGCCACTTTATTGTTGTCTGCCATTAATTTTTTAGAAACGGGTTGGGTGTCCATCTGCTGGGTTGACTGTCATGGAAGTAATTTCACTCCCTGTTTTGAGAGTTGTTAGCCCCTCAGTACCCTCAAAAAAAGATAACTATAAGTGAATTAAAAAAAAATTATCTGGATAAAAGTATAGGAAGACTTGATAAGTCCCTTTCTGATAGAAGTTCTGGTATATATAAATACTATTAAGAGGACTAGACATTGGGGTTAATGGGAGCTTTAATAAGTCCAAACCTAGCTTATATCTGCCTAAGAGTTGCGTTGAGCTGGGTTTTGGCCTTTTTATGCTGACACCTCTATCTGATGGATCGCATCATATGTCTCATGGTCATTCACCTTTGAATATAGAAGTTTCGGTTTTCTGTAGAGCCATTCGGCGCGTGCGCACAGTGGACCACGTTCTGCATTCCACCTATATAAGGGTCGGATGTCAGCATTCTACAGCCGTTTGTGCGCATGCACGATTTGGACCACATATGCGCTCCATGGACACAGGATGTTTCCCAGAAATGATTGCTTTAGACTAGTGTTGAGCATTCCGATACTGCAAGTATCGGGTATCGGCCGATACTTGCTGTATCGGAATTTCCGATACCGAGATCCGATACTTTTGTGGTATCGGGTATCGCAACAACATTAATGTAATAATGTGTAAAAAAGAGAATTAAAATAAAAAATATCGCTATACTCACCTGTCCGACGCAGCCGGGACCTCAGCGAGGGAACCGGCAGCGTTGTTTGTTTAAATTTCGCGCTTTTACTTGGTTACGTGAAGTCCCGGCTTGTGATTGGTCAGGGCGGCCATGTTGCCGGGACGCGGACCAATCACAGCAAGCCGTGACGAAATTACGTCACGGCTTGCTGTGATTGGTCCGCGTCCCGGCAACATGGCCGCCATTAACCAATCACAAGCCGTGACGTCACGGGAGGCTGGACATGCGCGTATTTTGAAAAGCGCGCGTGTCCAGCCTCCAGTGACGTCCCGGCAACATGACCGCCATTAACCAATCACAAGCCGGGACGTCACGGGAGGCTGGACATGCGCGTATTTTGAAAAGCGCGCGTGTCCAGCCTCCAGTGACGTCCCGGCAACATGGCCGCCATTAACCAATCACAAGCCGGGACGTCACGGGAGGCTGGACATGCGCGTATTTTGAAAAGCGCGCGTGTCCAGCCTCCAGTGACGTCCCGGCAACATGGCCGCCATTAACCAATCACAAGCCGGGACGTCACGGGAGGCTGGACATGCGCGTATTTTGAAAAGCGCGCGTGTCCAGCCTCCAGTGACGTCCCGGCAACATGGCCGCCATTAACCAATCACAAGCCGGGACGTCACTGGAGGCTGGACACGCGCGCTTTTCAAAATACGCGCATGTCCAGCCTCCCGTGACGTCACGGCTTGTGATTGGTTAATGGCGGCCATGTTGCCGGGACGCGGACCAATCACAGCAAGCCGTGACGTAATTTCGTCACGGCTTGCTGTGATTGGTCCGCGTCCCGGCAACATGGCCGCCCTGACCAATCACAAGCCGGGACTTCACGTAACCAAGTAAAAGCGCGAATTTTAAACAAACAACGCTGCCGGTTCCCTCGCTGAGGTCCCGGCTGCGTCGGACAGGTGAGTATAGCGATATTTTTTATTTTAATTCTTTATTTTACACATTAATATGGATCCCAGGGCCTGAAGGAGAGTTTCCTCTCCTTCAGACCCTGGGAACCATCAGGAATACCGTCCGATACTTGAGTCCCATTGACTTGTATTGGTATCGGGTATCGGTATCGGATTGGATCCGATACTTTGCCGGTATCGGCCGATACTTTCCGATACCGATACTTTCAAGTATCGGACGGTATCGCTCAACACTACTTTAGACTCCTTAAATGGAGGTTCCAACAAGGTGGATACCGGCTCCCTGACACATACGGATTGGCATTATTCCCACGCTGTCTTCTATTAAGATATGTTCTCCCTTTCTAAGGGATGTATATCAGTATGTTCTTCTGAAGAACCAACTTATGTGGAAACGCGTCGAGAAATGTGCATTCTGGTTTTCTCTTGATATGGTTTATATGGGGTGAATAATATCCCTTAAATTAATTTCTTTGGGTATACTTTGAATTGAGGGTGCAGTCGGACTATCAATCTCTCTGCTGATTGTTTATTAATGGTTTTTGCTATCTTTGATATTTTTACCCCATTCTTGCATTATTCTGTGGGACTCAATATGTTACATATTATTATTATTTGTTTATATAGCACCTTTAATTCCATGGTGCTGTACATGAGAAAGGGGTTACATACAGAGTTATAGATATTGATTGCAGTAAACAAATTTACAATGGCAGACTGGTAAAGAGGGGAGAGGACCCTGACTTACATTCTACGGGACATGTAACCCTAAATTTCTATTGGGGCAATATGCAATATGGATGTATATGTTAGGTGTTGCGTTCCCACCGCTGCACAGGGATCATCTCGAACCATCTCCGCTGCGGTCTCCCATTCTCCTCCAGCCGCAGTGGAGCCTGCTCAGCAGAGACACCAGTCCCAGCGTCTGGCTCAAGCTGATAATGTGCGGCTGGTTACTGCTGTCCTTCCAGGCTCAGCCATCATAACCAGTACTGATCAGCGGTGAGCAGGCGCTCCTGGGACTAAGTCCTGCTTTTCTTCTTCTGAGCATGCCCAAGGGATGACCTCTCATTGGAGGTCGGGGGTCACATGCTCAGGTCCTGTAGCAGCTCCTATTGGACCACTAGGAATGTCCTGGAGAACTTCCGCTATAAAAAGTTTGCATGGCCGCACGGCCATGCGCTAGTATAAACTTGCTAATTTGTGTGTGGATGTATGCCTGTTGATTGATGAAAGCTCCGATCCATTCCCATCCCTAGTGCTGCTGACTGTTCGCGAATGGTGGAAGCTACCTAGCGCCTGAGAGTGCTATCCTGCACATCTAGCACACGATACTGCGTCTGTTGGCAGTGACCGCCAGTGTGGTACCGTGTGCTAATAGAGCGCTTTCCTGGCCCAAGTTTGGGTGGTTAGTGGCGTCCGCCAGAGCGATGCTGCACACACTTTTGTGCAGTAATTCCTAGTTTTGTCCTGACAACCGGTAATTGTAGGGTTGGAATTCTCGCTTGGACTCTGCATCTGACTCGGGGGTGTCCGCAGGCACGGGCTCAAAAGCCACCGAGGGTCAGAGCGAGTCCAATCACCAGTCTAGTGGGGGTGATTCATAGGGATCCCACCAGTGTCTTACAGCTGCACCCTGTGACTGCTAACAGGGCACATCGTTTATTTGGCTACTCTATGAAGCAAAAGAGTTCACTTCCATTCACACTGGGTGAGGTCTAACCCACGTGTGAGCAAGCGTCCCTCCGCCATTACTCAGCAGCAGGTTCCATCTCTGCACGGTGGACCCCGGGCTGCAAACGCACCTTATACCATCCTTATAATTATTTGGTGCATTCCGCCAGCCCTAACATTATACTAGCACCAGGGTCTGGCTAGTAATGGTGGACGAACAGCGACTGCAGTGGTACATCCAGCAGCTGGAGGGCAGGTTGGCGACTCTCGAGCGCACAACCTCAGCTGTTGATGTTACCGCAGTTGCTGTTAAGGCTTCTAGCGTGGCTGAAGCTAGTTTATCCACTGCCACCCCTGCTCCGACATTATCCCATCTCCCGTTGCCAGACAAGTTTGCTGGTGACAATAAGCTGTGTAGGGGATTCGTGAGCCAATGTGCTATACATCTTGAGCTCCTGGCTGCACATTTTCCCACGGAGCGGGCTAAGGTGGGATTTTTTTATATCCCTCCTGTCGGACAGGGTGTTGGAGTGGGCTACTCCACCGTGGGAGCGCAACGATCTTGCTGTGCAGAGTGCTCCGCGGTTCTTGAGCACTCTGAAGCACATCTTTTTGGGACCTCGTGTCACCCATGATAGGGCACTCCAACTGCTGGCATTGACACAGGGTTTTTCCATGGTCAGCCATTTTTCTGTCCATTTCAGGACTTTGGCATCTGAGCTGGAGTGGCCAGATAAAGTCCTCATCCCCGTATTCTGGAGGGGACTAGCTGATCATGTGAAGGATGCCTTGGCCACTAGGGAGATTCCTGCCACACTGGAGGAGCTAATAGCAATATCTACTCGCATCGACCTTCATTTTAATGAGCGAAGGTTGGAGCGAGCACAGTGTAGGCAGAGGTTTCGGCTGGCTCCCACCTTCACCAAACCTTCGGAACCTCCAGTTTAGGCATCTGAGCTACATGAGACCATGGAGGTGACAAAAGCGGGGTCTAAGTCTTGGACCGCTCGTGCACACAAGGTTTGCCCTGTCTGCCAGCAGTCGGGTCATTATGCCAGAAAATGTCCCCAGCGGTTGGGAAAACATCAGCATCTAGTGATTGTAGTAGGAGGTACAGAAGACACTGCAACGTTTTCCTCCAAATTGTCCTTCAAGGGGACAACTATCATAGGCCCATCCACTCATACGGTAGAGCTTTGCATGGATTCTGGGGCGGAGGGCAACTTCATGTCTTCTGCCTTCGCCCAACGGCACGCAGTACCCCTGGTGATGCTTGCCAAACCAGTGACCAAACGAGTGGTGAATGGGTCAACACTGCCCTCACAGATAACACACCAGACCATCCCATTTACTCTTTCTATGTCGCCATCCCATCAGGAGATTATCTCCTTACTTGTCATTCCTGAGGGAATTGATGAGGTCCTCTTAGGGATACCTTGGCTATGGTACCATCCCCTCATATTGAGTGGTCCACAGGGAGAATATTGGGATGGAGTGAGTCTTGTGAGGGTAGATGTCAGAGGGAGTGCATTAAGGTTGCTACTACTGAGGTACCCACAGATCTTTCCTCTCTCCCCAAACACTGTTGGCCCTATGCGAACGTGTTCTCCAAGAGGGCTGCGGAGACTCATCCACATCACTGCCCCTATGACTGTCCTATTGACCTGTTGCATGGTGCCGAGTCTCCCCAGGGTTGAGTCTGTCTGTTATCTCTTCCGGAAAAGGAGGCAATGTCTCAGTGCATCCAGGAGAATCTGGCAAGAGGATTCATTAGGACGTTAGTGTCACCCGCAGGGGCTGGGTTCTTCTTCATGCAGAAGGTGAAAGGAGAATTATGTCCCTGCATAGACTACAGGGGTCTTAACGCCATAACCATTAAGAATAAGTACCCTCTGCCACTTATATCTGAGCTCTTTGATAGGTTGCGGGGGCGAGGGTATTTACTAAGCTTGATCTGCGGGGTGCATACAATCTGATTCGTATCCGTGAGGGGGACGAATGGAAGATGGCATTTAACACCAGGGACGGGCACTATGAATACCTGGTGATGCCCTTTGCTCTGTAATGCTCCTGCCGTTTTCCAAGACTTTGTGAACGATATCTTCCGGGATATGCTCACCACCTCGGTCGCAGTCAATCTGGATGATATTCCCATCTACTCTCCAGATATAGACTCCCACCGGAGAGATGTTTGCAAAGTCTTCGACCTCTTATGGGCAAACTCCCTCTATGCCAAGTTGGAGAAGTGTGTGTTTGAGCAGGAGTCCTTGCCTTTCCTGGGCTATATCATCTCCACCAGGGGGTTTGCCATGGATCATGCCAAGCTACCGGCTGTGATGGACTGGCAGGAACCCCATTCTCTCAAAGCGGTGCAGCGCTTTATGGGGTTCATCAACTAATATCGCCAGTTCATTCTCCACTTCTCAACCTTGGTAGCTCCCCTGGTTGCCCTCAGCAAGAAGGGGGCTAATCCCAAATAGTTGTCGGAGGAGGTCTACAAGGCCTTCCAATCTATCAAGTCACGCTTCGCTAGTGCTCCCATTTTACATCTCCCCAATGTTGATAAACCATTTATCATGGAGGTAGATGTAGGGTTGAGCGACTTTTAATTTTATACAATCGGGTCGGGCTTCACGAAACCCGACTTTCTCAAAAGTCGGGTCGAGTGAAATCGGCCGATCCTATAAAAAAGTCGGGGTCGGGGTCGGCCGAAACACGAAACCCAATGCAGTGCAATGGGATACTATGGTTCCCAGGGTCTGAAGGAGAGGAAACTCTCCTTCAGGCCCTGGGATCCATATTTAAGTGTAAAATAAAGAATTAAAATAAAAAATATTGATATTCTCACCTCTCCGACGCAGCCTGGACATCGCCGCTGGTAACCGGCATCTTCCGTTCCTAAGAATGGCGCTTGAAAGACCTTTCGATGACGTCACGGCTTGTGATTGGTCGCGGCGGCCCACGTGACCGCTCAGCGACCAATCAGAAGCCGTGACGTCATCCCTCAGGTCCTAAATTCCTCATTCTAGGAATTTAGGACATGAGAATTACGTCACGGCTTGTGATTGGTCGCTGAGCGGTCACGTGGGCGGCCGCGACCAATCACAAGCCGTGACGTCATCGAAAGGTCCTTCACGCGCTCATTCTTAGGAAGGAAGGCTGCCGGAAAGAAGCCGAGGGTGAGTATATTCCTATTAGGTATATACTCACCCTCGGACGCGCCATGCTTCTTTCCGGCAGCCTTCCTTCTTAAGAATGAGCGCGTGAAGGACCTTTCGATGACGTCACGGCTTGTGATTGGTCGCGGCCGCCCACGTGACCGCTCAGCGACCAATCACAAGCCGTGACGTAATTCTCATGTCCTAAATTCCTAGAATGATGAATTTAGGACCTGAGGGATGACGTCACGGCTTCTGATTGGTCGCTGAGCGGTCACGTGGGCCGCCGCGACCAATCACAAGCCGTGACGTCATCGAAAGGTCTTTCAAGCGCCATTCTTAGGAACGGAAGATGCCGGTTACCAGCGGCGATGTCCAGGCTGCGTCGGAGAGGTGAATATATCAATATTTTTTATTTTAATTCTTTATTTTACACTTAAATGTGGATTCCGATACCGATTTCCGATATCGCAAACATATCGGAACTTGGTATCGGAATTCCGATACCAGATTCAGAAGATCGCCGACCTCATGGCCGACCCCACACAGGGGTTGGGTCGGGTTTCATGAAACCCAACTTTGCCAAAAGTCGGCGACTTCTGAAAATGGCCGACCCGTTTCGCTCAACCCTAGGTAGATGCCTCTTCTGTCGGTGCTGGAGCTGTCTTATTCCGGAAGGATGCTCATGGTTGGAAGCATCCTTGCTTCTTCTTTTCCAAGACCTTCTCACCGGCAGAGAGGAATTATTCCATCGGGGACAGGGAGTTGCTAGCCATGAAGTTGGCCTTTTCGCAGTGGAGACACCTCCTGGAGGGGGCGCTCGCTATCACTACCAAGTATTCACTGACCACAAAAATTTGGTATATTTACAAAATTCCCAGTGGCTAAAGTCACGCCAGGCCAGATGGTCCCTGTTGTTCTCCCAGTTCCAATTCACCTCCATTTTCTCTTCGGGGAAAAGAACATTCGTGGCGATGCTCTCTCCCGCTCTGTAATGTCATCAGAGGAGGAGGAGCCTCAGCTTATTGTCCCTTTTGAGAGCATGAGAACTGTGGCCCCAGTTTCGCTAGAGTCTGTGCCTCCAGGCAAGACTTTTGTTCCACCTAATTTGCGACTGGAGGTTCTCTGTTGGGCCCATTCCTCCAGGGTGGGTGGACATTCTGGGACTAAGAGGACATCTGAGATCCTGGCAAGGATGTACTGGTGGCCGCATATGGCCCGTGATGTCAGAGACTATATTCGGGTGTGTGTCTCCTCGACAACGGCCTGCTGAGTTACTTTATCCCCTGCCGGTGAGAGACAGGCCCTGGGAAATGGTTGGCATGGACTTCGTGGTGGGTTTACCCAAGTCCCGTAGCTGCACCATTATTTGGGTAGTTACCGACCATTTTTCCAAAATGGTGCACTTGGTGCCACTTCCGCGGCTACCTCC
Source organism: Ranitomeya variabilis (assembly GCF_051348905.1). NCBI lineage: Eukaryota > Metazoa > Chordata > Amphibia > Anura > Dendrobatidae > Ranitomeya > Ranitomeya variabilis. The sequence goes on along the minus strand of NC_135236.1, from coordinate 238,375,741 downwards.
TGCACCGGAATTGGTGGCATTGTTTATTAAGCCCGTTTTCCACCTACTCGGTATGCCAGACAAAATTGTCAGTAGCCGGGGTCCCCAGTTTGTATTTCTGTTCTGGAGAGAGCTTTGTCGTCTACTCAGCATCGAGGTGAATCTCTCTTCAGCATACCATCCTGAGACAAAAGGGTTGGTAGAGAGGGCCAACCAGACCCTGGTCACATACCTACAACATTTTGTTTCAGCCAGGCAGGATGACTGGGCCTCCTTGCTACCATGGGCGGAGTCTGCGTTGAACAATCTCGTAGCCGACCCCACTGGGCAGACACCATTCCTCCTTAATTACGGCCAGCATCCGCTGGTTCCTATGCCCATGCCCGTGTCTTCTACAGACTCCAGGGTTGCAGACTGGGCTGTGGAGGCACGTGACATTTGGGACCGCACACAGGATGCTGTCCAGGCATTCAAGGAGAGAATGAGGTTCTCCGCTGATGCACATCGGCGCCCCGCTCTGACCTTTGCTCCTGGCGACTTGGTGTGGCTCTCCGCCCATAATATCAGGCTGCGAATTGAGTCCAACAAGTTTGCACCTTGCTACTTGAGTCACTTCAAGGTCCTGGAACAGGTTAACCCTGTGGTCTACCGTCTAGCCCTTCCTCCACGCCTAGGTATCATTGATACCTTTCATGTGTCCCTCCTAAAGCCTGTTCACATGTCCCGGTTTTCTGAGTCATCTGCCGGGACATCGTATTCATCCATGGACAATTATGAGGTGAACACCATCATGGGGTGTAAGGTGGTATGTGGCAAAAGATTCTATTTGGTGGATTGGATGGGTCATGGCCCAGAGAACAGGTCTTGGGATGCTGCAGAGCAAATTCGGGCTCTGCAACTCATTGGGGCCTTCGAGCGTAGCGAGGCCCTAGTAGGGGGGTAATGTTAAGTGTCGAGTTTCCTCTGCTGCACAGGGGGAATCTCAAACCATCTTCGCTGCGGTCTCCCATTCTCCTCCAGCTGCAGTGGAGCCTGCTCAGCAGAGACATCGGTCCCAGCATCTGGCTCAAGCTGATACTGTGTGGCTGGTTCCAGGCTCAGCCATCGTAACCAGTACTGATCAGTGCTGAGCAGGCGCTCCTGGGACCAAGTCCTGCTTTTCTTCTTCTGAGCATGCCCAAGGGATGACCTCTCATTGGAGGTCAGGGGTCACATGCTCAGGTTCTGTAGCAGCTCCTATTGGACCACTAGGAAGGTCCTGGAGAACTTCTGCTATAAAAGGTTCGCATGGCCGCATACAGTATACTTGCTAATGTGTGTGTGCAGATGTATGCCTGTCAATGGATGAAAGCTCCGAATCATTCCCGTCCCTAGTGTTGTTGACTATTCATGAATGGTGGAAGCTACCTAGCACCTGACGATGCTATCCCACATATCTAGCACACGATGCTGCGTCTGTTGGCAGTGACCTCCAGTGCGGCGCCGTGCGCTAATAGAGCGATTTCCTGGCACAAGTTTGGGTGGTTAGTGGCGTCTGCCAGAGCGGTGCTGAATAGTGTTGAGCGATACCGTACGATACTTGAAAGTATCGGTATCGGAAAGTATCGGCCGATACCGGCAAAGTATCGGATCTGATCCGATACCGATACCCGATACCAATACAAGTGAATGGGACTCAAGTATCGGAAGGTATCCCTGATGGTTCCCAGGGTCTGAAGGAGAGGAAACTCTCCTTCAGGCCCTGGGATCCATATTAATGTGTAAAATAAAGAATTAAAATAAAAAATATTGATATACTCACCTCTCAGACGCAGCCTGGACCTTACCGCTGTGAACCGGCAGCCTTCTTTGCTTAAAATGAGCGCGTTCAGTACCTTCCATGACGTCATGGCTTCTGATTGGTCGCGTGCCGCTCATGTGACCGCCACGCGACCAATCACAAGCCGTGACGTCATCCCTCAGGTCCTAAATTCCTATAAGGGAATTTAGGACCTGAGGGATGACGTCGTGGCTTGTGATTGGTCACATGGCGGTCACATGAGCGGCACGCGACCAATCAGAAGCCGTGACTAGTGTTGAGCATTCCGATACCGCAAGTATCGGGTATCAACCGATACTTGCCGGTATCGGAATTCCGATACCGAGATCCGATACTTTTTTTGTATCGGGAATCGGTATCGGGATTAATATCAATGTGTAAAAGAAAGAATTAAAATAAAAAATAGGGATATACTCACCTCTACGGCGCAGCCTGGACTTTACCGCCGTAACCGGGAGCCGTTGTACCTAAGAATGCGCGCTTGAAGGGCCTTAGATGAGGTCACTGCGCACTGATTGGTCCGTAGCGGTCGCGTGACCGCTACGCGACCAATCACAAAGCAGTGACGTCACCTAAGGTCTTTCAAGCGCTTGAAATACCTTAGAAGATGTCATGGCTTTGTGATTGGTCGCGTAGCGGTCACGCGACCGCTACGCGACCAATCAGAAGCTGCGGACGTCTTCTAAGGTATTTCAAGCGCTTGAAAGACCTTAGGTGACGTCACTGCTTTGTGATTGGTCGCGTAGCGGTCACGCGACCGCTACGGACTAATCAGTGCACAGTGACCTCATCTAAGGCCCTTCAAGCGCGCATTCTTAGGTACAACGGCTCCCGGTTACGGCGGTAAAGTCCAGGCTGCGCCGGAGAGGTGAGTCAGAGACATACAGGCGGCTAGAACGGTAGAGGATGCCTCTGACCTGAAGACTATTCCTCGCCATTTCAAACTATTTCACGATTGTGACGCGAGGACTCTTCAGGTCAGGGGTATCGAGAGCATCCACCTTGGACTAAGAGGGGGCAACTATAAAAAGGTTCTTGCCCAGCGTGAGGCTGGCTGGATTGTCCGAGTGGACACAATGACACCTAAAGGACTGAATGAGTCCTTAAGCTTTTCCTCTTTTTTGTGAGTCTTTTTGGCATTTTGGGGGTGCTAAACGTTTGATACATTTAAGCAGTTCATATATATATGTACCATTGTGTATTAAGTTATGCCTTTTTTTGTCTTGATTATTCCTTGCCCTCCATACCATCTTCCCCCGTGGGTGGGTATCCATTCGGGATCCTACTACTGTTATTTTATTTTGTTTTTAAATTTTCTTTACTAATGTTCCTCTTCCTTGATTGTATATTTTCTAGTTTTAATCTTTTGATGTCTGAGCGCTTCTTTCATCTTCTCATATTTATACCATCGCTGGCCGCAGCAGAATCTCTCCCACCATACTGCAACCTTCATCTTCTTACAACAAAACGGATTTGAATTTCCAGTTTCCTAATTATGATATTTTATGTTGTTGTTATATTATTTTTGTGGTGGGGGATGTATGAGTCCGTATATTAATGACCGTTTTTTCACTGTATTATTATTGATTTTCTCTTACGGATCATATTTATCGGCTGACCGATCATTTTTGCCTGTTTCTATTCTGTAACAAGCTTTTGCTTGTGAAGTCCTTTTCACGATATACTTACTGGTCCATCCCATGCCGGAGTGCGCATGCGCCGCCTCTCTCACTGTCCCCTGCCGCAGCGACATCTCTTCTGCCTCGCGCGTGCGTTCTGGGTCTTCGGTCCCAGGCGCGCCTGTGATGCATGACGCCCTCTACGGCATGGGACTCGGCGTGCGGCGTGCGCATGCGCCGACATATCCGGCATTCATTGGATACCGCCTGACATGTGACCGGTCACATGATTATCTGCCGGCTACATTTAAAGATGGTGGACACGCCCAGGGGCATCTCCCCTTGATAAAGCAATTTACATCGTGGGCGAAACGCGCGTCGGGGACTGTGCCTGAGGATCCGACCCGGTGTGCGCCGCCTTGGTGCTTAGCAGCGGTAAGAGCAGCTTGTATCATTTGTTACTTTATGCCAGTTTGGCTCATAGCTTTATACGCTACTACAGCAGTAGGTCTCTTGCAATAACGGTATGCATGCTGGCCCCATAGACGGTGCACACTGGGGGATTCCCACCTATCTGTTTAACCATCCTGGTATTTTATTATATTTCGTGTAAATTTTTGTATGGATTAGTTATTATGTAAATTATATGTGTATTAATAAAGTATTTATTACCTATACACTCTGAGTTTTCTCCTATCTTCTACATTTCACCCCCAGCAGTTGGCCCCCAGCAGTTCGCCGCTGGGTACATTTCACCCCTGCACATTTCGCCCCCAGCATTTGGCCCCCGGATGTTTTGCTCCCGGATGTTTGTACCCTTATGGCTCATGAATTCCTGTCCATCATCAATGTTTTGCCCCCAGCAGAATGCCCCCAGCAGTTTACCCCTGGATGTTTCTACCCTTGTGGTTCATGAATTCCGGTCCGTCATCAATGTTTCGCCCCCCGCAGTTCGCCCCCCGCAGTTCGCTCCCAGATGTTTGTACCCTGGTGGTTCATGAATTCCCGTCCATCATCAATGTTTCACCTCCAGCAGTTCGCTCCTGGCAGTTCGCCCCCGGATGTTTGTACCCTTGTGGTTCATGAGTTCCTGTCCATCATCAGTTTCGCCCCAGCCGTTCGCCCCCGGCAGTTCGCCCCGGATGTTTGTACCCTTGTGGTTCATGAATTCCCATCTGTCATCAATGTTTCGCCCCCAGCAGTTCACCCCCGGCAGTTCGCCCCAGATATTTGTACCCTTGTGATTCATGAATTCCCATCCGTCATCAATGTTTCACCCCCAGCAGTTTGCCCCAAGCAGTTCACCCCCGGCAGTTTGCCCCCGGATGTTTGTACCCTTGTGGTTCTTGAATTCCTGTCCGTCATCAATGTTTAGCCCCTGGCAGTTCGCCCCCAGATGTTTGTACCCTTGTGATTCATGAATTCCCGTCCGTCATCAATGTTTCGCCCCCAGCAATTCGCTTCCGGCAGTTCGCCCCCGGATGTTTGACCCTTGTGGTTCTTGAATTCCTGTCCATCATCAATGTTTTGCCCCCAGCAGTTCACACCCAGCAGTTCGCCCCTGAATGTTTGTACCCTTGTGGTTCATGAATTCCCATCCGTCATCAATGTTTTGCCCACAGCAGTTCGTCCCCGGATGTTTGAACCCTGTTTTGCCCCTAGAATTTTGTGTTTGGATATTTTGCTAGTTTGTCCTTGTGGTTCATGAATTCCCATCCGTCATCAATCCACATGCCACAAAAGTACTGTACAGAGTGCTGCACTTCTGTGACATGTTAAATCAACTGTTTCCATATGTCAACCTCACAACTGATTGCATTACAGTGTCAGAGCATTTTGCCCACAAATTTAACAATACATTTTCCAAAACTTTTCTAAAACGTTTTTGTGTTACAAAAAACATAACGAAAAAAATAAACGGATTAAAAAAATGTAGTGTGAGTGAGGCCTGATGTAATAAAATATAGGGGATAACTCAGGAGACTCTTTACGTGGAACAAGACAACTACAGGACACAGTTTTATAAGTGGTAAAGTCTATATTATCACACGGTGATTCAAACAGGTGCAGAGAGAAACTCAAGTCCACAACACTTGGTGCAAATAATACATGCAGCTTAGCAGTCTATAGGAAACTTCAGAGCAAAATGCAATCAAGCAGAAAGTCTAAGAAGCACAGTTATTCTTGAAGATACTTGACACGAATAAATCCTTGTCTTAGTCCAGACACAGATAGATATGCTTATAGGCAGTTCAAATCATATCTTAGCTCAACCAGGGAGGCCTGATTAATAGTCTCAGGTTAATGCAAAGCAGCAGCAGCTTACATGTCCAGCAAATGCAGGTGGAAGTAAACACGAGCAGCAGATGAAGGAGGATTACTGGAAACTTGTGTATGCAGCAGGAACTCAGAGCAGAGTAGCAGGATCACCACACAGGTTCACAGGAGCAGGTGTATAGCCAGGGAGTAATCAGAGGTCAGGAGCTGGATGCAAGGCAGAATACTCTAGCACAGACTGAAGGCTGGGGTGGAGTTTTATAGCAGGAAGACACAGTGCACATGAGACCAAGGATGCCATCTTGGAAAAGGGCAGTAATGCACAAAAGGTAAAAAATGTTCAGAGTCCTGACATTACTCCCTCCTTAGAAGCGGCCTCAGGACGATCCTGGACCTGGTTTCTCCGGGAATCCAGAGGCTACAGAGCTCACAATACCGTTGATCTTGAAAGGGCCAATGAATTTCTGTCCAAGTTTTTGTGAAGGAACGTTTAACTTCAGATTCTTAGTTGCTAACCACACGGAATCTCCTACCTTGAACATGGGTACAGGTTTACGGAATCTATCAGCCGATCTCTTATAACGTTCTTGAGCTGTGGTCAGGGATTCCTTCAGAACCTCCAGATTTTGTCTCATCGCAGTCAGCCTTTCCTCCACTGCCGGAACCGGAGAATTAATTGGAGACCTAGGTAAAATACACTGATGATTACCCAGATTGGCAAAGAAAGGTGTAAATTTAGTGAAGGCGCTCTGAGAATTATTATATGAAAATTCGGCTAACGGCAACAACTCCAACCAATCATCCTGGAGATGGCTGACATAGCATCTTAGATATTGTTCCAGCGTCTGGTTGGTACGCTCAGTCTGACCATTTGTCTGGGGATGGTAAGCAGAAGAGAGACAGACATTAATATTGAGTGCGGAGCAAAACCCCTTCCAGAATCTTGAAGTGAACTGTACTCTACAGTCAGAGATGATCTCATCCGGAACCCCGTGCAACCGAAAGACATTCTGTATAACCAAGTTCACTGTATATTTAGCTGAGGGGAGGCTGGTGCACGGAACAAAATGAGCAGCTTTAGTCAGGCGATCAACTACCAAAATGATTGCATTCATGCCCCCTGATGTAGGCAGCTCCACAATAAAGTCCATTGATATAGACCCCCAAGGGCGGGACGGAACAGTTAATAGTTGTAGAAGACCCGTAGGTGCCACATGAGGAGTCTTGTAACGAGCACATACCTCGCAAGAGAGAACATAGTCCTTGGTATCCTTCAGGCAAGTTGGCCACCAGAAGAATCGGCTCAGGAACTCTTGTGTCTTCTGTACCCCCCTGTGACCAGCCAACTTGGAGTCATGTACCAACTTGAGGGTCTGCAGACGGACGACCTCCGGGATGTAGATACGTCGATCTCTGAACCACATGCCACCCTTAAAGACAAGATTAATATCCACAGGTGGGTTGGCCAGAAATACATCACCTTCATAGGCCTCCCTGCACTCCTTCCACAAGTCCTGATCGTGGATAACTCCGATGAAATTGGCATCAGATAGAATGGTCTTGGACGGGGCTCCAGGTACGGAATCTGCAGCATGGATTCGGGATAAAGCATCAGCCTTCCCATTATGAGAACCTGGACGGTACGAGATAACAAAGTTAAATTGATTTAAAAATAAGTTCCAACGAGCCTGACGAGGAGAAATGTTGTGAGCTCTGTTTTCAGGCTCCCTCTTGTGGTCACAGGTGGTATGGTGTGACTTTTGCTTTGGGCTCCCCCTGGTGGCTTTGTCTGTTATCCTGCTGGTCTCTGGCTATCAGCTGGTTCGTTATCCTCTGGGAGGTTCCTATATAGCTCTGTTTTACTTCCACTTGTTGCCGGCTGTCGATGTAATCAGTGCTACTCAGATTCCTTCTGACTACCTTGCTCCCAGTCCATCCAGGATAAGCTAAGTTTAGTTTGCTCATTTTTTGATCAGCAGTGTTTATCATGTTTTCTTGTCCAGCTTGCTAAAATGTAATGCCCTCGCTTGCTGGTTGCTCTAGTGGGCTGAGTTTCTCCCCACACACCGTGAGTTGGTGTATGGGTTCTTGAAATCTCAGGATGGATATTTTGTAAGGGTTTTTTATTGATCGCATAGACCCCTGCTCTATTTTCTGCTTTCTAGTACTAGTGGGCCTCTTTTGCTGAATCTGATTTCATCCCTATGTATGTGCCTTCTTCTTACTTCACCGTTAATATTTGTTGGGGGCTTCTATATCTTTGGGGATTATTTCTCTGGAGGCAAGCGAGGTCTTTCTTTCTCTTTAGGGGTAGCTAGTTCATCAGGCTGGCTCGAGACGTCTAGGAATTTTTTAGGCACGTTCACCGGCTACCTCTAGTTGTGTTGGATAGGTTCAGATTTGCGATCAGTCCAGTTACCATCTCCCTAGAGCTCGTCCTTAGTTTATTAACTTGCTGGTCTATTTGTGATCCTCAGCCACTAAGGATCATAACAGTACAGCCGGCCAACAAAGTGTTAATTGCATGGCAGAAGCAGGAGAAAAGAAGCCTTGAGAATTTTTTTTTTCTTGTTGTTGCCGTGTGTCTAGCTGCTGTGCTAGCTTCTCTCCTCCTCTTAATCTTGGTGTGGCTCTGAGTTCAGCTGCTGACATGGATGTCCAGAGCTTGGCTTCCAGTCTGGATCATCTTGCTGCTATGGTTCAAAGTATTCAGGATTTTGTTGTTCACAGTCCTATGTCTGAGCCTAGAATACCTATTCCGGAGTTGTTTTCTGGAGATAGATCTAGGTTCCTGAATTTTAAGAACAATTGTAGGTTGTTTCTTTCTTTGAAACCTCGTTCCTCTGGTGATGCCGTTCAGCAAGTTAAGATTATCATTTCCTTTTTGCGTGGTGACCCTCAAGATTGGGCCTTCGCATTGGCGCCAGGGGATCCTGCATTGCTTAGTGTAGATGCGTTTTTTCTGGCCCTTGGATTGCTCTATGAGGAACCTAATCTTGAGAACCAGGCTGAAAAAGCATTATTGGCCCTCTCGCAGGGGCAAGATGAAGCAGAGGTGTACTGCCAGAAATTTCAGAAATGGTCGGTGCTTACTCAGTGGAATGAGCGTGCCCTGGCTGCTAATTTCAGAGAAGGTCTTTCTGAAGCCATTAAGGATGTCATGGTGAGGTTCCCTACACCTGCAGGTCTGAATGAGTCAATGACTCTGGCCATTCAGATTGATCGGCGGTTGCGGGAGCGCAAACCTGTGCACCATTTGGCGGTGTCTTCTGAACAGACACCTGAATCTATGCAATGTGACAGAATTCTGACCAGAAGTGAACGGCAAAATTATAGACGGCAAAATGGGTTGTGCTTTTACTGTGGTGACTCAGCTCATGTTATCTCAGCATGCTCTAAGCGCAAAAAAAAGGTTGATAAATCTGTCACCATTGGTACTTTACAGCCTAAGTTCATTTTGTCTGTTACCCTGATTTGTTCCCTGTCATCTTACCCGGTTAATGCCTTTGTAGATTCAGGTGCTGCCCTGAGTCTGATGGATTGGTCATTTGCCAGGCGCTGTGGTTTTGATTTGGAGCCTTTAAAATTCCCTATTCCACTAAGGGGAATTGACTCTACACTATTGGCTACGAATAGACCTCAGTACTGGACACAAGTGACCATGTGCATGACTCCTATTCATCAGGAGGTGATTCGCTTTCTTGTATTGCATAATTTGCATGATGTCGTCGTGTTGGGTCTACCATGGTTGCAGACTCATAATCCAGTCCTGGATTGGAAAGCTATGTCTGTGTCAAGTTGGGGTTGTCAGGGAATTCATGGTGACGCTCCTGTGGTGTCAATTGCTTTGTCCACTCCTTCTGAAGTCCCTACGTTTTTGTCAGACTACCAGGATGTATTTGAGGAGCCCAAACTCAATTCTCTACCTCCTCATAGGGACTGTGATTGTGCTATAAATTTGATTCCTGGTAGTAAGTTTCCTAAGGGACGACTTTTCAATTTATCTGTGCCGGAGCATGCTGCCATGCGGAGTTATATAAAGGAGTCTTTGGAGAAGGGACATATTCGCCCATCCTCTTCCCCTCTTGGTGCAGGATTCTTTTTTGAGGCTAAGAAGGATGGTTCCCTGAGACCTTGTATTGATTATCGCCTTTTGAATAAAATCACGGTCAAATTTCAGTATCCTTTGCCATTGTTAACTGATTTGTTTGCTCGCATTAGGGGGTCTAGTTGGTTCACCAAGATAGATCTTCGTGGTGCGTATAACATTGTGCGTATAAAACAGGGTGATGAATGGAAAACTGCATTTATTATGCCTGAAGGCCATTTTGAGTACCTGGTGATGCCTTTTGGACTTTCTAATGCTCCTTCAGTCTTTCAGTCCTTTATGCACGACATCTTCCGTGAATATCTGGATAAGTTTATGATTGTGTATCTGGATGATATTCTGTTTTTTTCGGATGATTGGGAGTCTCATGTTAAGCAGGTCAGGATGGTCTTTCAGGTCCTGCGTGACAATGCTTTATTTGTGAAGGGCTCAAAATGTCTTTTTGGAGTCCAGAAGATTTCTTTTTTGGGTTTCATTTTTTCTCCTTCTACTATTGAGATGGACCCAGTCAAGGTTCAGGCTATTCATGACTGGACGCAGCCTACATCTGTTAAGAGTCTTCAGAAGTTCTTGGGTTTTGCTAATTTTTACCGTCGCTTCATAGCTAATTTTTCTGGTGTTGTTAAGCCTTTGACGGATTTGACCAAGAAAGGTTCTGATGTGACTAATTGGTCCTCTGCGGCTGTGGAGGCCTTTCGGGAGCTGAAGCGCCGGTTTTCTTCAGCTCCGGTCTTATGTCAGCCAGATGTCTCACTTCCCTTCCAGGTGGAGGTTGATGCTTCCGAGATTGGAGCGGGGGCTGTTTTGTCGCAGAGAAGCTCCAATGACTCTGTGATGAAGCCATGTGCTTTCTTTTCAAGAAAGTTTTCGCCTGCCGAGCGGAATTATGATGTCGGTAATCGGGAGTTGTTGGCTATGAAGTGGGCATTTGAGGAGTGGTGACATTGGCTCGAGGGAGCTATGCATCGTGTGGTGGTCTTGAATGATCACAAGAATTTGATTTACCTCGAGTCGGCCAAGCGGCTGAATCCCAGACAGGCTCGTTGGTCGTTGTTTTTCTCTCGTTTTGATTTCGTGGTTTCGTACCTGCCTGGTTCGAAGAATGTGAAGGCTGATGCTCTTTCTAGGAGTTTTGTGCCTGACTCTCCTGGAGATTCAGAGCCGGCTGGTATCCTTAGAGAAGGGGTGATTTTGTCTGCCATCTCCCCAGATTTGCAATGTGTGCTGCAAGAGTTTCAGGCGGATAGACCTGATCGCTGTCCTCCGGAGAGACTGTTTGTCCCGGATAGATGGACCAACAGAGTCATCTCCGAGGTTCATTCTTCGGTGTTGGCGGGCCATCCTGGAATATTTGGTACCAGAGACTTGGTGGCCAGGTCTTTTTGGTGGCCTTCCTTGTCGCGGGATGTGCGTTCCTTTGTGCAGTCTTGTGGAATTTGTGCTCGGGCATAGCTTGCTGTTCTCGAGCCAGTGGTTTGCTGTTACCTTTGCCTGTCCCAAAGAGGCCTTGGACGCACATTTCCATGGATTTTATTTCAGATCTCCCTGTCTCTCAGAGAATGTCTGTCATCTGGGTGGTGTGTGATCATTTTTCTAAGATGGTCCATTTGGTGCCCTTGCCTAAGTTGCCTTCCTCCTCCGAGTTGGTTCCACTGTTTTTTCAAAATGTGGTTCGTTTGCACGGGATTCCTGAGAACATTGTTTCTGACAGAGGATCCCAGTTTGTGTCTAGATTTTGGCGGACCTTTTGTGCTAAATTGGGCATTGATTTGTCTTTTTCATCGGCCTTCCATCCTCAGACGAATGGCCAAACCGAGCGAACTAATCAGACCTTGGAGACTTATTTAAGATGTTTTGTTTCTGCTGATCAGGACGACTGGATTACTTTTTTGCCGTTGGCCGAGTTTGCCCTTAATAATCGGGCTAGTTCTGCTACTTTGGTTTCTCCTTTCTTTTGTAATTCGGGGTTTCATCCTCGTTTTTCCTCGGGTCAGGTGGAGCCTTCTGACTGTCCTGGAGTGGATGTTGTGGTTGATAGGTTGTATCAGATTTGGAATCATGTGGTGGACAATTTGAAGCAGTCTCAAGAGAAGGCTCAGCTCTTTGCCAACCGCCGTCGCTGTGTGGGTCCCCGACTTCGCGTTGGGGACTTGGTGTGGTTGTCTTCTCGCTTCGTTCCTATGAAGGTCTCCTCTCCTAAGTTCAAGCCTCAGTTTATCGGTCCTTATAAGATTCTGGAAGTCCTTGGCCCTGTGTCATTTCGTCTGGACCTCCCAGCATCATTTGCTATTCATAATATGTTCCATCGCTCGTTGTTGCGGAGGTATGTGGTGCCTGTGGTTCCTCCGGTTGAGCCTCCTGCCTCGGTGCTGGTTGAGGGAGAATTGGAATACGTGGTGGAGAAGATCTTGGATTCTCGTATTTCTAGATGGAGGCTCCAGTATTTGGTTAAATGGAAGGGCTATGGTCAGGAGGATAATTCTTGGGTTGTCGCCTCTGATGTTCATGCGGCCGATTTGGTTCGTGCCTTCCATGTGGCTCATCCTGATCACCCTGGCGGTTTTCATGAGGGTTCGGTGACCCCTCCTCAAGGGGGGGGTACTGTTGTGAGCTCTGTTTTCAGGCTCCCTCTTGTGGTCACTGGTGGTATGGTGTGACTTTTGCTTTGGGCTCCCCCTGGTGGCTTTGTCTGTTATCCTGCTGGTCTCTGGCTATCAGCTGGTTCGTTATCCTCTGGGAGGTTCCTATATAGCTCTGTTTTACTTCCACTTGTTGCCGGCTGTCGATGTAATCAGTGCTACTCAGATTCCTTCTGACTACCTTGCTCCCAGTCTATCCAGGATAAGCTAAGTTTTGTTTGCTCATTTTTTGATCAGCAGTGTTTATCATGTTTTCTTGTCCAGCTTGCTAAAATGTAATGCCCTCGCTTGCTGGTTGCTCTAGTGGGCTGAGTTTCTCCCCACACACCGTGAGTTGGTGTGTGGGTTCTTGAAATCTCAGGATGGATATTTTGTAAGGGTTTTTTATTGATCGCATAGACCCCTGCTCTATTTTCTGCTTTCTAGTACTAGTGGGCCTCTTTTGCTGAATCTGATTTCATCCCTATGTGTGTGCCTTCTTCTTACTTCACCGTTAATATTTGTTGGGGGCTTCTATATCTTTGGGGATTATTTCTCTGGAGGCAAGCGAGGTCTTTCTTTCTCTTTAGGGGTAGCTAGTTCCTCAGGCTGGCTCGAGACGTCTAGGAATTTTTTAGGCACGTTCACCGGCTACCTCTAGTTGTGTTGGATAGGTTCAGATTTGCGATCAGTCCAGTTACCATCTCCCTAGAGCTCGTCCTTAGTTTATTCACTTGCTGGTCTATTTGTGATCCTCAGCCACTAAGGATCATAACAGAGAAAGACATCTAGCGGATCTAAGAAAATCTAGATTGCGATGGTCTGTTGTGCAGCTCCTTGCAGATGATGCCTCCATTCCTTGAAAGCCGCAATAATAGCCAGCAATTCCTTGTCTCCCACATCGTAATCCTTCTCTGCTGAGGTTAGTCTATGGGAAAAGAAAGCACAAGGATGTAGCAGACCCTTCTCTCCAGTTCTTTGGGAGAGAATAGCGTCCACCTCCACAATGAAAGGAAGTGTTGGATCTGGGTGTATCAACAACGGTGCTGATATGAAACAGATCTTAAGCCAATCAAAAGCTTCTTAAGCCTGTGATGACCACTTAAAGGGCTTTTCCTTCTTTGTCGAGGAAGTAATGGGACGGACAATATCCGAAAATTTTCGAATGAAGCGTCTGTATAAATTTGCAAAACCAATAAAACCTTGGACCTCCTTAACGTTCTTGGGTACCGGCCAGTCAAGGATAGCCTGAATCTTACCAGATTCCATGTTCAGCCCCTGGGGAGAGATGATACAACCTAAGAACTGTATCTCAGAAAGATGGAACTTGCATTTCTCCAGGTTAATAGACAGATGGTTCTCTTTCAGACATCTTAAAACAGTTTTGACATGTTCTTCATGTTCCTGTAGAGAGTCAGAAAAGATTAGTATATCGTCCAAATAGATCACTACAAACTGGTCCAACAAATCTCTGAAAATGTCATTAGCAAGGTGTTGAAATGTTGCAGGGGCGTTACAAAGCCCGAAGGGCATCACAAGATATTCAAAGTGTCCATACCGGCATCTGAATGCTGTCTTCCACTCATCCCATGGATGAATACGCACCAAATTATAAGCCCCACAAAGATCCAGTTTAGAGAACACCTTAGCATGGCGGACTCCTTCCAGTAATTCGGGAATCAGAGGCAAAGGGTAACAGTTTCGTACGGTTACCTTATTGAGTTCTCAATAGTCAACACAGGGTCTCAGGGTCCCATCCTTCTTCTTTACAAAAAAGATAGGTGCCCCTGCTGGTGAGGAAGAAGGACGTATGAAGTCTTTGGCCAGATTTTCATCAATATACTCTTTTAAGGCTTGAAGCTCAGGTGCCGCCAAAGGGTATACGTTACCAAAAGGAATGGCTGCCACGGGAAGCAGCTCAATGGGACAGTCATAATGCCTGTGTGGAGGAAGCTAATCTGCATTCCTCTTGTCACAGATGTCAGAGAACTCTTTATAAGCTGGAGGTAAAGAAAATACCTGTACATGTGGTTCCGTAGTTGTGGACTCAGGGAAAGCTTCTGTTAACGCTGAGCTGCTCCTTGTTGGGAAGATAATCTCCTTGGTCTCCCAGTTGATAATTGGGTTCTGAGAACGCAACTAAGGAATGCCTAAAATCACAGGAAAATGAGGAGAAGAAATTAGCAAGAAAGAAAGTTGCTCCTGATGATTAGGCTCCAACAAAATTCCTGATCCTCAGGCCCAGAGATTAAAGGTGACCCATCCACTGTTTCCATGGTAATTGGAGAGGCTCTTTGCTGAATTTTAATACCATGTTCCTTGGCAAATGCAATATCCATGAAATTGCCACCTGCACCAGAGTCAATCATAGCTGAACTGGAAATCCACTGTCCTGAACACAGGATCTTAATAGAGAGAGAACAGTGAGAGTTCTTTTCCTTCAGCTCCTTGGAGGGTGAAGTTATAGAAAGTGAATGGAATACAGCGTTTAAAGGCAGGCTACATTCAGAGATGTCAGATTCATCATCACAGTTGTCAGACTCCCCTATTGCTGCTAGCACCTTGTTAGGCCATCTAGGACACTTAGGACAATTGATCAAGAAGTGGTCAGACTGGCCGCAGTAGAAACATAGACTTTCACGAAGGCGATGCTCCCGGCGCTCATTGATCTCGCGCCTCTGAACGGAATCAATTTGCATGGGCACCTCCACCTCCCGAGAGGTTTTACCTGCAGGCTCTTTGGAAGGAAGGGAAAAGTTAGAAACACGGTTATATGCAGCAAATTTCTCCTGCCTACGCTCAGTAAGGCAAATGTCTATGCGCACACAATGCTGTATCAATGTCTCTAGCTCTTGTGGTGACTCAGAGCAGGCCAGTTCATCTTTTACAATACTAGACAGACCCCTTTTAAAAATAGGCAATTGTGCATAACTGTCCCAATTGGTATCTACCGTCAATCTCCTGAATTCAGTGGCATACTCAATAACAGAACGTTTAGCCTGGTGTAAAGACAACAAAGCAGATTCAGTGGTTGCATGGCAATTAGGGTCATCAAACATTAATACCATAGCGGCCAAGAAATCATCCAAGTCATTTAACCTTGGGTCACGAGACTCAATCATCGGATTTGCCCAGGCGAGCACTCGTGAGGTCAGTAGCATTATTACACACAATACTTTTGATCTATCAGTAGGAAAACAGTCAGCATGCACATCAAAATATAGCATACATTGATTCACAAAGCCACGAAATTTGTCGCGATCACCATTAAATCTGAATGGGGGCAACTTAGGTGGGCTAGCTGGTGGCGGTTGCCCAGAGGGTAAAGTCACTTGTGCAGCTATTTGCGTGCTTATGTCCTGAAAAGCCCATCCATACTGGGACTCTATGCCAGCAAGTTTGTTTTCCTGGGCTGCCATGCGGTTGCTCAAGTCCTGCAAAGTCTGTCCAAACACTTGCTGATTGAGTTCAAAGCTTCCAAACTTCTTTTGCAGACCTTCCACATCTTTCTGCAGTGATCTAATTATGGAAAACACCTGCTCTAATCTGCTTTCTGCAGTCATTGTCCCAGCAGTCTCCTATTTTTTTAGGCTAGAGTATCCTGTAATAATTATAGGGGATAACTCAGGAGACTCTTTGCGTGGAACAAGACAACTACAGGACACAGTTTTATAAGTGGTAAAGTCTATATTATCACACGGTGATTCAAACAGGTGCAGAGAGAAACTCAAGTCCACAACACTTGGTGCAAATAATACACGCAGCTTAGCAGTCTATAGGAAACTTCAGAGCAAAATGCAATCAAGCAGAAATTCTAAGAAGCACAGTTATTCTTGAGGATACTTGACACGAATAAATCCTTCTCTTAGTCCAGACACAGATAGATATGCTTATAGGCAGTTCAAATCATATCTTAGCTCAACCAGGGAGGCCTGGTTAATAGTCTCAGGTTAATGCAAAGCAGCATCAGCTTACATGTCCAGCAAATGCAGGTGGAAGTAAACACGAGCAGTAGATGAAGGAGGATTACTGGAAACTTGTGTATGCAGCAGGAACTCAGAGCAGAGTAGCAGGATCACCACATAGGTTCACAGGAGCAGGTGTATAGCCAGGGAGTAATCAGAGGTCAGGAACTGGATGCAAGGCAGAATACTCTAGCACAGACTGAAGGCTGGGGTGGAGTTTTATAGCAGGAAGACACAGTTCACATGAGACCAAGAACGCCATCTTGGAAAAGGGCAGTAATGCGCAAAAGGTAAAAAATGTTCAGAGTCCTGACACCTGATTTAGGTGGGGAATGTAAACCACTCTAAAATCAAAACATTTTGTGAATTTTTACCTGACCCAGCACTGACCTGCTTGTGTGGACCACCTGAAGAAGACGGTGTATGCCGTTGAAACGCGTTGTTGGCTCAACTCAACCTGGTGTCAGAGTCCATTTTTCTGCACTCCTAGGACCAGCTTTTTCTTCTATAACCTGTTATTATATCCTCTATTGGGGGTGCCCAGCTGGAGCTGCGGGGACTCGGCTGTCTACCTTCCCCTTCCTGGGACTACTGCCAGCGATCTACTTACAAACCGCCAACCTTTGATCTATTTATGCAATTCCTTGGTGACAGGAGAGGCATCCTGCCCCCTAAATTGACTGATGAATGGGGCAGGAGTGACGTCATGTCAGTGAGCGGCCTCACTGCTGCAGCATTCATCATGCTTCATGGATCAGTGATCCAGGGAAGATGAAAAGACAGCCAGAAGCAGGAGAAGACATCACGGGGAACTGCTAGACTGCATTCCGTGACTCAAGGAGCTGCAGCTGTGACAGGTAAGTATGTCCATTTTTCTTTGTTCTAGGGTGATACTACTCCTTTAAGGCCAGCCAGAAGAGACACTGGGTGAGCTGCTGAAAAGGCAGCCACAGGAATCCCCAGCAATTGGGGTCCTGTATATTTTACCCCAGGTATGTTCAGCCCTAGATGTTTTTAACACCCTGCATGTTGACCCAAAAAGTTGAGGGTGAAACATCTGGGGTCAAAATGTTAGGTGCGAAACATCAGATGGTGACTCTTCCAGGGACAAAATGCTGTAGGAGAAACATTAGGGGGTGAAACATCTGGGGGCGAACTGCTGGGGGCAAACTGCTGGGGGGCGAAACATTGATGACGGAAGGGAATTCATGAACCACAAGGGTACAAACATCAGGGGCGAACTGCCGGGGGCGAACTGCTGGGGGTGAAACATTGATGATGGATGGGAATTCATGAACCACCAGGGTACAAACATCCGGGGGCGAACTGCCGAGGGCTAACATCTGGGGGCGAAACATTGATGATGGAAAGGAATTCATGAACCACAAGGGTACAAACATCTGGGGGCGAACTGCCAGGGCAAACGGCTGGGGGCAAAATATTGATGAGGAACGGGAATTCATGAACCAAAAGGGTACAAGCATCCGGGGGCCAAATGCTGGGGAAACATTGATGACGGATGGGAATTCATGAACCACAAGGGTGCAAACATCTGGGGTGAAACATCCAGGGGTGAACAGCTGGGGGCAAAACATCCAGGGGCCAAATGCTGGGGACGAAATGTGCGGGGGCGACATGTACCCAGGGTCAAACTGCTGGGGGCGAATTGCTAGGGGTGAACTGCTGGGGGTGAACTGCTGGGGGTGAACTGCTAGGGGCAAAATGTGCGGGGGTGAAATGTGCGGGGCCGAAACATCCTGGGTGCCAAAGGCTGGGGACGAAATGTGCGGGGATGAAATGTACCCAGGGGCCAACTGCTGGGGGTGAACTGCTGGGGGCAAACTGCTGGGGGCGAACTGCTGGGGGCGAAACATCCTAGAACCATCCTGACAACCGGTCAGTGTAGGGTGGGAATTCCCACTTGGACTCTGGATCTGATTCAGGGCATCCTCAGGCATGGGCTCAAAAGCCACCGAGGGTCTGAGCGAGTCCAATCACCGGTCTAGTGGGGGTGATTCATAGGGATCCCACCAGCATCTTTCAGCTGCACCCTGTGACTGTTAACAGGGTGCAGCGTTTATTTGGCAACTCTGTGAAGCAACAGAGTTTGCTTCCATTCACACTGGGTGAGATCTAACCCACGTGTGAGCAAGCTTCCCTCCGCCATTACTCAGCAGCAGGTTCCATCTCTGCACGGTGGACCCCGGTTTGCGAACGCACCTCATACCATCCTTATAATTATTTGGTGCGTTCCGCCAGCCTTAACATATAATGGGAAATTGCACAGTAGCGGTACATGGTGCATTTACTATTTTGCTTTGGTTTTTTTTGCCTCATTTAATATTATACATGACTGGGAATACATGCAATTTCATTATCTGCCTATGTTTTCCAACTTCTCTTGATTTATGATTGTGGTGTCTGTTGTTGGGTTTATTATACTTCACTCTCTGATAAATTACACATACCATATGGAGTATCAGAGACAGGGTACCAGGTCTATCTGATTACATATGGTATATTACTGCTATCTCTTTGTGCACCCTATCAGGACTTTTCAGGGAGAGGGAGGGAAAGCCGTCGTTGAGCAGGGGCACCATTGCACAGGATTGAAGGGTGCCAACCTCCCCTGGTAGGAAGGGAATCTATAGTGAATGAATAGGGTGATTGTTTCCTCCCTTCTTTTTTATTGCCCACACATGTGCAGACCCATATCATATTGGGTAATGATAACGTAATGTTGAAAATATTTGTTGTATATTATTTTATATATCTACATTAAAAGTTATGTTTTAATTGAGCTCTATTCGGTGAACTCAATGTATTTTTGGCGCTTATCGATTCAATTTATGGTGAACAGTAGGTGGGAAAACCTGCAAAATTGGCAGTGTATCAAATACTTATTTTCTCCACTGTATGTTTATATAGTTCAATATTCAATATGCAGTAGGTTCTACAAGAAACATTTTTGTTGCATTCACTTTAATTCACTCTGTTCCTGCTTCCATTGGTTGCAGGTGCTGCTGAGCGACAAGTGCAGTAGTTTGAATTGTTCTGGGACTAGTGGTGCTTGCCTGACTCTAGTGCTTGGGGATAAACTACTAACCTCTTACCTGGTTGCGTCCTACTGTGAGCCTGAATGGGGCTCACACTATTTAATCCTTTGGCCTATACCATTGGCCAGATATAATCTTTGCATACTAATCTATAGTGTTATTACCTCTACTCTGTTTATCTGAGTCGTGTTCCTTTATCTTGGCACGTATATTGACTCCTCCTTTGCCTGTTGATTCTACTCCTATTTTTGACATCCCGGCATTGACTTGCTCTCCCAACCATCATTTTCCTGAAAGTAGCCAGCCTGTCAATAGGAGCCCTATTCAGACCTGCCTGGCTATCTTGAACAAAGACTGCATTACAGTTCTCTTATGTAGCCAAGCCACATTTCCAGGAGCACCAAAATGGTGGAAACAAGGGCATTCACACAGCTATATGTGTAGCATCTGATTACAATTCAATAGTGATTAGTTCCGCTTCACTCCTAGGTTTAAAGGGGTTGTCCACTACCAGGACAACCCCTTCTTAAACTAAATGTTCTGCCCCAATAAAATACTAAAGCTTATACTCACTTCCCATGCCAGTGCCGTTCCCGCGGTGTCAGCACTCGCTCTCACTGTGGTTGTGATGTGGGGTTGTGACACGTGATGCCAGCACCCAATAAGTGCTAGTGTCACTGTCTCCGCCTTCAGAAAAACTGAACTTGAAGAGGAAGCCAGGGATCAGCTGCCGCCCGGACTTCCTCTTCATATTAATTTTGTCCAAAGGTGGAGATGGTGACGCTAGCGCTGATTGGGCGCTGGGCAACACGTGTCATTCCATCACATCACTGCTCAGGGCTGCAAAGGTTGACACCGCTGGAACAGAGCCAGCATGGGAGGTGTATATAGGCTTTCATTATTTTAACGGGGCCAAAAATTTAGTTTAAGAAGGGGTGATTCTAGTAGTGGACAACCCTTTTAAATCTCACCATGCTTTTTTCAAGCAACACATACAATCATCCACAGGATATTTTGATGATCAGGAGAAATTAACAAATTAACTACTCACCCTTAGTTAAATTACCATACTTTGTTCTCCAGTTTATATCCAATGTTCACAACACTTTACACATGCAGATGGCTTCTATGGTAACAAATTGGCATCTCTCAGTCATGTCATTGGCATCAGATGATCTTCCAAGATTGCACCAATTAAACACTGCATTTAGAGATTGAAAGTGGCATTTAAATGGTTAAACAGCTCCAACTCTAATGGCTCTGTTTGAAACAGTTGCTGGCCATATGCGCCTTCTTCATGATGTAACAGTGTGACATAGAGCAGGATAAGGTTAAAAATGCGATCGGCTGCTTCAGGTGTTGGCGACAATCGGAATTGCTCAATTGCGGAGCTGCACAGCTCTGTCAATTGCATAGTGGCCACAGCTGGGTACTGCACATCCGACGCCTATTCAAATCCATAGGGGACAGATGTGTAGATGCCAGCCATGGCCACTATTTTGGTTGATGGATCTGTGCTGTGCAGCTCCGTAACTGAACAGTTCCGGCAAACAACAGGAACAGCTGATCAGCAGGGGTGTCTCATCCCCACCGATCAAACATGGATGACCTATCCTAAGGATAGGTGGTTAATGTTACAGTCCTGGATAATCCCTATAATCAAGTTAAGCATACATGTAAATGGAGGAGTTCACATGAATAGCTTGACAAGAACAAACGTTCAAAAGCTGTCTAATGTATAAGACCACGTGAACGAATAATCAAAAATGTAAAAATATTAAAAACGAAAAGTCGACTTCAAACAATCGATCATTGTGAAGTGCTTATCATGGATTGTTAGTTTATAACATGTAAAATAATGATGCATACATTGATCAGTATGTATAGATAATGGTGATAACAACAGAAAGTATTCTGCATAATCACTTGTCCACCAAATTAGGTGATCCGATTTAATCATTTACCAGCAGTTGTCAATGGTACAGGTTCCCTACCCATTGCTGACTAAATCTTTTCGTTTCCTGCCAAGGATTGGCATTCTATGTAAGGGATTACTTTTCTCAAGGTCTTTAGTTCACTCATTCATCTTGATTGATCGATAATTAGTGCTGACAAAAGAACAGCCCAACACAAGCTACCAGGACAAAAACATCTGGGACTCTTAGTAATAAGAAAGCCCCAGCTTCTCTTTAGTGCTAATTGCACAGTATGCAAAAGATTGTATTCACAGTTGTCTTTCCAAATGGCACACATTAACACATCATAAAGCACTGAAGTGGCTCAATATGCTGCTTTAGAGAAATTATGTTGGTTCGTATTAGGTTACCAGCTCTTAAATATGAAAGACCGATCCAAGCTTGCCATGCATGACAAGACTTTAGCCGAATGTAGATATGGCTTATTAATTATCTTTGCCTGCTTCAGAATAACAAATTAAAATAATCTTAATGTTTAAATTGTTTTATCACAATTAGAAATGTTCCATCACAAATAGAAATGTTCCATAAAATACGTATTAAGATAAAACATTAGATGACTTTTATTTGATATATTTCATAACATCCATATGTTAGAAATTATCAGCATTGTATCAACTTTGAAATAAAAGCATAAAGAAACAAACAGATACATTTTATATCTACAATTCCACTTACTACTTGCAATATTAACCCTGATATTACATTTAAAATACAGATGTCACCATTAGGTTGCTCATAAAATTAAAACAAGAATCCCGTATTGACCCAAACCTCATTATTCTATCAAATCAAAATGAGTCAATTTTTTCGCCACTCATCACATTTATCCTATCTATCCCTCTTTCAATTCTTAGAACTATTTTTCCATCCAGTTTTGGAAAGCTAAACTTTTCCATCACAAAATGTATGTTGATATTTTGATCTCTTTCTGATAAAAAATCTACCTCCCAACAAGAAATCAATTGACAAGCCTAAAATTGTTGACGTTAATTCTGCTATATTCTGTTTTTACTAAAACATTAAAGTAAATAAAAAACTGCAGCATACTAGTAAAATACTTGTTATTTAATGTAATCATCTTTGTTATTTATTAGTGTTATAGTGCTAAAATATTCTCCACAGCTTTATAAAGAATTTTCTCATATAATCCCTCTAAACATTAGGGGCTCGGAGTAATTCTGTTTTATGATGCTGTAGCGTTGCTCATCTTTGTCAGTTGCAGCAGCTCCAGTCTTCTCAGCGGGAATGGGAGGAGGGTTGGCAGTGCATGGCACTATGCCTGAACTATGGACAGTAAATTTGACCAATCCAGGTGTCCAACTGGCCAGACAATAAGGGACATCAGTCAGACAACCAATCAAAGAATGTGTTTGTGGCCAATCAGCAGTCCTGGTTGCTTATTTCAGTTATCAGCTTTTCTTTGCTCATAGCCACTTATTGTATTCTCCAAATATTACATGAGATATGTTGGACTGTTTTCTAGTGTTCTTTAAAAATTGTTGTCCAACTCTTCTTGTGTACCTTTTTTCTGATTCTGAACCAGACCATTTTGTGTTTTCCTCAGCTGACTCTGCTAGTTAGTGACTACTTTGAAGACACAATTTGGGAATCCTTGCAGCAAAGTTCAGGTCCCTATAAAGGAAGTCAAGGAGTACATACTATGATGTCCCGTAGATTTTGCTAAATAGAGTGGACAATGGGAAGCTTGATGGCAAAAGTCTGTTTTCAACTGACAGTTTTGTTACACCATATTAGATTAAAAACTGAGCTGAGCAAAGAATGAGTATGGCCAGCTTAAAAGGTAAAAGAAGGGCAGGAACATATCAAAAAGATTGATTACAAGAGAAAACTGGTTGAAAGAAAGAGAAGCCAGCAATGTTTAGATACTTAAATAATGGCAGAGAATGATACACTGTGTCAGAAAAAGGATATTTGGGACACATCTTAAATTGAGGTATTTCACTCAGTCACATTTCCAGTTTTATGCACCAAGCCATACAGCGTGCCTCTACAAACATTTGTAAAAGAATGGGTTGTTCTAAAGTGCTCACTGAAATCGAGTGAAGCTTTGCAGTAGGGTGCCACAATTGCATCAATTCAGCTTGTGATGTTTTTTTCTCCTAAATTTTCCACAATTGTGAGCTGTATTTAAGTGGAAAGTTGAAGCTTTTAGGAAACAAAACAACTTAGTTTTAAAGTGGCAGACCATCTAAACTTAAAGCGATATGTTGCAATAGCAGAGGTGCATGGTGCATAAATGTCACCAATAGTGATGGGTGGGTCCATGGTTGTTCAGGTCCATCAGGTTCGGACAAACATTTAACCCCTTCATAGTCTCCCAGTGTTTGTGTGGATTTCCGCCGGGTACTCCGGTTTCCTCCCTAAATTGCCACGTTCCTAGACTGCTGGCCTGGAAATATTGCTGTTTAGGCTTGTGAAGACAGAACCATTCCGCAACCTCACGATGGCGGCCGTCCCTTGGTACTCGGTCCCCAGCCACCACTATTTCTCCCAGTATGCCATCCCCACCTTACACAAGCATGTATCTCATAACATCAGCTGTGACCTGACCAACGCTGTGATTGGGAAGGTCCACTTAACCATGGACATAAGGACAAGTGCTTGTAGCCAGGGGGGCTATATTTCACTCACAGCACACTGGGTGAACATTGTGAAAGCCAACAAGCTGTGCCGAAGTGAATCTGCTTAGGAGACAAACCATACACCGCCAAAGAGATGTTAAAAGGTCTAACAGACCAGACTAATCTATGGCTATTGTCCCTGAACCTACAGTTAGGCATGTTCATGTGTGACAATGGCTGTAACCCGGTGGCAGCTCTGAAGCTTTGTAACTTCATACACGTACCATGCCTGGCCCATGTGCTGAACTTAGTGGTTCAACGGTTTCTAAAAATCTAAACAGATCTGCATGAGATACTTGTGCAAACATGTCATGTGTGCCCATTTCTGCAAATCGGCTACAGCTGCCGCTGCACTGGCAGTGCTGCAGCAGCCTTTGCCACTTCCAGCTCACCGATTGGTGCGCGATGTCAGCACGCATTGGAACTCAACGTTACATATGTTGACAAGGCTTTGTGAGTAGCATAGGGCAGTAGTTGAATATCAGCTACACCATGCACATCGGTATTCCGGTCAGCCTCCACACATAAGAGCTGATGAGTGGGCATGGATATCTGACATCTGTGCAGTTCTACATTACTTTGAGGACTCGACCAAGATGATGAGCAATGATGATGCCATAATCAGTGTCACCATCCCGCTTCTCTGCCTACTGAAAGGCTCGCTTCTCACAATTAAAGAGGGGGCTTTGGAGGTGGAGTAAGTTGAGATGGAGCAAGAAACTATACTGGGTGATGCTACACAGACCAGCCTCATCTCATCTTCTCAATGCAGATTGGTTGATAATGAGGAGGAGCAGAAGCTTGTTGCCTGCACTTCAAATGGTAGTATCTGTCATGGTTCCCAATGGCAAGGGAACGTCAGAGAACATAAATAACAGAACAGCTCTTGGGTGATGGAATCTCGAGCTGACCGTGAGCTAAACCTACCACACAACTAACAGTGGCCGGGTGGCGTACCTACGTTTTATCCCTAGACGCCTAGCGCCAGCCGGAGGACTAACTAACCCTAATAGAGGAAAAGACAGACCTGGCTTACCTCTAGGGAAATTCCCCCAAAAAAGGAGACAGAAGCCCCCCACATATATTGACGGTGAGTTCAGAGGAAAAGACATACGCAGTATGAAGGTAGGTTCAGCAAAGCGAGGTCCGCTTACTAGATAGCAAGAAGATACAATAGGGAACTTCACGGTCAGCTGAAAACCCTATTAAAATACCATCCCGAAATTACTTTAAGACTCATGTGTCAACTCATGACACCGGAGTGGCAATTTCGGCCCACAAGAGCTTCCAGCTACAGAAAAATAACATAACTGTGAACTGGAACAAAAATGCAAAACAAACTTAGGACTAAGAGTCCAACTTAGCTGATAGTAGTCTAGAAGCAGGAACATGCAACAGAAAGGCTCTGGTTACATTGATGGCCGGCACTAGAATAACTGAGCAGCAAGGCTAAATAGGATACTCCCATATCCTGATGGAAACAGGTGAACAGAGAAAGTGAAGCACACAAGTCCAGTACCACCAGTGACCACCGGGGGAGCCCAAAAACCAAATTCACAACAGTACCCCCCCCTCAAGGAGGGGGCACCGAACCCTCACAAGAACCACCAGGGCGATCAGGATGAGCCCTATGAAAGGCACGGACCAAATCAGAGGCATGAACATCAGAGGCTGTCACCCAAGAATTATCCTCCTGACCGTAGCCCTTCCACTTGACCAGATACTGAAGTTTCCGTCTGGAAACACGGGAGTCCAAGATCTTCTCCACAACGTACTCCAATTCACCCTCAACCAACACCGGAGCGGGAGGCTCAACGGAAGGCACAACCGGTACCTCATACCTGCGCAATAATGACCGATGGAAGACATTATGGATAGAAAAAGATGCTGGGAGGTCCAATCGAAAGGACACGGGGTTAAGAATCTCCAAAATCTTATACGGGCCGATGAACCGAGGCTTAAACTTAGGAGAAGAAACCCTCATAGGGACAAAACGAGAAGACAACCACACCAAGTCCCCAACACGAAGACGAGGACCAACACGACGACGGCGGTTAGCAAAATGCCGAGTCTTTTCCTGGGACAACTCCAAATTGTCCACCACCTGTCCCCAAATCTGATGCAACCTATCCACCACAGTATCCACTCCAGGACAATCCGAAGACTCCACCTGACCGGAAGAAAAACGAGGATGAAACCCCGAATTGCAAAAGAAAGGAGAAACCAAAGTGGCAGAACTAGCCCAATTATTGAGGGCAAACTCCGCCAATGGCAAAAAGGCAACCCAGTCATCCTGATCTGCAGACACAAAACACCTCAAATAAGTCTCCAAGGTCTGATTAGTTCGCTCAGTCTGGCCATTAGTCTGAGGATGGAACGCAGACGAAAAAGACAAATCAATGCCCATCCTAGCACAGAACGCCCGCCAAAATCTAGACACGAACTGGGTCCCCCTGTCAGAAACGATATTCTCCGGAATACCATGCAAGCGAACCACATTTTGAAAAAACAGAGGAACCAACTCGGATGAGGAAGGCAACTTAGGCAAGGGCACCAAATGAACCATCTTTGAAAAACGGTCACACACCACCCAGATGACAGACATTTTCTGAGAAACAGGGAGATCAGAAATAAAATCCATAGAGATGTGAGTCCAAGGCCTCTTCGGAATAGGCAAAGATAACAACAATCCGCTAGCCCGAGAACAAGGTTTGGCCCGAGCACAAACATCACAAGACTGCACAAAAACTCGTACATCTCGAGACAGGGAAGGCCACCAGAAGGACCTAGCCACCAAATCCCTGGTACCAAAGATCCCGGGATGACCTGCCAACACAGAAGAATGAACCTCCGAGATGACTCTATTGGTCCAATCATCAGGAACAAACAGTCTACCAGGCGGGCAACGATCAGGTCTATCCGCCTGAAACTCCTGCAAAGCCCGTCGCAGGTCTGGGGAAACAGCAGATAATATCACCCCATCCTTAAGGATACCTGTAGGTTCAGAATCACCAGGGGAATCAGGCTCAAAACTCCTAGAAAGGGCATCCGCCTTCACATTTTTAGAACCTGGTAAGTATGAGACCACAAAATTAAACCGAGAGAAAAACAACGACCAGCGCGCCTGTCTAGGATTCAGGCGCCTGGCAGACTCAAGATAAATCAAATTCTTGTGATCGGTCAATACCACCACCTGATGTCTAGCCCCCTCAAGCCAATGACGCCACTCCTCAAAAGCCCACTTCATAGCCAAAAGCTCCCGATTACCAATATCATAATTTCGCTCGGCGGGCGAAAATTTTCGAGAAAAGAACGCACAAGGTCTCATCACGGAGCAGTCGGAACTTTTCTGCGACAAGACCGCCCCAGCTCCGATCTCGGAAGCATCGACCTCAACCTGAAAAGGAAGAGTAACATCAGGCTGACGCAACACAGGGGCGGAAGAAAAGCGGCGCTTAAGCTCCCGAAAGGCCTCCACAGCAGCAGGGGACCAATCAGCAACATCAGCACCCTTTTTGGTCAAATCAGTCAAAGGTTTAGCAACATCAGAAAAACCAGTTATAAATCGACGATAAAAATTAGCAAAGCCC
This sequence comes from Ranitomeya variabilis, assembly GCF_051348905.1. Taxonomy (NCBI): domain Eukaryota; kingdom Metazoa; phylum Chordata; class Amphibia; order Anura; family Dendrobatidae; genus Ranitomeya; species Ranitomeya variabilis. The sequence continues at coordinate 238,348,089 of NC_135236.1, read as the reverse complement.
AAAAATTTCTGAAGGCTCTTAAGAGAAGAAGGTTGCGTCCAATCACAAATAGCCCGAACCTTGACAGGATCCATCTCAATGGAAGAGGGGGAAAAAATGTACCCCAAAAAAGAAATCTTTTGAACCCCAAAAATACACTTAGAACCCTTCACACACAAGGAATTAGCCCGCAAAACCTGAAAAACCCTCCTGACCTGTTGGACATGAGAATCCCAGTCATCTGAAAAAATCAAAATATCATCCAGATACACGATCATAAATTTATCCAAATATTCACGGAAAATGTCATGCATAAAGGACTGAAAGACTGAAGGGGCATTTGAAAGACCAAAAGGCATTACTAAATACTCAAAATGGCCCTCGGGCGTATTAAATGCGGTTTTCCACTCATCCCCCTGCTTAATTCGCACCAAATTATACGCCCCACGGAGATCAATCTTAGAGAACCACTTAGCCCCTTTTATTCGAGCAAACAAATCAGTAAGCAGTGGCAGAGGATACTGATATTTGACTGTAATTTTATTCAAGAGTCGATAATCAATACACGGCCTCAAAGAGCCATCTTTTTTAGATACAAAGAAAAAACCGGCTCCTAAGGGAGATGAAGAAGGACGAATATGTCCCTTTTCCAGGGACTCCTTAATATATTCTCGCATAGCAGCATGTTCAGGTACAGATAGATTAAATAAACGACCCTTTGGAAATTTACTGCCCGGAATCAGATCTATGGCACAATCGCAATCTCTGTGAGGAGGTAGTGAACCAAGCTTAGGCTCCTCAAAAACATCACGATAATCAGATAAAAATTCCGGAATCTCAGAGGGAATAGATGACGAAATGGAAACCAAAGGTACGTCCCCATGAGCCCCCTGACATCCCCAGCTTAACACAGACATTGCTTTCCAGTCAAGGACTGGGTTATGAGATTGTAACCATGGTAATCCGAGCACCAAAACGTCATGTAGATTGTACAACACAAGGAAGCGAATCATCTCCTGATGGTCTGGATTCATACGCATAGTCACTTGTGTCCAGTATTGTGGTTTATTACTAGCCAATGGTGTAGAGTCAATACCCTTCAGAGGTATAGGAACTTCCAGAGGCTCTAGATCAAACCCACAGCGCCTGGCAAAGGACCAATCCATTAGACTCAAAGCGGCGCCAGAGTCGACATAGGCATCCGCGGTAATTGACGATAATGAACAAATCAAGGTCACAGACAGAATAAACTTAGACTGTAAAGTGCCAATTGAAATAGACTTATCAACCTTTTTTGTACGTTTAGAGCATGCTGATATAACATGAGTTGAATCACCACAATAGAAGCACAACCCATTTTTTCGCCTAAAATTCTGCCGTTTGCTTCTGGACAGAATTCTATCACATTGCATATTTTCTGGAGCCTTCTCAGAAGACACCCCCAAATGGTGCACAGGTTTGCGCTCCCGCAAACGCCGATCAATCTGAATAGCCATTGTCATGGACTCATTCAGACCTGTAGGTGCAGGGAACCCCACCATAACATCTTTAATGGCATCAGAGAGACCCTCTCTGAAATTTGCCGCCAGGGCGCACTCATTCCACTGAGTAAGCACAGACCATTTACGAAATTTTTGGCAGTATATTTCAGCTTCATCTTGCCCTTGAGATAGGGCCATCAAGGCTTTTTCAGCCTGAATCTCTAAGTTAGGTTCCTCATAAAGCAACCCCAAAGCCAGAAAAAACGCATCCACATTGAGCAACGCAGGATCCCCGGGTGCCAATGCAAATGCCCAGTCTTGAGGGTCACCCCGCAGCAAGGAAATTACTATCCTAACCTGCTGTGCGGGATCTCCAGCGGAGCGAGATCTCAGGGAAAGAAATAATTTACAATTATTTTTGAAATTCAGGAAATGAGATCTATCCCCGGAGAAAAATTCTGGTATAGGAATTCTAGGTTCAGATATAGGAGCATGAATAACAAAATCCTGTAAATTTTGAACCTTCGTAGCAAGATTATTCAAACCTGTAGCCAAACTCTGAGGATCCATTTTAATCAGGTGAGATCAGAGCCATTCAAGGATTAGAAGGAGAGAGAGAGACAAAGGCTGCAATTAGAGCAGAAATGCAACTAAGTCAACTATAGAGCAAGCTCAGAGGAAAAAAAAAAAAAAAAAAAAAATCTTCAGACTTCTTTTTCTCTCCTTTCTTCTGCCAACGGTTTTAACACTGGGCCGGCCATACTGTCATGGTTCCCAATGGCAAGGGAACGTCAGAGAACATAAATAACAGAACAGCTCTTGGGTGATGGAATCTCGAGCTGACCGTGAGCTAAACCTACCACACAACTAACAGTGGCCGGGTGGCGTACCTACGTTTTATCCCTAGACGCCTAGCGCCAGCCGGAGGACTAACTAACCCTAATAGAGGAAAAGACAGACCTGGCTTACCTCTAGGGAAATTCCCCCAAAAAAGGAGACAGAAGCCCCCCACATATATTGACGGTGAGTTCAGAGGAAAAGACATACGCAGTATGAAGGTAGGTTCAGCAAAGCGAGGTCCGCTTACTAGATAGCAAGAAGATACAATAGGGAACTTCACGGTCAGCTGAAAACCCTATTAAAATACCATCCCGAAATTACTTTAAGACTCATGTGTCAACTCATGACACCGGAGTGGCAATTTCGGCCCACAAGAGCTTCCAGCTACAGAAAAATAACATAACTGTGAACTGGAACAAAAATGCAAAACAAACTTAGGACTAAGAGTCCAACTTAGCTGATAGTAGTCTAGAAGCAGGAACATGCAACAGAAAGGCTCTGGTTACATTGATGGCCGGCACTAGAATAACTGAGCAGCAAGGCTAAATAGGATACTCCCATATCCTGATGGAAACAGGTGAACAGAGAAAGTGAAGCACACAAGTCCAGTACCACCAGTGACCACCGGGGGAGCCCAAAAACCAAATTCACAACAAGTATCCACACCACCTTTATCCCATCTTTTCAGCATGGATGACCTGAAGATGAGGAGGAGAGGGAGGATGAGGACAAGGAGGAAAACAAGGACAGTCACCCTCTTGGTGGGGACAGGGAAGTCTTGACTGTTGGCAGTCTGGCACACATGGCTGAGTTTATGTTCCGCTGCCTTTCCTGTGACCCTTGTGTTGCACACATTTTGGTCAACACTAATTACTAGTCGGTGATCCTTCTAGACCCATGCTACAAGGAGAACTTTACATCTCTCCTTCCCATTACAGAGAGGTCTAATAAAATGTTGCAGTACCAGAAGGCCCTAATTGAAGCTTTGCTATGTGTATGAATTTCTTAGCTTCAAGTCTCTTATAGAGTTATAGCAGCATGTAGAAAGTGTAATTTTTATTTTTAATTTTAAAAATTATATAAAAAGTTCAAATCAACTTTCATTTGCCTCATACAAAACAATAAAAAACATAAATTTGGTATTGTTGCAATCAGAAACACCTGATCTATCAAAATATAAAAATAATGAATCCAAAGATCAAAAAATAAGTCCCAGATCCTAAAAAATGGAGACACTATGGGTCTAAAAAAATTGCTTCATTTATTTTTTTTCAACAAACTTTGGATTTTTTTTCAGCACCTAAATAAGAAAGAACCCATACATGTTTGATATCTGAGAATGACCTGGAGAATCTTAATGTCAGGTCAATTTTAGCATTTAGTGAATATCGTAAAAAAAAAATTTGTGAAATTCACATATTTTTAAATTGCACCACACTTGGAAATGTTTCCTGTATTCCAGTACATTGTATGGTAATATCAATGGTGTTGTTGAAAAGAACAACTTGTCCCGCAAAAGACAAGCCCTCACATGGCCATTTTGATGGTAAAATAAAAAAGTTATGGCCCCGGGAAGAAGGGGAGCAAAAAACAAAAATGGTAGAGGGGTGAAAGGGTTAAAAAGGGTTTGGTTTGGGTACCAAAATGGCTTGTGAACTCGAACCCAAACCCAGACCCTATTCAAATGAATAGAGATCCCAAAAATCTGGCGTTTCCCACGCTGTCATCTGTGTGACAGCTCGAGAAACACCTGCTCTGATTGGTAGTTACTTCATTAAAGATGACAGCACATTAGCCAGCAGCTGCGACTGGTGGTCAAAATGTTACCACTAGGGTTGAGCGACTTTTATTTTTATAGGATCGGGTCGGGTTTCACGAAACCCGACTTTCTCAAAAGTCGGGTCGAGTGAAATCGGCCGATCCTATAAAAAAGTCGGGGTCGGCCGAAACACGAAACCCAATGGGATACTATGGTTCCCAGGGTCTGAAGGAGAGGAAACTCTCCTTCAGGCCCTGGGATCCATATTAATGTGTAAAATAAAGAATCAAAATAAAAAATATTGATATACTCACCCTCGGACGCGCCCTGGTACTAACCGGCAGGCTTCCTTCCTAAGAATGAGCGCGTGAATGACCTGTGGTGACGTCGCGGCTTGTGATTGGTCGCGAGCGGTCACATGGACAAGCCGCGACGTCATCTAAGGTCCTTCACACGCTCATTCTTAGGAAGGAAGGCTGCCGGAAAGAAGCAGGGCGCGTCCGAGGGTGAGTATATTCCTATTAGGTATATACTCACCCTCGGATGCGCCCTGCTTCTTTCCGGCAGCCTTTCTTCCTAAGAATGAGCGCGTGAAGGACCTTAGATGATGTCGCGGCTTGTCCATGTGACCGCTCGCGACCAATCACAAGCCGCGACGTCACCACAGGTCATTCACGTGCTCATTCTTAGGAAGGAAGCCTGCCGGTTAGTACCAGGGCGCGTCCGAGGGTGAGTATATCAATATTTTTTATTTTGATTCTTTATTTAACACTTAAATATGGATTCCGATACCGATTCCCGATATCGCAAACATATCAGAACTCGGTATCGGAATTCCGATACCAGATTCAGAAGATCGCCGACCTCATGGCCGACCCCAAACAGGGGTCAGGTTGGGTTTCATGAAACCCGACTTTGCCAAAAGTCGGCGACTTCTGAAAATGGCAGACCCGTTTCGCTCAACCCTAGTTACCACCAATCACAAATGTCTGCTGATGAGAGTACTATTCTCATGATAGTATGCCTGGTCTCACTGATAGCAGCGAAAGCAGGTGTATGATGATGAGAGTATTAATCAGCTGGTGCCTGTGCAATAAATAAATAAAATTAAAAAATGGCATGGGACCCCTCTATTTTTGCTAACCAGTTGAGGTAAAGCTGACAGCTGTGGGTTTCAGTCACCAGCTGTCAGCTTTATATTGGCTGGTTATCAAAAATAGAGGGGTCCCATGGCTTTTTTAAATTATTTAAATAAATAATTTAAAAAATGGTGTGGGGTGCTCTCCATTTTTAACAACCAGCCGAGCTTAAGCAGACAGCTGCAGGCTGGTAATTTCAATCTAGGAATGGGCAATGAATATTGGCCCTCCCCAGCCTAAAAATTGCAGTCTGCAGCCACCCCAAAAGAACACATCTATTAGATGTGCTTATTCTGGTGCTTTGCCTGGCTCTTCCCACTTGATGAGGCACATGGAGTCATATCCGAGGCATTAATGTCAGCTTTTGTACTTTGCCAGTACTATCCCTGTACTGAAAATTAAATAAAGACACAAGCAGAAAAAATCATTTAATTTAAATAAACACACAAAAACTCCTTTATTTGAAATAAACATTTCCCACCCTCTTTTACCTATATATTAATGTAGAATTAAATATAATAAAATACCATATTCCTCACCTTTTCGACGACAATCCATTTGTCCCAAGAAGAGGCCAACTCTGCTTTATCTTAATTGCATGCCTGAGTGGTGGCATGATGTGACTGCTCAGTCGTGAATCTAAAAAACAGTGAGCTGCGCCTGAGAACTGCTAGCTGTGACCAGCGGTAACCTCAATGACATCTCTGCAGGTCACTCTCAGCTCACTGTCTCCTGGATTCACGGCTGAATGGTCACAACATGTCATCTCTCAGCCATGCAATCCAAATGAAGCAGAGTTGGTCTCTTTGTGGGATAAATAGATTGTCCTTGGACAGGTGAGAAATACGGGGTTTTATTATTTTTAATTTTACAGTAATAAATGGGTAGATAGGGTGGGGAATGTTTATTTCAAATAAAGGACTTTTTCACGTGTCTGTCTTTATTTTATTTTTCACAGTAGATTTAGTATTGGGGGTGTCTTATAGATGCCTCTCCATTACTAACCCCTGGGGTTCATGTCAATAGACATAAAGCAGCTGACATCAACCCCAAATTATTATCCCACTTGACACAGCATCAGAGCAAGTGGGAAGAGCAGAGGCTAAGCGTTAGATTTGGCGCATCTGATGGATGTGCCATTTCTAGGATGGCTGATAACTGGTATTTTTAGTCTAGGAGGGGGCCAACATCCTTGGCCCCTTCCCAGCCTATTAATATCAGCCTGCAGTTGTCTATTTAGCCTTTGCTGGTTAGTAATATTAATGGGGGCCCCATGTCATTTTTCTGAGGGCGTCCATCCATTACTAACCAGTAAGACTACACAGACAGCTGTGAGCTGATATTAATAGCCTGGAAAGCTTCATGGATATTGGTGTTAAGTTCCCACCGCTGCACAGGAGGAATCTCGAACCACGTCCGCTGCAGTCTCCCATTCTCTTCCAACCACAGTGGAACCTGCTCAGCAGAGACATCGATCCCAGCATCTGGCTCAAGCTGATACTGTGTGCTTGGTTACTGCTGCCTTTCCAGGGTCACCCCTTGTAGCCAGCACTGATCAGTGTAGAGCAGATGTTCCAGGGACTATGTTCTGCTTTTCCCCTACTAAGCATGCCCACGGGTCGACCTCTCATTGGAGGTCAGAGGTCACATGCTCAGGTCCTGTAGCAGCTCCTATTGGACCACTAGGAAGGTCCTGGAGATCTTCCGCTATAAAAGTTTTGCATGGCCACACGGCCATGTGCTAGTATGAATCTGTTATTGTATGTGTGTGGACGTATGCCTGTTCTGGTGAAAGCTCCGAATTATACCCATCCCTAGTGCTGATGAATGCTCTCGAATGTTGGAGCTGTTCAGTGCCAGTTAGTGCCATCCAGCACCAGGCACAATTTATAGCGTCTATCGGCAGTGTTAGCCAGTGCGGCAAGGTGCGCAATCAGTGCACTTAACTGTCCCTAGTTAGGGCGGATAGTGGTTTCCGCCACAGCGGTGATGCACGCACCCAGTGTGCTACATCTATTTTGTATTTATTTTCCCTGGCACCGCAGTTCCGGTGCCAAACGCAAGTGGTCTAGAGTGACTCTAACCCCGCGTCTTGGGGCAGAGTTCTGTGACTCTTTAATGTGTTACCGCTGCGGTATTGCAGCCCTGTGATGCAACAGGGTTTGCTTCCTTCATACCGGGTGTAGGTAACCCGTGTGTGTTTTCATTATACCACCATTTACTGTCCGCCATTACCTAGCAGCAGGTATCATCTCTGCACAGTGGACCCTGGGCTGCGAACGCACCTTATTCCATCTTTATAATTATTTGGTGCATTCCGCCAGCCCTAACAATTGGTCCCTTCCCAAATGAACACCAGCCCCAGCTGTTGGCTTTCTATCAGCTGGTTAGGAAAATTAAGTGGAAACCACAACTTTTTTCAAGCATTTATTTATTTAAAAAATACATGTACAATAAGCTCTGGTGCAGTATGTAAAAAAAAGTTGAAAAAAACTCCACTATTCTTGATAACCAGCATAGGTAAAGCAGATAGCTGTGGGTTGCAGCTTTATCTTTGCTGGTTATGAAAAATAGAGGCATACTACTCAATTTTTTTAAATTATTTAAATAAATAATTTAAAAAAACAGCGTGAGGTTCCCCCCATTTTTTACAACCAGAACCCCATAAAGTGCACAGACATGCCAACATGAGGTTTATTTTTCTCTATTTATCTTTACTAACTTTTTCCTTGAATGCTATTTTTATGCTTTCATTTTCTCTTCTTTTTCCAAGAGTGATAACTTTAGTTTTTCAGTTGACATAGTTATATATTACTTAATTTTACCATACAATGTAATGAAAAATGAGACCATTCCAAGGGTAGTTAAATGGCAAAAAAACAATGATTCCGCCATTTTTTTTGTGTTTTTATTTTTAAGGCATTTTGTTTTGGCACCACTCTCACTATATTTTAGGGCACCAACCCGCGCAGCTAGGCAGTTTCAGGATAGGGGCAAATATACTATTGAAATGTCTATATATTATCAATAGACAAATGATTGGACCCCATCATATAATTGCAATAGACATACTCAATATTTTTTTATATACATCCTTGTTTCTTTTTTGAGCCATTCTTTCTTCTTTCTCTTCTGCCCCACAAATAGGGCCAATAGAGCTAACAGGGTGAACCGTCAATGAGTGGAGGCACCATTGCGCTGATTCTAGGGTGTCAACATCCGCTGGTAGATAGGGTAACTATAGGATGTCATAGGGATAGGCACCTCCCTAGGTATTTTTCCTAAGTGTCCTTTGATACTTTGGTGGTGATATGTGTGCAAATCACTGTTTTGATTAATTTTAATCTTAATATTAAAAGTTATATTTTTCTTGATTCGGTGACTTCCAGCTTAACAGGAGTACTAATATGGCAGCCATGGGGTGTCTTCGGAAAGCCTCTGACTGCTAGATTGCTAAGCAGGGAAAGACAATGGGCACACAAAATGGACTGCTCTCTTTAAATGCTACTGTCAAAAATTAACAGTGGCATTTAAAGGGTTAAAAAGAAGCCCATCTAATAGTATGGCCGTCTCTAGTAGGCTGAAAGGCAGACCCTGTGCACTACCTGTGTGTTACCAGCACCTTACACAAGCCTTTTTTGTGCAAGTTTAATACTAAGCAATCACTCCCTCCATGAATTTATAGGTTGTGAGTGTTTTTTTCATCAGTGTTTTGCATCTATATTGCCGCTATCTTTATTAAGTGGGCTTGCTGCATCCCATTTGCTTCTGTGATCCGGGCAGGTAAATGCTGTAGCCCTTTTTTGCTGTGTTAATTCCTATATATTGAGAAGTATTCTTTACCAAGGAAAAGGTCTCTTATCATCCTCATTAGTTGTCTTCTGTGCTTTTCAAGGCATTTGTACTGCTGAGCTTTCCAGTCCATTCTTTTTTTTATTAAGAATGCACCATGTGGTTGATTTGGCCCCTCTTTTTTGCTATTTCCTGATTGTTCCTGGTTTTGGTTTAGAAATACTGATGTAAAATACTGACCAAATACCTAAGTGTGAATGTGGCCTTAGGGACAAAATTAAATACTAATTGTTTTCTTAAATTGGCTCTATCGGCTCAGACTGACAGCCCCTATAAAATTGCATCTTTGGTCTTCTAATCACTGCCTCCATTATGCAAAAACTGAAGTGTAATAAAGTATGCTAATTATGGTGCTCGGTGCTTTCTCGGTGTGGCCAAGAGGCTCAGTGCCCACCAAGCTCCCTAATTAATATATTTGAATAAACTTCAAGTTTTGCAGAATGGAGGCACCAAAGGTACGATTTTATAGGTTCTAGATCTCCTACAAGGCTATGTGCTTGGTTAATAAGGTCAGCTAGGGCAGATAGGCTCCCGTCAGTACATATTAATAACAATCAGAGCTTTGTATGAGATAAGTACAGATATCAGAAAATTTTAAGAAATTAATCAGCAAAGAATAAAGGGGTCTTCAAATGTGCAAATTCACTTTCAGATCCTCAGCAAATTTGAGTGATTCACAACCAGATGTTTCAGCGAAGAAAATAAGTTTGTTCTGATTTGTCCATTTTGCCGAAATAATAATTTTCCATTTTCTACACTGTAAACTACATTTATGTACATAGTAATGAAATAATGATGTTCAGTACACAGAGCGGAATTGTCAGGTGAAAATAATGTGCCTCATATAGAGCCACCAGGTCACTTTCCTGTACCATCTGCATGTGGCATCTGTGCAATGCTGGAGCAAAACATCTGCATTTGAGTCTTTTTCCTGATATACATCCTATTAAAACTGTATGAGATAAAGATGCCTAAAGTGGCAGCCTATTGTGTTGTGTGAAAAGAGCAAACTCGGAATAACTGTGTTTATCATCATGCAAAATGCAGTGAGCTATTCTCCCACAGGGTGAGTATCTAGAATAGTATTAGTTGCGCTTTTCCACTGTAATGAATTCCCAGTCTAATTCACTATGAGGTTTCAATTTATACCACATTTACAGTACTCCAGATCCAAGTAATCACAGCAGTAATTAGCTTATTTCCACTCCTTCAAAACGAACCCACTAATTTTTGCAATCAGCCTTCATTTGGTTAATCACCAGTTTAATTGATTTAATTAGTTTGATCTGCAAAATTAGTCAAGTGTAAATACTGTTTTGTAAACAGACTTTAGCTTCAAGCTGTAATATGGGGAATTCTCATTTAGACCTAGAATGAAGAATAAAACCAACAAATATTCGATTGTGAAATTATCTTTATCAAGACCAAATCTGTTTATATTTAGGCTTTGCAAAGTCATTTTTAATTAATATGCTCAAACTTGTTCTGTTGTTGAACGGTTTGTTAAGGGCATGCGTCTATGGAGAATAACATTTAGAATTAGCTATCAATAATATCACATTGAATACAAAATTTGTGAAAAAAGCTAATTCATTCTTAAAGGATATGAAACCTAAGTTTTGTTCAATAAGTCATTATGCAGCTTTCAAATAATATCACTTATTTCAATTTCTCACAAACCTCTGCTTGCTGCGATTGCATAAACTGTTCAATGTTTTGTTCATGTCCTATTTGAACTTCGGAAGGATTTGTTAAAGTGCATCCTGTTTTCTAAAATTCAATTTAGATATTGTAGTCATTGGGTATGTTTTTTTTGCCTGGCAATGTTATGAAACAATTTTGCAATCACACAATACTATGATTATTTGCATTAAAGTAAACCCTTTATTTCTTACTTGCTTGCCACATTTAAAGTTTTAAATTAATGAAGTAATAATTGATCAAAAATATGGAAAATGAAGCGTACATTTTATGCTCAGTTGACTTTCATTTCAGATGGTTTTAATTGATAAGTATAACCCGAAGCAGTGGCCAAGTCAGCAATTTGTGGTCATGTGACGGAAGCCCAGTGATCCACCATTTATCTGAAGACATCCCTGGTCTCTGTATTGATTGACTGGCTGGCCTGGAGCAACATCATCATCATGGTGTGATGCACATGTGACATCGCGCCATACCAACTAATCAAAAGAAGAGCCGAGAATGACGTCAGATAAATTGTGGTTCTTGGAACTTCAATCTAACGGCCAAAAAAAAATTTTTCCTTATCCATGAACAATGAATCTCCGAGCCTCCTCATACTAGTATCAGATGAGATCTGGGAGGTTTCTGTGCGAAGGTGGAAAAGATCACGACATCACTACCTTGAATGTGCATGCACAGAATCTTTGCAGGTTATCCCGATCTACTGTACCATGAGGATGTGTCGAAGACAAAGCAGATGACTTGAGGAGTAGAAGAGGTGAAAAGCTGAGTGATATGAAGAGTACAAGGATTTTTTTATTATTTTTTAACTTTTTGATGGCCCTTTTACAGGGCATTTTGCTAAATCCATGTAGAATTGTATAACAAAACATCGGCATTTTGGTGAACATGTTATGTATGAATATGTTTGTAAACAATAGAGTAGAATTTAAATCCAACATACAGCAATATATTTTCTCATCTCTATTTGCAATATATTACCTCAAAATTTTTAGAGAGTTATTAAATGTCCTACATATAAAGACCCCGATTCCGATTCCTCTTGGTGAGGAGGCGTGTGAGGTGCCTGATTAATTAAGAAGCACATAACTTAATAAATTAGGCGTGGTGCGAAGTGATGTGTCCCCCCATGCACACCTAGCCACAAAATAATTTGACTAGTGGGGATCGACATTCCCCATCATGTCCCCATTCCACCACTTTGTCAGAGCTGGGCAAAAATTGAGTGAAAATGCTAAGAGTCACAGCACTTTGCTGAAACCCCATATTGCACAAAAATGTTGTGACTTTTCAAAGCTTTTTATGAAATTGGCATAAAAGATTTGATGAATCAGGACCAAAAGGTTTGTTTTGGGTTTTGTGCTAGGGGCATTTTTGGGTGCTTTGTACTGTGTTTACACATTTTGCCCTTTTTCTTATAAACTACAGCATGCCTTTGGCATATTGTTTTTCCTAGCCAATTTCACTTTTTTTTATCTGTAACACTTAAAAAACACCTTGAAAATAACAATACTATGTTATTTTCAATAAAGAAGACAATACATTGAGAAGACATTTTAGAACTGTCTTGCTTGCAATTTATTGTATTAACAATATGCATTATTCACTCATGTTTATAACCTAAATTCTCCAGAATATGTTCAGTATGCTAGATCACTGTCTCTCCATTAATTAAACAAGTGGTCATTTTGTTATAGAGATTAGATTCAGTTATGCTTCCTCAAGGGCCAGTAATTACAGGGATTTGCAATTTCACATTATTTTCCAGTTAACAAGTACAACTTCTCATTAACAACATCCCTTCATAAAGCTTGTCATGGTGTTTAATGTGGTATCATTTATTAATTGATAAGATGGTTCTGAGTGATGGATGTGTGGGATTTGTATTTATCTGGAACTCATTGTAACAATATTACATTTAGTGAGTAAACACATTAAGCCCTATTATTCATATTGTCAGGTGTGTGTGGATATACTCTTGGATCATGATTAGTATTATTCCCAAAAAACAATGCATCTAGCTGTAGATGAGATATGTTCTAACTGAAACATGCTATGTACTATGAAGATTCACTTCTAGTAACAGAATGTATAGGGTGTCAATGAATGGGACTGAGCTACCATGAGCTGTAATACTTGTCACAGCCCCTACAAAATGCAATAGAATCATGGCCCCTTAAGTCAACTATTGTCAGAGAAGCAAAAAGGTAGACCTCCAGAATACGATATTTATTTATTTTTACTCACTTGTATTGTGCCATTAATTTCATAGCGCTTTATAGACCTTAGTATCGCTGTCTCAATTGGGACTCACAATCTAAATTCCCTATTGGTATGTCTTTGGAGTTTGGGAGGAAACCAGAGTACCCGGAGGAAACCCACGCAAACACGGAGAGAACATACAAAACTCCTTGCAGATGTAGCCCTTATTGGGATTTTACTGCAGCACTGCAAAGAAACAGTGCTAACTATTATCGTACTACCCACTATTGATGGTCTAAGCTATTTATTGACTATCAATATTTTAATTAAATAATCCCCCTTTTCTATTCAATGCATTAAGGGCATGCTCATCTTTGTGTAACATTTTAAAGTTTATTCAAAGGGTTATTCCCAAAAACTTGTTGTTCACTGAGTTTTCAAGGTTGAGGCTCTGAAACCCTATAAAAAGCATTCTGGAGCCCTTTCTACAATGGAGCAAAGATGTGCATGCTCTGCCTCTGCTCTATTCCTTGTCCATGGGATTTCCATAGAAAGCCAAAAGATTTACTCAGCTAATTACAGCTTTCCCACTGATGAGTTTCGGACAATAAATCACTTCATCACACTCCATTCAAGTAAGCTTCCGAGTGCCGTTCTCAGGGTTCCATGGCCCAGAACTTGGTAGACTTTCGAATACCACTAGTCCAAACCCCAATTAGTAAGTTATCCCCAATTTGGTAAATAAGAACTAAGGCTAAGTCCACATGTCCAGTATTTATCTAGCAGTGATCAGCAAAAAAATTCATTGTAACTGAATCCATTTTTTAACATTGAAGTTTATGGAAAAAGATCTTTAAATAGCCATCCATTTTCTTCCATTTGAAATGAATCCATTTACTGGATTGGTTTCAAATGGATGATTACCTGACAGTTCGCATATCCAGTAGTCAAATAGAAGTTAAGCAGATGACTTCTTAATGGATCCATATTCCATAGGCTTCAATGTTAAAAGAACAGATCCAGTGGAAATTAGTTTTTTAACCTGAGAAAAAAGTTTTCTCTACACAACTTTTTTGTCCTGCTAAGATAACTGATTACCTCTGGATCCATTTCAAACGGATGATTGGACATGTGAACTTAGTCTAACTTGTTATTTTATAGAATAAACCTTTATATTTTAGCAACAGGGTCACTAGTATATTGTGTTACTCTCTTTATTATGGGATTGCTTTTACATAAACTTCATGGGTGAAATTATAACATTCAATTAATAGAATCTTAATGTTTGTAGCCTTCACTCCAGAACACTGAACAGTAATTTACTGAAAGAGAAATGAACAGTCTCTTTGCATTATAAGAACTCACAATGTCGACACATTGCACAGGGCATTACAGTTTGTAACCAACCATCATATGTTTGATTTTAGAATAAATGCTAGTCAGAGTAACGTCTTTTATTGTGTGACGAGGAGATAAAACAATGATTACCTTTCCTTTACATGCCTCTGTAACTATTGTTTCATAAGGTTGAAACGTATGTTGAGTAATCGACAAGAGCAGTCATCCATAATAGCTGCTATTCAGGAGGATTGCCTCTGAAATGAAATTATTCACCATCCATTAAAGTTCAATTTCACGTTTCATGGGGTCACTGATAATTTTGCTCACATGTAAAAAGTGTGATTTAGGTAATGAATACGGTGAATATACAGGGCAGTGGTTTATGTTATGTAAAAGATGGTTTATTGAGAAAGCTCTTCTGCATACTTTATATTCATCTGTATATTCGTGTAGTAATATAATTTGTTGCAACATCTAGACACTTAAGTTTTGAAAATATTTATCATTATAATTTATTTTCAAGAATATATTAAGCCAAAAAAAATTAGCAAATGCAATATTTTATAATATTAAAGATTCAAGTAAAAATGTACAATGAATTAAAATATTATCTCAGCACTTCTTCATTTAATCCCCTCCTTCACTATGTTATTTTGTCCCATTCTACACCTAAAACTAATAAATATACAGTGCCTTGCGAAAGTATTCGGCTCCCTGGAACTTTTCAACCTTTTCCCACATATCATGCTTCAAACATAAAGATACCAAATGTAAATTTTTGGAGAAGAATCAACAACAAGTGGAACACAATTGTGAATTTGAACGAAATTTATTGATTATTTTATCTCGGCCTCTTTACTTTCAGTGCAGCAAACTCACTCCAGAAGTTCATTGTGCATCTCTGAATGATTCAATGTTGTCCTAAATGCCTAAAGATGATAAATATAATCAACTTGTGTGTAATCAAGTCTCCGTATAAGTGCACCTGCTCTGTGATAGTCTCAGGGTTCTGTTTGAAGCACAGAGAGCATCATGAAGACCAAGGAATACAACAGGCAGGTCTGTGATACTGTTGTGGAGAAGTTTAAAGCCAGATTTTGATATAAAATAATTCCCAAAACTGTGCACTGAGCACTGTGCAAGCGATCATATTGAAATGGAAGGCGTATCATACCACTGCAAATCTACCAAGACCCAGCCGTCCCTCTAAACTTTCATCTCAAACAAGGAGAAAACTAATTAGTAGTGTTGAGCGATACCTTCCGATACTCAAAGGTATCGGTATCGGATGGGATCGGCCGATATCCAAAAAATATCGGATATCGCCGATACCGATACCCGATACCAATGCAAGTCAATGGGACACAAGTATCGGAAGCTATCCTGGATGGTTCCCAGGGTCTGGAGGAGAGGAAACTCTCCTTCAGGCCCTGGGATCCATATTCATGTAAAAAATAAAGAATTAAAATAAAAAATATGGATATACTCACCCCTCCGGCGGCCCCTGGACCTTACCGATGTAACCGGCAGCCTCCGTTCCTAAGAATGAGGAGCTTAGGACCTTCGATGACGTCGCGGCTTGTGATTGGTCGTGTGACCGCTCATGTGACCGCTCACGCGACCAATCACAAGCCGCGACATCATCGCAGGTCCTAAACTCCTCATTTTTAGGAACGGAGGCTGCCGGTTACATCGGTAAGGTCCAGGGGCCGCCAGAGGGGTGAGTATATCCATATTTTTTATTTTAATTCTTTATATTTTACATGATTATGGATCCCAGGGCCTGAAGGAGAGTCTCCTCTCCTCCAGACCCTGGGAACCATACCCTGGGAACTTCCGATTCCGATTTCCGATATCACAAAAATATCGGAACTCGGTATCGGAATTCCGATACAGCAAATATCGGCCGATACCCGATACTTGCGGTATCGGAATGCTCAACACTACTGATCAGAGATGCAGCCAAGAGACCCATGATCACTCTGGATGAACTGGAGAGATCTACAGCTGAGGTGGGACAGTCTGTCCATAGGACAACAATCAGTCGTACACTGCACAAATCTGGCCTTTATGGAAGAGTGGCAAGAAGAAAGCCATTTCTCAAAGATAGCCATAAAAAGTGTCTTTTAAAGTTTGCAACAAGCCACTTGGGAGACACACCAAACATGTGGAAGAAGGTGCTCTGCTCAGATGAAACCAAAATCGAACTTTTTGGCAACAATGCCAAATGATATGTTTGGCGTAAAGGCAACACAGCTCATCACCCTGAAAAAAATAGTAATAAAACCGCAGCCCATCTAATTGTTGACAAATTCAGCCACTATGACTGTAAATGTAAGAATAGTTAACAATTACTCATACAAAGGGCATAACTACTGTGCACAAATCATCTACACTATACATGCGCCTTAAAGCTTTAAGCCTTCATAATTTCATCATATTCTATAAAACCATCATTTTGGAGAATGCAAATAAGGCTATTTTGAATTTCTAGATTTTTACTTGTATATAGCAATTACATATTACAATTTTTTTAATTATATACCCCAGAAACTGCTATAGATAATATGTAAGTATGGCAAATTGTATTACTTGGAAAACTGCTGTTCACAAACGATCTCCATCAAACCTCACTGAGCTCGAGCTGTTTGCCAAGGAAGAATGGGCAAGAATTTCAGTCTCTCAATGTACAAAACAGATAGAGACATACTCCAAGCGACTTGCAGCTGTAATCACAGCAAAAGGTGGTGCAACAAAGTATTAAGTTAAAAGGGCCGAATAATATTGCACGCCCCACTTTTCATTTTTTGAATTTCCACAAATATTTAAAATAACCAATAAATTTTGTTCAACTTCACAATTGTGTTCCACTTGTTGTTCATTCTTCACCAAAAATTTACATTTGGTATCTTTATGCTTGAAGCATGATATGTGGGAAAAGGTTGACAAGTTCCAGGGAGCCGAATACTTTCGCAAGGCACTGTATAAAGAAAGCCTGGTGTCTCTCATGGGCTTAGCCATGTCTCCTCTCCTCCCCCAGTCTTGTGTGTGGCTGTAAGATATTGGCTGTGGCAGAAGCCTTCCTGATGTGCTCTGCAATAGAATACAAGTTTGCTTGTATTTTTGCTAATGGTATGGAGGTTTTGGCAAAGATGGAACTGACCATAAGGAGACTACTACCCGTGTCCTCTGCAAGATTTGTTCCAGTATCATAAAGAAAATTCTGCAGCATGAAAGGTTTAGTGTTCTTTTAATATAAGAATACAGTGTGGCCTTATAGTTTGTGAACCATTCAGAATTATACAAAATTTGACCATAAATTTGATAGAGATCCAAATAAAACAAATGATTCAGAAGATTAGACTTTGCCATCTTTTAAACCCTATAACGAAGAGGTATTTTTGATTTTGCATTTTTGTTTTTTGCTTCCCTTATTCACAGAGCCATAACGTTTTAATTTTTTGGTCAAAATGGCCTTGTGAGGGCTTGTTTTTTGCAGGACTAGTTGTACATTTTAAAAACAACATTAATTTTAACATATTATGTACTGAAAAATGGGAAAAAAAACCTCCAAGTGCCGTGAAATTGCAAAAAAAAAGTGCAATCTCACAGTTTTGTTTTTTTTAACAATTTTCACTAAATGCTAAAACTGACTTGCCATTATGATTCTCTGGGACATTATGAGTTCATAGATACCAAACATGTAAAGGTTCTTTTTTATTTAAGCAGTGAAAAAAATCCAAAGAAAAAAAATTGTGCCATATTCCGTTACCCGTAGCGTCTCCATTTTTCATGGTCTGGGGTTGGGTGAAAGCTCATTTTTTCCATGCTAACATTTTTAATTATACTATTTCGGTGCAGATACGATCTTTTGATCTCCCATTATTGCACTTTAATGCAATGTTGCAGTGACCAAAAAAACTAATTCTGGTGTTTTGACTTTTTTTCTTATTCCGCCGTTTAACGATCAGGTTAATTTTTTTATATTGACAGATCGGGCGATTCTGAATGTGGCGATACCAGATATGTGTAGGTTTGATTTTTTTTTTATTGTTCTATTTTGAATTGGGCGAAAAGGGGGGTGATTTGAACTTTTATATATATATTTTTTTTATATTTTTAAAAACAATGTTTTATTTCTTTTTGCATGCTTCAATAGTCTCCATGGAAGACTAGAAGCTGCAGTTGTCTGATTGGCTCTGCTACATACAGGCGATAATCAGATCTCCTGTATATAGCAGAAATGCCCACTTGCTATGAGCGCCGACCACCAGATTGGGAGACCTTGGTGGACATTCAACTGGCCCATAATGACCAATCCACTTTCCAAGCCACCAAGGTCTCCTGATCTGACCCCTTTAGACTTTTAGCTTTGGGGTCATCTGAAGGCAATTGTCTATACTGTGAAGATACGAGATGTGCAGCATCTGAAACAACGGATACTGGAAGCCTGTGCTAGCATTTCTTCTGCGTTGTTGCTATCAGTGTGTCAAGAGTGGGAGAAGAAGGTTGCATTGACAATCCAACACAATGGGCAGCACTTTGAACACATTTTATAAGTGGTCATAAACTTGTAAATAACTCATGAAAGAATAAAGTTACATTAAAACCAGGCACACCATTGTTTTCCATGTGAAATTCTCAATAAGTTTGATGTGTCACATGACCCTCTTCCCATTAAAAAAACAAAGTTTGATCCAAAATGGCCAGCTTCAAAATGGTCGCTATGGTCACCACCCATCTTGAAAAGTTTTCCCCCTCCCATATACTAATGTGACACAAACAGGAAGTTGCTATCACCAACTATTCCCATTTTTTATTTAGGTGTATCCATAAAAATGGCCCACCCTGTACAATGTCAGCTATTTTAAATAGAAAATGTCCAATAAGTATCGTTTCTCCTTTCAGAGATTGACATACTTGGCATGCCGAGATGAGGAGACTTAAAGCCGCAATGCTCCTCTGGGAAATATGCTAATTATGCATATTGTCACTTCAGAGAGGAAGAGAACTAGACCTCTAGTGCCACCTATTGGAAGGTAGCAATCCTACAAGTCAGTGACGACCCTTTTATGAGCCTTGTCACGTGACTTAGGATAATAGCCAAACCAGAATCTCAATTTGCAGACACTGTGTTTCGGGGTGCTGCCTCTCGTCAGTGCAAAATGGAGATCTGGTTTGGCTGGAGAAAATGTAAAAGATATATAATGTATTTAGTAAAAACACAGAATTGTTTTCCAAGTAATACAATTTGCCATACTTACATATTATCTATAGCAGTTTCTGGGGTATATAATTAAAAAAATTGTAATATGTAATTGCTATATACAAGTAAAAATCTAGAAATTCAAAATAGCCTTATTTGCATTCTCCAAAGTGATGGTTTTATAGAATATGATGAAATTATGAAGGCTTAAAGCTTTAAGGCGCATGTATAGTGTAGATGATTTGTGCACAGTAGTTATGCCCTTTGTATGAGTAATCGTTAACTATTCTTACATTTACAGTCATAGTGGCTGAATTTGTCAACAATTAGATGGGCTGCGGTTTTATTACTATTATTTTTCTTTTATAAATACGCATTTATTTTTCAATTTGTTTTGCAATTGTTTGTAAAGTGACCTCTATACTATAATTAAAAGCGATTGCAGTATTCCATCCATTATTTTCTGAAAGAAAATACTTCTGTCTTTCCTTCTAAAACCGTTGATTGGATGAATACTAATGTGTTCATCTTTTCACTTGGGATACCACTTGATATATCCCATTTTCTAGAGTCTAATTATTCCATTTGTAGACATGAATGCCATTTAGATGTAAGCTAATTCAGCATGGTAACTCAATTAGATTTGTAGTGACTAGGATTTATGAAACATCAATGGGTTCTTGGTGAGACCAATGGGACTGGTAGTTATTTATCCCTATGCCTCACTGATATTGCATCTCAGGAGTTCAATTAAACAGGCTAGAGATGAGTCTGTTTTGGAGGAGTCGTCTTTCACAATTAGACAACTTCTTGCAATACACTGTATATGGCTAGAGTATTAGAAAGCCTACAAAGCAGATTTTCCTGTTGTTGATTAGAAACAAAGCAGCTGGATAAGACTTCTTCGGTACAGAAACATTTTAAGTACATTTGACTGACAATTTTTACCATTTATAATTTTATCATATGTTGACATGTTTATTTTGCTGCTGATACACATTGTAATGAGATATTGTACAGTACTATTCTTTAGGCTACTTCAGTATCCTTATATATTATTTCTAAACACTCCTTTTTGGTGATTACTTTGTATCTCCATTCATAATGCACCCACACACTAACATGATACACCGTTTGAAAGGTAAACTTGCCCCATTCAGCAAGAAAATAGCCAAACAAACAACCATCCACAATGTGATCACAAAATACAGTTTAAACATTAATTTTCATAAACCCGCAGTAAGGAAAAAGACCTGCAGGTGGCACCACACTACCCCAAAACACACAACCACAAAGCTGATTACACACATCACAAACAAATCCAAACAGATTGTACACTTCACTGCAGGTGAGTCACATATGCAAACACATTTGGAAACATGCACTGCCTATTGTACATTTCAAGCTGCATTTGCAGCGCAGACCTGACATTGTTTGGGGTTGGAATTACTTTGCAGGATGACTAGGAAGAGGCATATAAAAAGCAGGCCTCAAGGCAGGCCAACACATACGAGATGTCCCAGACCTCTTCAAACACCATCTCAGCGAACATCAAAAGGCTACAACCTCATGAACAAAGGCAAAAAGGACTTGAAAACCATAGACAGGCTCAACAGAAGCACAGACAACAGACAGTGAATCAGCGTAGTACACTACTGCAAGAGCACTGTATTGATTTAGTTCCACCTGATTTCTTCCTGCGTCTACAACAAGACATCTGTGCAAGAAGGTGCCAACATTCCCTTCCAAAGACATACTGTTGTGCTCGCTTATTACTTCCAGACAATGAAGTTAAAGCCCACAGTGTTGGGAGTATGGATAAAGTATGTCCACATTGTTCAGCAAAGCTCTAATTAGGTGAAGTCAGTCATGACCAATCTCCTTCCATCTGTTGCCACAAGGGAAAGGTTCAATTACGTGCCTGTCATGCTGCTGCAGTGCAGTATAGCGCAACCTCAACCAGAGGGAGTTTGAGAGGGAAGTGAGACTGCGGACAAAGAGTAACACCACAGAGCAGCAGCACAGGAGCCACCAAGTGGTGAGAGAGTGGTCAGACAAGCTGAGTCAAAAACAATTAGAGGCAAAAGTACCAAAAGGATCAGCAATACACGTGGTCAGGAACAAGCCAGGAGGTTCAGCAATGGTCAGAAGCGGATAAGTCAAAGTCAGAAGGCAAAAACGAGTCTGAATACAAGCCAAGTCAGAAACCAGAGAATCAAACCGACAAACAGGGAAACGCTGGGAAAAGGGCAGACACGGAGGAAGTCAGGGATCACAGCAGGACAAATCAAGAGCTACCAGAGTCAGGTTCACAAGCCGAAGGCAGAACTATAGCAGACACCGCCGCCAGGATTTTGGAACCAGACCAAAAAGTGATTGAAAAATGAAAACGAGAAAAAAAAAGCGACCACCTACTCTTTCTAGTAGTTAACCATTTGGCAATTCAATATAAGACAAGTTCTTGTGGTCCGTAATCACCGTGATCCGATGAACTGCCCCCTCCAAAAAATGCCTCCATTCTTCAAAAGCCAATTTTATGGCCAATAACTCCCAGTTACCAACGTCATAGTTCCTCTCTGCAGAAGAAAACATCCGGGAGAAAAAGGCACATGGTCTTAAATTGATCAAAGTAACAGGTCCCTGAGACAACACCGCCCCTACTCCCACCTCTGATGTGTCCACCTCTACAATGAACGGTTCAGATGGATCGGGCTGAACCAATACAGGTGCAGACATAAAATACTTCTTTAAAGTAACAGATGCTTCAACTGCCAGGGGTGACCAAACTTTGAGATCAGCCCCCTTGCGAGTGAGATCGGTGAGTGGCTTGATCACTTGAGAAAACCCCTTGATGAATTTTCAATAATAATTGGTGAAACCCAGCAAACGCTGCAAGCCCTTGAGGTCTCTTGGTTGCACCCAATCAACAATGGCCTGTACCTTTCTGGGATCCATCCGAAACACATTGGCAGATGATCCCCAGAAAGGAAAGCTCCTGGACACAAAATAATCATTTCTCAGGTTTAGCGAACAGAGAATTTCCACATAACCTGTGAAAAACAGCACGTAAATGACCATTATGGGATTCCTTGTCAGGCGAGAAAACAAGGATATCATCCAGGTATACAACCATAAAGCGCCTGATAAAATCATAAAAAACATCATTCATGAAGTTCTGAAATACCGCTGGCGCATTCGTGAGACTGAAGGGCATGACCAAATTTTCATACCAGAGTCAGGTTCACAAGCCGAAGGCAGAACTATAGCTGACACCGCCAGCAAGATGCATAGGAGCTAAATAGCAAATCTGAACCCAGAATGAGGCAGAGCAGGATTAAACCCTTGAACGGATCATGACAATACCCTCCTCTTAAGGGAGGGCCATCGGACCCCCAGGCTTCCCAGGATAACGTGCGTGAAATGCCCAAACCAATTGATCGGCATGGACAGATCGCTCCAGGACCCAAGTTCGATCCTCAGGACCGTAACCCCTCTAATGGACCAAATACTGAAGTGAACTATGGACCATGCGAGAATCCGCAATCCGTTCCACTTCATACTCGGACTGACCATCCACAGAGACAGAAGGCGAAGGCGATGGAGGCCCAGTGGAGGATGGTAGAAATTATTTAAGAAGGGATTTATGGAACACATTGGGGATCCGAAGCGACGGAGGAAGGCGTAAGCGAAAGGCAACTGGATTGACCACCTCAATGATCTCATAACCAATAAACCTGTGACCTAGCTTAGCAGAAGGAACCTTTAAAAGAATGTTCTTGGTAGACAACCACACTTTATTTTCTACCAGGAATATAGGTCCTACAGCCTGTCGCTTATCTGCAAAAAGTTTGTTTCCCCTGAGCCTCCCCAATGTTCTTCTGGTTCTTCTGGACCTCCCTCCACACCTCCCACAAGAGTTGCACTGCCATATCAGCCCCTGGAAATCCTGAATCCAGCCTGGAAAATATGCCAAAATAGGGGTGAAAACCATAGTTACAGAAGAATGGAGAGGTGCCAGTGGACTGGTAAGTCCAATTGTTACATGCAAACTCAGCCACGGGCAATGAAGAACACCAATCATCCTGCTGAGACGTAGCAGGACACCTCAAAATCTGTTCAATTGACTGATTGGTCCTCTCCATCTGACCATTGGTCTCAGGATGGTAAGCTGAGGAGAAGGTCAAGCAAATACCCAATCTTTTACAAAATGCCCTCCAAAATTTTAACACAAATTGCACCCCTCTATCAGAAACCACACTCAAAGGCACGCCATGCAGCCTTGCAATGTGCTCAACAAACAACTTAGACAGTGTTTCAGCATTAGGCAATCCTGCCAGAGGTACAAAATGCGCCTGTTTGCTGAATCTGTCAATCACTACCCAGATTACAGTTTTGCCTTTGGGAGGAGGGAGATCAGTGATAAAATCCATGGACAAATGAGTCCAAGGTCTATCTGGAATTGGCAATGGCACCAATTCCCCAGCCGGCCGGTTATGGGAGCTCTTAGCATGGGCACAGGTATCCCAAGCAGACACAAACACAGTAATATCAGAGGTCATGGAGGGCCACCAAAACAGCCTAGCAATGGCTTTCTGGGTGGCTGAGATCCCCGGGTATCCACTGAGAGCAGAATCGTGGAATTCCTGGAGAACATTCAACCTGCTCCCAGAACTGGAGAATCCTGACCTCACAGAGTGTGCACACTGTGAGAATTCACAAGTCAAATGACTGCAGACTTGAACACCAAACCTGGACAACCCATTTAATGCGTTAAAACACCCTATGTTTGTTTAGGTACAAATAATGCTGGAGCTAGTAGTGATCAACATCTTAAGCTGTTAAGATCTTAACAGCTTAAGCTTAAGCTTGCAACAAGTGTTGCAAGAGCTACAGGTAGCTCACAAGCCACAGGTTAGAAAACACTGAATTAGAAATTGAGAAAGGGAGAATTTGGAAGGTCAAGTTGGCAGTAGTACATTAATAATGGACAGAATGGTGGCTCAGTGACTAACACTGTTGCTTTGAAGCACTGAGGTCCTGGATTCAAATCCCATCAAAGATGACATCTGCAAGAAGTTTGTATGTCTCTCCCCATGTTTGTGTGGGTTTCTGCACTCACTCCAAATACATAATAAGGATTTTATATTGTAAGCCCCAATGGAGACAGTGATGATAGTGGAATTATGGTGTTATATAAGTAATACTGCTAATAATATTAACAAACTTTGTGAGTAATCAGTGAAATAAATTCCATAGTAAAAGGCAAGAGAATAACTATTGTTAGCACAAGCAATTTTCTTATTAAAAAACATGTCAGTACAATTCAACCTAGAAATACCTTACAATTGTTTAGTCATTGAGGAAATAAATATTATTTTTTATTTTGACTTATTGCATTCTGCTGGTCATTACCTTTTTTATGCATCTATCTGAGTTTCTGTTTTTGATGCCTTTTAGGATGAGTTATACTTTATATAGGTACTGTTAGAATATCCATCAACACAAAATGTGTCCATAGATACACTTCAAACAAGCCTATCCTATTAGCTAGGTCCATGAGCTTCTTGTTGTTCACCCTTCAGACAAATGTAATGTTGTTGGGTATGCACATGGACAACCTACAGATACAACTCTGGCAAAAATTAAGAAACCACTACATAGTTTTCTAAAAATCACCATCTCTATATGTCTGACAGCCATTTTATTCCAGTGTCAGTTGAATTCCAACCAAAGTACACCTCATTCTACTTAATGTGCTTCTGATTAGGTGATCACCTGAACCAAATCTTATTTAACGAGGGAATATATGAAAAACATTGCTCTGGTCTTCACAATCCTTTTGCAATAAGACAAGCTGAATGGCAAAGCAAGTGCTAGGCATAGCCCAAAAGTAAGTTGAATGAAAAAATAACTTTTAACCATGCCAAAGGAGTTGAAACAAAAAGTCTTGTGTGAGAAAACAAATGGCTCAATTCTGGCTTTACTAGCAGAGGGATACAGTGAGTGTCATGTTGCCTCCATCCTTAAAATTTTGAAGATGGCAATCCATTACAACAAGATCAAGCAGCAGACATTGGGGACAACAAAGCTACAGACCTGCAGAGGGTGAAAGCGACTCTCAACTGACAGGGATGACAGTCATCTTATTCAAATGTCACTCAGCAACCACAGGATGACATCAAGTGACCTACAAAAGGAATGGCAAATGGCAGCTGGGGTGAAGTGCACGGCAAGAACAGTTCGTAACAGGCTCCTAAAGGCAAGCCTCAAGTAAGTTAAAGCTAGAAAAAAAGCCTTTCATCAATGAGAAGCAAAGTAGAGCCAGGCTGAAGTTTGTTAAAGACAATAAGGATTGGACCACAGAGGACAAGAGTAAGGCGATCTTCTCTGATGAGTCTAATTTTCAGCTTTGCCCAATACCTGGTCATCTAATGGTTAGACAGAGACATGGAGAGGCGCACAAGCCACAGTGTCTTGCACCCACTGTAAAATTTGGTGGAAGATTGTTGATGATCTGGGGATGCTTCAGCAAGGCTGGAATTGGGCAGGCTAATCTTTGCGAAGGACGTATGAATCAAGCCACTGTATGGTTTCTCTTACTGAGAGTGTTGGGGGACACTCGCTTGACCGCGATATTTAAGCACACAGCACGGGTTTATAAAAGAAAGCAGTCCATACGGTTTATTAAGCCAGATAAACCGGGTTAAGCACAGTTCATTACATAGAATACAACAGGCACCAACAGTCTCTTTGGTACCTGACGGGAGCTCCTGCTCCACCTTGCCGACTCTTCCAACAGCCTTTGGGTAAGCTGCCTAACGGGGATCACCAACTCGCCTGGTCAATACACAGTAGTCAGTCCAGATCTCACCGAAGGACTCCAGCTTCCCCACACTCTGTTAACACTCTTCTGGGTAAGCTGCCTAACGGGGATCCCCAACTTGCCTGTCCGGCACACAGTAGTCAGTCCGGACCTCACCGAAGGACTGCAGCTTCCCCACACCGTAATGGACACTGGCTCCGCAGATCCTGGTCGTCACCTCGTTACCACAGGTCCTGGACCCCGTCCTCCACCTATCAGCTTAGGTCCTGGACCCCGTCCTCCACCTATCAGCTTAGGTCCTGGACCCCGTCCTCCACCTGTCACAACAGGTCCTGGACCCCGTCCTCCACCTGTCAGCTTGGACCCCGTCCTCCACCTATCAGCTTAGGTCCTGGACCCCATCCTCCACCCGTTACCTCAGGTTACCAGGATCACGCCAGTGGCCTAGTCCACGTTCTCAGGTGCTCTCCGGACCCTAGTCATTCCTAGGCCAATCCAGCACCATTCGGGACCCTAGTCATTCCTAGGACAGTCCCGAAGTCTCACGGTCTTAGGTGCTCTCTGGACCCTAGTCATTCCTAGGCCAATCCAGCACCATTCGGGACCCTAGTCATTCCCAGGACAATCCCGCACCGTTCCCAGGTGCTTGCAGGACCCTAGTCATTCCCAGGACGATCCAGCAACTTCATCGGTCAGGTCCATACACAGGTTCCACACAGGAACCACACAGGACCTGCCAGACACACCTCCCATGTGACCCACATCCTGGTCACATTATATACCTGAAACCACACCCCTGGATGTGTGTGTGGATGTGTGGCTAGTCTGACCCTCCCGTCTCTCATGACTAGCCTAGTAAGTCACCCAAACTTAACTATACACATTACAGAAACTCTTGAGGGACTACAGGTCCCAGCATAAACACAAAACATCAGACTTACTACGCAGACTCCCTCTGCGACACATATCGGCCATTCACAACAGTGCCGATTACAGGTTCACCACGAATATCACCACAACAGATACGCCTCCATGCATATCACGCAGAGCGCCCAGAGCGCCCCCTAGCTGCCACAGGGGTCACTACACCATCACATATATCACATATCCTCCCCCTCTGTTCACACCCGTAGGGTTGAACACCTGACAAACACCTG
This sequence comes from Ranitomeya variabilis, assembly GCF_051348905.1. Classification (NCBI taxonomy): domain Eukaryota; kingdom Metazoa; phylum Chordata; class Amphibia; order Anura; family Dendrobatidae; genus Ranitomeya; species Ranitomeya variabilis. The sequence continues at coordinate 238,320,606 of NC_135236.1, read as the reverse complement.
AAATCTCGAAACAGGTCACACACACTTTCTTGTCCCACCAGTCGAGAAGACTGTCTCAAACGGTTTTGAGCAACACTCATAATCATACTCATACTCTGGTTGGATTACCCCACCCCCAGCGGTCCACACGTAGGCCTTGAGTTTTGGCCCCTAAATCACAGTCTGTCTGTGTCACCAAACCCTTAGTCACTACATTTTCTCTACCAGGTCTCCCACCTAGGTCACTCAACACTGAGTTAACTGAGGAGTTACTGCCTCTAACTCTTCCTTGGTGATCAGCCATTCCACCAGGCCTAGGCGATTTTGAGCTTCCCTGGCCTGCTCCAAACGTCGAGTTGCTTCATTATCCCTTAACAGGATCATCTGTTTCATGCAGAAGCACCATAGACGCATATTCTTCAGGACCGGTCCTCGCTTCACTGTGACTTCGTTAGTCAACCGTACCACCAACTGCTTCATCTCTAGTGCCGAATGCACATTATACGCTTTTACTGTCTTTTTAAAGGCTTCATGCACACCCTCACCGGTACATGTATCTTGCGCCTCTTCGGGTACATCTATCACCCACTTGAAGACTTGTACACTTGAACACTTGTTTTGCCATCGACCTTTCCAACAAGACCTCTGCCACAACCAGGTGACTATCTTGTTCGGCTCTTAACGCCCACTCTTCTTCAGTTTTACCCTCTTCCAGAGCCCTGGTCAAAATGGGCATTAGCAGATGTGAGTCTTCGACCAGCATCTTCTTCTCTTGAAGAAGACCACTTAATGCTTCTCTGAGCCCTTTCACATCTTCCCTTAAGGCTTTGTTCACACCTTGCCAGGTTAACAGGTGACCTCTGAGCTCCGAGACTTCCTTCTCCAGCTCATTCACCCTGTGCTCAGCCTCTTGTCTCAGGAGTTCAGCATATTCTTTCACTGTCTCTTTCTCACTGGCATCACCGTCTGAATGGGAGTCCCCACCAACCGTCAGCCCGGCACCTGCCTTTGTTACTGGCCATGACTGGTCACAGTCACCCGTAGAGTCTGTGTCATACCCCACAGTACGTTGACCCCGCAAGTCACTCTCTGTCTGGGTGTCAGTTCCACTTGTTTTATCCAAAAGACCACTACCAGTCATATTGTGGCACACTTCAAGTGACGTCAGGTCAGTTAGTTGGGCAATCGCACCTTTTCCCTTGGTCAGGCCTACATTAGGACTGTCACCTCTAGGGGGCGCATTCTCTACATTACTAACTGACATCCAAATTACACCCACAAACACGTCACCCTTTTCCCACAGTGCTACCAAATCTTGTCCTATTACCATAGGATACGGCAAGATTGGGTCTACAGCTACCTCACGGTATGTGGAAACCTCCGGTGCGACAATGTAGATAGTGGCTACCTGGAGATATTTAGTGTCTTCAGGTGACACAAAATCCCCTGGACGGGTTCCCAGCACAGACGCTTCTCTCCCTGGTTCTATCAATCCCCGCACACACTTTCCATTCAGCCAAAAAGTACACAGACGTGGCTCCTCACTGATTGCCACCCCTTTTTTGGCTCCACCCCCTTTTTGGGCAAGTGCTCCGCTTTTTAACACCAGCCCGTTTCGGGATTCAGACCCCCTTCGGGATTCCACCCCTTTCTGGGCCATTACCCCTATTCGGGTTACCGCCCCTTTTTGGACAACTATCTCCATTTGGGTCACCGCTCACTATTAGGGATACTCCCCTCCCTGGGATACACCCCGTGAACTTCCCCACGGCACTCAGGCCCCAGTTCACACAGTACACCCCAACGTCTCTGGGCTTGTACTGGCCCTTTAAGAGTCTGCACAAAAAGAGAAATTTTTTTTTTTTTTTTTCTCTATGTCACTTTTCACCAGCTCTTGCTGGTACCGCCACAGCTCCCGCTGCAGTCACACACAACCGGCACCTCCAAGTGCTGCCAGCCACAAGCCACTGCAGTTCCGCCTACTGTGGAACCTCTCGTTGCAACCGCGGCTACTCTCGACACGGCTCTGCACGGCTCCACCGCTGCCGCTTGTCACCTTCGTGACCCCGCCGAGTCACAGCAGACGCTTGTCACTTTCGTAACCCCGCCGAGTTACAGCTAGACGCTTGTCACTTTCGTAACCCCGCCGAGTTACAGCTGGACGCTTGTCACCTTCGTGGCTCTGCCACAGCAATTAACTCCACGTGCTAGCGGGATCGTTGCCAAAATTCTCCACCAATTTGTAAGGTTTCTCTTACTGAGAGTGTTGGGGGACACTCGCTTGACCGCAATATTTAAGCACACAGCACGGGTTTATAAAAGAAAGCAGTCCATTCGGTTTATTAAGCCAGATAAACCGGGTTAAGCACAGTTCATTACATAGAATACAACAGGCACCAACAGTCTCTTTGGTACCTGACGGGAGCTCCTGCTCCACCTTGCCGACTCTTCCAACAGCCTTTGGGTAAGCTGCCTAACGGGGATCACCAACTCGCCTGGTCAATACACAGTAGTCAGTCCAGATCTCACCGAAGGACTCCAGCTTCCCCACACTCTGTTAACACTCTTCTGGGTAAGCTGCCTAACAGGGATCCCCAACTTGCCTGTCCGGCACACAGTAGTCAGTCCGGACCTCACCGAAGGACTGCAGCTTCCCCACACCGTAACGGACACTGGCTCCGCAGATCCTATGACCAATATAAATATCCTCATATGATAGAAAGATCCCTCCATCAATACATAATGGGCACCAAAAGAGAAGTATGAAGAGACTGGATTAATTTAAAACAATTATATTTATTATAAACAACATTAAAAAATACATAAAACACACAGTGTTACGGTGAGATATAGTACAAGTACGAGATCTAAGTAGAGCTGAAAACTAGAGAGTCCCCCCACTAGTTACTCCTGCGTAGACCACAAATGTGTAGCTACAAGCTCCTGATATTACCATAGACCATACCACAGGGTAAAGCTTACATACAAAATGTGATATAAATACCTTGTAGAAAAACTACCATGCCATGTACCCAAGGCAGTCAAGCTAATATGTAGCATAAGGCCGGCATGGACATAATAACCAGTGATAGTATGTCAAGCTGATTTTTTACCTGCGGTCATATTGTCAAAATCTGGAGACAGGAGGGGGATCACTCAGCCAGGGCGCACCTCGACGCGCGTTTCGCTATAATAATAGCTTCGTCAGGAGGTGGAATATTGTTGTTACCCATGTCCTTTTATAGCTCTCAGTAACTACTCATAGCCGGCATGTGTGTAATCGCGCATCGCCGCCATGATGTGACGTCGCTGAGGGGGCCGCGCTCAGTACGCACGTCATCCGGTCACATGCGGCGGTCATGTGACCCAGCAGGTAACCAGGACGACGCGTCGCACTTGCCGAGCACTCCCCCTCAGCAGCGCCACAGCGCATGCGCGTCGTGCGCCACCATGGCCGGACAAGGAGTGAGTATCTGTTCTTTTTAAATATAAATATCACTAAGGCAAATTGTGTTTGATAAAACATACACAGTGCAACCTACTTATCGCCCCTCTACCAATGTACAGTGCAATGCCAACATTAGAACTATCACATATATTAACCCCTAAGGTCCCCCCGTTTATACCCACCCCCTACATGCAAAACCAATAACAAAAATGACATCTTCTCAAAGGGAATAGACAGGATCTTCATGGGCTGCATAATAGAGTAATCTGTAGTCCAGGTAAGCCATCCTCTCTAAGTGTCCATTTAGGAATAATAACAACTTCATTATTCTTCAAGAGGTAACATGGGCACCCATAGTACGGAGGTCCTCCTTAACATAGCCAAGGTAACTCTCAACACATGTGTAGCCAGTTCATCACACATTTCCAGAATGACCGCTGCCAATCATCCTGCTATTATAAAGGTGAGTAAAGACAACATGATTAGTAAATAGAAGGACCATAACAACGTCCACTATCTATTCCCATATACTAAGATGGCCAAAATGCTCCCCAGACAGAAAAGGGGAGGGGAGAAGAAATGTAAGACCTATTGAGGACAAAATAACATGGAAATAAAGGAAAAAACAAGAAAAAATGTGCATGATAGGAGTAGAGGAAAACAGGGAAAGGGGGAAAGAGAGGGGGAAAGGAGAAGAACAACATAAAAGTGAAAAATGAATATAAAATACAAAAACAACAACAACTACAATAAAATTCGCGCTATTCTAAAAAGGGTTTGAAGCTAATAAACTCATTGAGACCTTTGGGGGCAACCGTATCCAGATCTACCATCCATCTGGTCTCTCTTTTGAGTAGTTCATTTTTGTAATTACCTCCTCTGATCCCCAACTGAACACGATCGATTCCCCTTACTTTTAAATATTTTGGATTGCTACTATGGTGCAATCTGAAATGTTTTGGTATTGTTTTTAGAGAATCTATGTCCTCCACCAGAGCACCATTTTTTATGTCCCGTACGTGTTCGAGGACACGCACGCGTAATTCGCGTGTGGTCATCCCGATGTAGATGAGATTACATGCACATTTGGCATAATATACCACATTATCCGTCTTGCAGTTTATGTATTGGGTGATGGTGAAGACTTTACTGCACTCACTATTTTCAAATGTAAAGGTCCTTTCTATAAATTTACATGCGGAACAATCTCCACATTTGAAGGACCCCCATTTGGGGCCTATCTGTTCAGAAAAAAACGACCTCTGGGGAGCCACATAGTGGCTTCTTGTTAATAGGTCTTTTAGATTTTTTGACCTCCGCCATGTTATTGATGGATATTGGGGGATATGTGGTCCCACATCTTCATCTGCCAGAAGTACAGGCCAATATTTCCTAAGGATATCTGAAATACCTCTCCATTCTGAGTTGAAGGTGGTTATGAACCGTACTGGTTGATTTTCTGGACATCTTTTTGATCTCTCACGTCCAGGCTGGGCCAGGAGTCTCTCTCTCGATGTAAATTTGGCCCTTCTATATCCAGCACGTATTGTTCTATGGTTATATCCCCTTTGTTTAAGATTGTTTTTAAGTATTTCGGCCTGATGTTCGAACGCATTATCATCTGAGCAGATGCGCTTAATGCGCAGAAATTGACTAGTGGGCACTGATCTGAACGTTTGAGGGTGGTGTGAGGACGTAGCGTGTAACAGTGTATTCGTCGCGGTAGACTTACGGAAGACATCTGTAGTGATGAATCCACTGTTATCCCTTTCTAAACTCACATCCAAAAAGTCCACTTTTGCCTTACTGTATTTCCATGTAAGGTTAATATTCAGTTGGTTATCATTCAACCTAGTAAGGAAAGAAACAAGGGAAATCTCAGAACCTTGCCAGATAAACAAAACATCGTCTATATAGCGGGACCATGAGACCACGGCGTCGATACCTGTGGTGTTCTGAACGACCTCCCTCTCCCACAGCCCCAGGAAAAGGTTAGCGTATGAGGGCGCACAAGTCGCCCCCATCGCTGTTCCCTGGAGCTGTAGGAAATAGCGGTCCTTGAAAACAAAAAAATTATGTGTTAAAGAAAATCGTAGTAAATCCAAAATGAACAAACACAGTGTATCATCAAAGTTAGCCATTTTCAGAAAGAAACCGGACGCCGTGATCCCATGGTCATGCCCTATAGACGTGTATAGTGACTCTACGTCACAAGTGACCATATACATGTTATCTTCAAGTTGTATTCCATTCAACCTGTTGAGGATATCTGTCGTGTCGCGAATAAAGGAAGGTAATGTTTCGACACATTGCTGAAGGTAAAAATCAATGAATCTACATACACCCTCCGTTAGACTGCCTATACCCGACACAATTGGTCGACCAGGCGGATTGGTAGCATTTTTGTGGACTTTTGGTGTCAAGTAAAGTGTAGGGACCACAGGGAACTCAACTGTCAGACCCTCCAACATCTTAGTTGAAATAATCCCTCTATCTCTTGCTGATATTAATAGTATATCCAATTCTCCTTTGAAGTGTTTTAACGGATTACTATCTAGACGTTTATAGCATTGTGAGACACTCAGCTGTCTCAATGCTTCACGCTCGTACAGTTCTGCTGGCCAGACCACAACATTTCCCCCCTTATCAGCGGGTTTGATTACGATATCTTTCATAGCTTTCAATTCCTTAATCGCTTTGTTTTGTGCCACTGATAAGTTGAAATGTGCAGGCCTTTTGGAAATTTCGGCCATGTCTTTTTTTACCAATTTGACAAAAATGTCAACATTTGGACACAACCCACTGGGGGGGAAATGTTGTGACTTGCCATGCAGAAATGTTGGAACGCCCATCTGTACCTGTGTATCTTGTTCGACTAGTAGGTCTTCCAGATCCATCAGTGTCCTAGCTTCAATGTCAGCTGCGGACATATTTTTTGCCTGATTAGCAAAATATTTTTTGTAGTTGAGTTTTCTAGCAAATAATTCCAAATCCTTCACCATGGTGAAGGAATTGAAAGGAGCCACTGGCGCAAATGTTAAGCCCTTTTCTAGAACTTGTATTTGTGTAGATGTCAGGGCTCTCTCTGACAGATTGATTACCTTTAGAAACGACGTGGTCTTCTCTCTCTCCTTACTGTGTTCCTCGTACGCATGGGAGGGAATGGGGTGCCGGATGTGTGGGGTACTCGATCGATATATCTTCCCTCGCCTTCCCCACCCCGTTTTTCTAAAAAAGCTTCTCCACATGATTCCTCAGATTGTGTAGAGGCAATAGATGATGACCGTGATGCGACTTTCCGGTCACGTTTCTTGTTGCTATACTGCCACCTATAAATTCTTTTATGTTCGTAGTCCTGTTGATCTCTATGGAACTTACGTATCTTCTGACTTTGTATCTCTTGTTCCCATTTAACTTATTCTGTTTCTATCTCTTTATCAAATTGTTTGCACTCATCTGCCGTCAGAGTGGTCTGTATTTTATTCCTCAATAGGTCAATTTCACCTTCCACACACTCCAGTTTTTTCTTGTCAGCGCCAATAAGCAGCTCTAGCAGAGTCCGGGAGCATTTAGATAGTGTATCTTCCCATTTATCGGTAAACAAGGGATCGCACTCAGCTGTCGGGTAGATCTGGATCCTAAGCCCCCTCGGGATAATGTCTTTTTGAAGATAAGTTTCTAATGACACTTTGTTCCACCACACTTTTGTGCGCTTTTTGAGTAAATTTTTTATATTAGCTTTCAAATCCTTAACATCACCAGCTTCTACATCAGACCCCGACCTCTCACCAAAAAGGACCCCTAATTGGTTAATCCAAGTTTTGTCACGTTTACGGAAGTCCATGTACTCTATTTTTGAGGCATCTGTAAACACAGATAAACAATACATATGACCAATATAAATATCCTCATATGATAGAAAGATCCCTCCATCAATACATAATGGGCACCAAAAGAGAAGTATGAAGAGACTGGATTAATTTAAAACAATTATATTTATTATAAACAACATTAAAAAATACATAAAACACACAGTGTTACGGTGAGATATAGTACAAGTACGAGATCTAAGTAGAGCTGAAAACTAGAGAGTCCCCCCACTAGTTACTCCTGCGTAGACCACAAATGTGTAGCTACAAGCTCCTGATATTACCATAGACCATACCACAGGGTAAAGCTTACATACAAAATGTGATATAAATACCTTGTAGAAAAACTACCATGCCATGTACCCAAGGCAGTCAAGCTAATATGTAGCATAAGGCCGGCATGGACATAATAACCAGTGATAGTATGTCAAGCTGATTTTTTACCTGCGGCTCCGCAGATCCTGGTCGTCACCTCGTTACCACAGGTCCTGGACCCCGTCCTCCACCTATCAGCTTAGGTCTTGGACCCCGTCCTCCACCTATCAACTTAGGTCCTGGACCCCGTCCTCCACCTGTCACAACAGGTCCTGGACCCCGTCCTCCACCTGTCAGCTTGGACCCCGTCCTCCACCTATCAGCTTAGGTCCTGGACCCCATCCTCCACCCGTTACCTCAGGTTACCAGGATCACGCCAGTGGCCTAGTCCACGTTCTCAGGTGCTCTCCGGACCCTAGTCATTCCTAGGCCAATCCAGCACCATTCGGGACCCTAGTCATTCCTAGGACAGTCCCGAAGTCTCACGGTCTTAGGTGCTCTCCGGACCCTAGTCATTCCTAGGCCAATGCAGCACCATTCGGGACCCTAGTCATTCCCAGGACAATCCCGCACCATTCCCAGGTGCTTGCAGGACCCTAGTCATTCCCAGGACGATCCAGCAACTTCATCGGTCAGGTCCATACACAGGTTCCACACAGGAACCACACAGGACCTGCCGGACACACCTCCCATGTGACCCACATCCTGGTCACATTATATACCTGAAACCACACCCCTGGATGTGTGTGTGGATGTGTGGCTAGTCTGACCCTCCCGTCTCTCATGACTAGCCTAGTAAGTCACCCAAACTTAACTATACACATTACAGAAACTCTTGAGGGACTACAGGTCCCAGCATAAACACAAAACATCAGACTTACTACGCAGACTCCCTCTGCGACACATATCGGCCATTCACAACAGTGCCGATTACAGGTTCACCACGAATATCACCACAACAGATACGCCTCCATGCATATCACGCAGAGCGCCCAGAGCGCCCCCTAGCTGCCACAGGGGTCACTACACCATCACATATATCACAACACATACAAGGTTATCCTTGAAAATCAGTTGCTTCCTTCTGCTCAAGCAATGTTCCCCCACTCTGAGGACAGGTTTTTCCAGCAGGACAATGCCCCATGCCACACAGCTAGGTCAATCAATGTGTGGATGAAGGAGCACCACATTAAGACCCTGTCATGGCCAGCCCAATCTCCAGACCTGAACCCCATTGAAAACCTCTGGAATGTAATCAAGAGGAAGATGCATATTCACAAGCCATCAAACAAATGAGAACTGCTTAAATTTTTGTGCCAGGAGTGGCATAAGATCACCCAAAAGCAGAGTGAAAATGATAGGAACTGGGATTCTTCCTCTGCACAGGGTAGACCCCAAGCACTATCTTCCTCTGCGGTCTCCCATTCGGTCCCAACCACAGCAGATGCTGCTCAGGAAAGATGTTGGTCTCACCGTCTTGCTGTCTTGCTTAGTCTCAGTCTGTGCACATGGTTACTGCTGCCTTTATGGTTAAGCTATGGTAACTAATAATAGACAGCAGAGAGTGATCCCTCCTGAGACTAAGTCCAAGATTCGCTCTACTGAGCATGCTCATGAGGCGACTTCTCATTGATGGTCGGCCGTCACATGCTCAGGTCCTGGTCTGGATTCGGATTGGCCTATGAGCAAGGTCCTGTTTGATTGGCAAAAACTATAAAAGGATCTTTGGCGATCCTGTCGGTGCACTAAGATAATTTCTGTTCTGTGAGAGTGTGGAACCTATCGGTAGTGTGGACCTATTTGCATGTGCACAGGGCTGGCCTAGAGCCTTTAGAATTCCTGCACCTCTGGAGAGGAGATTGTTTGTGTGGGTTCAGGGCTGGCATTTAGCCTTTAGAATTCCAGCACTCCGGAGAGGAGTTCCGTGTGTGCTCGTGCTGTGTTTGAGTCCACTACTGGTTCCCTTGCCTCAGTGAGGTAACGAACACCGGTGAAGCTAACAGGGCTCACGTTTAGCGCCATTTTCTCTCTGTGGCTGTGTGCCTATTAACACAGCTCTGCTGCAGAGTCTCTCTCTCCGTGCTTTTCCGCTGAGTGACATTTATCTCAGTGCGAGTCATTTATGCTCACTGCTTGTTTCGCCATTGTCCTCTCAGCTGCAGTATACCATCTCTGCATGGGGGACTCCGGGTGGTGAACGCGCTTTATTATTATATCTTATTTAGTGCGTTCCACCGACCCTAACAGAAAGACTGATAGAAAATGTGATTACAATCATGGTTATTCCACCAAATATTGATTTCTGAACTCTTCCTGAGTTAAAACATGAGTATTGTTTTTTTCTAAATGAATAAGAACTTGTTTTATTTGCATTATTTGAGGACTGAAAGCACTGTTTCTTTTTTATTATTTTGACGATTTCTCATTTGCTGCAAATAAATACAAAAATTTTAGCTTTGAATTTCGGAGACATGTTGTCAGTAGTTTATAGAATAAAACAACAATGTACATTTTACTCAAAAATATACCTATAATGAGAAAAATCAGAGAAACTGAAAATTTTGCAGTGGTCTCTTAATTTTTGCCAGAGCTGTATGTTCACATTGACTATTTTCCACATGGATATCAGGTAAGCATCAAAATAAAATTGCAGCATGTGTTAGTCAGCTCAGATTTATTGCCCAGACGGGTGCATGCAAATAGCAACTCCTGTATGAATCCACTTTGCGGGCAAGCACACAAAGCTGTACATGGAACCAATCTTGCCCGCAATTTGTGGTTGTGACTGGTTCTCACAGTTCAGCACTCTCCTAAACTTAGCACTGTACAGTATTTTTGGCCCTAACTGCAGGGGCCACTGGGTAGCTGCTGGTTTGTAAAGTGAGATAAAGGAGAAAGCATATAAAAGCTGAGTTAGAACCAGAAAAGTTGAGGCAATGAGAAAATCAAAGCCAAAAATGTAGGCATCAAGGAACAGACCAGTTCAAGTTCAGTGTATCAGACAGAAATATAAGGCAAGTCCAGGGACCAAATCCAATAGGGAAATCAGGGATTTAATATCAGGAATAAACAGTTACAAAGCAAAGTTACTAGCATCCAATTATAAGTGCAACAGGGCAACAAGGATTTAAAGGGAACCTGTCACCCCGTTTTTTCGATATGAGATAAAAATATGGTTCAATGGGGCCTGAGCTCTGCTTTACATCAGTACCTTTCATATCCCCCGATTCCCCACAGAGCTCAGGCCCTATTGAACCATATTTTTATCTCATATCGAAAAAACGGGGTGGCAGGTTCCCTTTAAACTGAGTGCCTAGTGTACCTATTGGCTGCCAAACACACCCCCTGTTTGCTCCACTGACCAACCCTAGTAACAGACCTGTTGGCAGGATCCTAACCAAAACTAATAGTGCTGTTATAGATACTGACTGGGTGGTGAAAGCATCATCCAGAATGAAAGCAGAACACTGACGCTCCTCAACCACCTGTGTGTGGAATACTGGCTAACCAGCAAGTGTGCTGTCCAGCATGAGAGCAATCTTCACCTACACCGCTCTCAGCACTTCCACCAGGACTAGAGCATCAGTGTCTCACAGCAATGTGCTCTAATTTAATTATTGTTTATTTAAAGAAAAAATGCATAAGAAAGCAATTCTTGTATTTATAAGCCAGGACATTATCCTGTGTTCTAATAATACAGTCCATTTTTAAGGCATCTCTATATATAATTGTCTAAGGTCCACTTCCATCTGTTTGTCTGTTTGTCTGTCTGTCTGTAATGGAAATCCCGCGTCGCTGATTGGTCGCGACCAATCGGCAACAGGCACAGTCCGGACGCGAATTGGCCCCTCCCTACTCCCCTCTAGTCAGTGCCCCCTCCATACTCCCCTCCAGTCAGCGCCCACACAGCATATTAGCAGTCCGTTAAACGGACTGCATTACACAGCGACATAACGCGGTGTAACACAGTCCGTTAACGCTGCCATTAACCCTATAAGTGTAACCAACTTTTTACTATTGATGCTGACTATGCAGCATCAATAGTAAAAACATATAATGTTAAAAATAATAATAATAAAAAAAATCATTATATTCTTACCTTCCGGCATCCACGGCAGCCTTTCCCGCTCCTTGCGACACCCCAGTCCCAAGAATGCATTGCGGCAATGACCCCAGATGACGTAGCGGTCTTGCAAGACCGCTACATCATCACGGGTTATTGCCGCAAGGCATTACTGAGAACGGAGTGTCGCGAGGAGCATCGCTAAAGGCCTGGGCTGGATCCGGGGGCCACTGAAAGGTGAGTATATAACTATTTTTTATTTAAATTATTTTTTTAACAGGGATATGGTGCCCACATTGGTATATACTACGTGGGCTGTGTTATATACTACGTGAGCTGTGTTACATACTGTGTAGGCTGTGCTATATACTGCGTGAGCTGTGTTATATACTACATTGCTGTGCTATATACTATCTGGGCTGTGCTATATACTACGTGGCTGTGCAACATACTCTATGGCTATGCTATATACTATGTGGCTGTGTTATATACTACGTGGGCTGTGTTATACCCTTCGTGGGCTGTGCTATATGCTACATAGGCTGTGCGATATACTACGTGGGCTGTGTTATATACTATGTGGGCTGTGTTATATACTACGTGGCTGTGCAATATACTACGTGGTTGTGCAATATACTACGTGGCTGTGCTATATATTATGTGGCCGTGTTATATACTACGTAGCTGTGCTATATACTACGTGGCTGTGCTATATACTACGTGGATGTGCTATATACTTTGGGGGCTGTGTTATATGCTACGTGGGCTGTGAGACTCTTTAGCCGGGGCCCTCAAAAACATGCAGCTGGCCCTGGCTTCACTGATTGGTCGCGGCTGGCCGGCCGCGAACAATCAGCAACAGAAGCAGCCCGGCCACGAATTGGCGAGGGATTTGAACCGCCGGATGGCCGAATCCTGTGTATTCATTGCATTATTCTGAAATCTTCATAAATAAACTACATACATATTCTAGAATACCCGATGCGTTAGAATCAGGCCACTATCTAGCATCTAGTCCATAATAATTCCCTTACAACTGCAAAGAAGAATAGACAGCTGAGATGTCCTTCAAAGAGCCCTGGGGTCTCTGCCCATACAAGGCATGGGCCGTAATCTCTTCCCATTGATTCCCCAGGATGGAATCTAAGATAAGTCCCCTTTCTTGGTCTCTCTCTTTGAATGCATTTCAAAGGGTAAAAGGATAAGTGGTGGAGATGAGATATTTCAAGTGGTGGAGATGAGATATTTCTCTGATGTCCAAAATTAGGATACAATCACAGATCTAGCTATTTAAACAGCGCATGAACCCATAGAATTTTGATCAATTCATGCTGTGAAGAAATGGATATGTGAGACTGAAACCCAGAACATGTTCTATTCTCATCTGCTTTGTGGCTCTATGGGGTTCCCTTACAAATAGATTAAAACAGACAACATCCTTTTTATATCAGTTTCCCATTTGTTTTTCATTCAATTTTAACTGATCCACTTTTAAGAGTCAATGGATAAAAAGTTCAAACAGTCTACCTGCTTTGATTTCTAACCCTTTCATGACATTTGATGTAAGTTTACATTATGGTCAGGAAGGGGTTCCAACAAAATGTCACAAATTTACATCATAGCAATCACGCGGGCACTGGACCTGTGCGACATGATCATCACCGGGAGCTCGGTTTAAGTTTTAGCGCAGCTCCAGGAGTCATTGCCAGGAATGGTGTCTGCAGCACTCCAGACCATTTAACCCCCTAAATACCACTGGATGGATGGCGATTGCAGCATTTAGAAGGCTAGGAGTAGGAGGGGTTTGCCTCCACCCAAACCCATCACCTGGAACTGCATGTGATACCCCTGTGATGACAGCTTCACTGGATCTACAATCCCCATCCACACAATGGGACTAGTGACTGAGAGAACAATGGCTTGAGGCCTCTGAGACACTAACAACACAACAATAAGGTTAACTTAACTGGTGTTTCTATTCAGTGACAGTAAACAGAGGAAGATGTGCAGACTGGATCTTAAGGTACCTTCACACGAAACGACTTTGTAACGATATCGCTAGCGATCCGTGACGTTGCAGCGTCCTGGCTAGCGATATCGTTTAGTTTGACACGCAGCAGCGATCAGGATCCTGCTGTGATGTCGCTGGTCGCTGAATAAAGTTCAGAACTTTATTTGGTCGTCCGATCGCCGTGTATCGTTGTGTTTGACAGCAAAAGCAACGATACCAGCGATATTTTACACTGGTAACCAGGGTAAACATCGGGTTACTAAGCGCAGGGCCGCGCTTAGTAACCTGATGTTTACCCTGGTTACCAGTGTAAAATGTAAAAAAAACAAACAGTACATACTCACATTCGCGTCCCCCGCCATCTGCTTCCCACACTGACTGAGCGCTGCAAAGTGAAAGTGAAAGCACAGCGGTGACATCACCGCTGTGCCCTGCTACTGCCGGCGCTCAGTCAGTCAGTCAGTGCAGGAAGCGGACGCCGGGGGACGCGAATGTAAGTATGTACTGTTTGTTTTTTTTACATTTTACGCTGGTAACCAGGGTAAACATCGGGTTACTAAGTGCGGCCCTGCGCTTAGCAACCTGATGTTTACCCTGGTTACCCGGGGACCTTGGCATCGTTGGTCGCTGGAGAGCGGTCTCTGTGACAGCTCTCCAGCGATCAAACAGCGACGCTGCAGCGATCGGCATCATTGTCGCTATCGCTGCAGCGTCGTTTCGTGTGAAGGTACCTTTATGTGTACATAAGGCCAGACCCAAGATAATCAAGGAAGGCAATCATTCCATTGTTCTCTCAGTCACTAGTCCCATTGTGTGGATAGGGATAGAAGAAGACCCAGAGGAGCAGTCACCACAGGGGGTCTCACTTGCAGTCCCAGGTGGTGGGTTCATCCTTAGCAACATACCTCCACCAACAGTGGCGTAACTACAAAGTTATGGGCCCCAGTGCGAACTTCCAAATGGGGCCCCCCCTACCCCCCCCACCTTCCCCCGCCCTGCCCCCCCTACCCCCCACCTTCCCCCGCCCCGCTCCCCCTACCCCCCCACCTTCCCCTAGATACGCCTCGGACTGTTGCAGGAATCTCCTGCACTGCAACATGGTGTTGGGTGCCAGCACAGCCCGCACAGTGGTATATCCAGCACAGCCCGCACAGTGGTATATCCAGCACAGCCCGCACAGTGGTATATCCAGCACAGCCCGCACAGTGGTATATCCAGCACAGCCCTCACAGTGGTATATCCAGCACAGCCCTCACAGTGGTATATCCAGCACAGCCCGCACAGTGGTATATAGAGCACAGCCCGCACAGTGGTATATACAGCACAGCCCGCACAGTGGTATATACAGCACAGCCCGCACGGGGATATATACAGCACAGCCCACACAGGGGTATATACAGCACAGCCCGCACAGGGGTATATACAGCACAGCCCGCACAGGGATATATACAGCACAGCCGGCACAGGGGTATATACAGCACAGCCCTCACAGTGGTATATCCAGCACAGCCCACACAGTGGTATATACAGCACAGCCCGCACAGTGGTATATACAGCACAGCCCGCACAGGGATATATACAGCACAGCCCGCACAGGGATATATACAGCACAGCCCGCACAGGGATATATACAGCACAGCCCGCACAGGGGTATATACAGCACAGCCCGCACAGGGGTATATCCAGCAGAGCCCGCACAGGGGTATATACAGCACAGCCCGCACAGTGGTATATACAGCACAGCCCGCACAGGGATATATACAGCACAGCCCGCACAGGGGTATATACAGCACAGCCCGCACAGGGGTATATACAGCACAGCCCGCACAGGGATATATACAGCACAGCCCGCACAGGGGTATATACAGCACAGCCCGCACAGGGGTATATACAGCACAGCCCGCACAGTGGTATATACAGCACAGCCCGCACAGGGATATATACAGCACAGCCCGCACAGGGGTATATACAGCACAGCCCGCACAGGGGTATATACAGCACAGCCCGCACAGGGGTATATACAGCACAGCCCGCACAGGGGTATATACAGCACAGCCCGCCTCCCCCCCCAATAATTGCCCCACAGTCCGGTTAAAAAGAAAAAAAAACTCTCCTCACCTTTCCTTTTGCCCGCGCTGCTCCTGGCGGCTGAAGTCTGCCCAGGACACTGCAGGTGCGCGATGATATGACATCATCGCGCACCCGCAGTGTACTGTCAGAGGCAGAGCGGGGAATGATGGGAGAGGGAGCGTCAGGTGACGCTCTCTCTTTCATCATTGCATTGAACTATACCGGTGTCATAGACGCCGCTATATTTAAATGCGGCGGCGGCACTGGGGGGGGTTCCGGGGGAGGAAAAGTGCAGCGGCCCACTACTGGCATTGGCTCTTCTGGCATTTGCCAGAAGTGCCCGATGGCCAGCCCGGCCCTGCTCAGACCTGCTGGCCCGGGGCCCCTGACCTGCGGGGCCCGGTCGCAATGGCGACCGCTGCGACCGCGGTAGTTACGCCCCTGTCCACCAATGCATGCACAGTTAGCTTTGGGGAGAAGATGTGAACTATTCTGTCATTCAGAGGGCTGATCCCAGGGAGGGAGGACAATAAGCCATGTGCTTAGTGAGGAGTTGAGAGACTTCGAGGGATGAGGATCAATTGCTAAGGTCCTGATGCCCTTGGATGGATGGTCTATGGAGTTTAGAGATTGGTTGCCGGCTGGCATGGTTCCCCCTGCTATGGTTGAAGGATCTGTTGTCTGGATTGGATGAACTTTCTTAAGGACCATTGCTGCTGGATACATGGGCTTTTGGTTGTGCTATCTGTCATCTGAAGGAGCGTGGACTGTGGCTACAGACTATACTGGCAGGAGATATGAAATCTGTCGGAAAAACAAAACTTGGGAGACAGTGAGTATTTCCTGGTATGGGGGCAGTGGAACTATCAGCCCCAGGGAGGATATCTTGTGGACTGGGGACAAAGTATTTTGGCCATCTATCCGGAGTTGTAAAACCAAGGATATAAGGAATAAAAAATAGTTGCATTGTTAACCTGCCTAGTTGATTATTACAATCCACAAATTCAGATCTTCACAAGGGGCTAAAACAACATTTTTGTGGTAAAAATTGAATTTTTTCTTCACTGCCCAATGATATAAAATTATGTGACACACCCATAGTGTCATTATAATCACTGCATCCTGAATTCATTGAGAGGTGTACTTTGAAAAATGGGGTCACTTAAGGGGGATACTGCTGTTTGGCACCTCAAGGCCTCTGCCACTAGGTCATGGCACCCACAAACTATAACAACAAAATCTGCACTATATGGTGTTCCCTCACTTTTGAGCTTTCCAATGTCCCTGAACAGCATTTTCTGATTACATGTAGGCAATGCACATGCATATATTGGTGCAGTCAGGAGAAATTGCACAATGATCTGTGATGTCCATTTTTCCTGTTAGATGTATTAAAAATTAAGAACCTGGGGCTAAAACAACATTTTAGTGGTAAAAATGAAATTTTTCTTTCTTCACTGCCCAATGGTATAAAGTTCTGTGAGGCACATGTGTCAACATGCTCATTTTACCCCTAGATGAGTTCATTGAGGGATATATTTTGTAATATTGGGTCATTTATGAAGGGTTTCTGCAGTTCTGGCACCTCAGTGGCTCTGCCAATGTGACATCGCAACTTGAAACCATTCCAGCAAATCTGAACTCCAATATGGCGCTTCTTCTCTTCTGAGCTTTGTTTGTACTGTGCCTCAAAAGTAATTTTTGAACACATATGAAGTATTGGTGTACTCAAAACAAATTAGGTAACAAATTGTACTATTTAATTTTCTTCTATTATCCCTTTTGAAAATTAAAAACTTGGGCCAAAACTACATTTTAGTCCATTTTCTCAGCCTTACGCTATATAATTCTGAGCCGACTGAAGGTTAAAAATGCTCACTACACCCTTAGATGAATTCCATGAGAGGTGTAATCTACAAAACGTGGTCTCTTGTGGGTGTCTCTGCTCTTTTGACATGTCATGGGCAATCTATTTCAGCCAAAATTAAACTCCAAATTTAGTTGGCGCTCCTTCCCTTCCGAGCCTTGCCGTGTGCCCAAAAAGTAGTTTTTCACCACACATTGACTACACATTCAAGATAAATTGGCCAACAAATTATATGGTCCATTTTCTCCTGTTACCCTTGTGGAATGGAAAAATTAGGGGCAAAAATAACATTTTTTGGGGAAAAATTTATTTTGTCATTTTCACTGCTCAATGTTATAAAATTCTGTCATGCACCTGTAATAATTATAGGGGATAACTCAGGAGACTCTTGCGTGGAACAAGACAACTACAGGACACAGTTTTATAAGTGGTAAAGTCTATATTATCACACGGTGATTCAAACATGTGCAGAGAGAAACTCAAGTCCACAACACTTGGTGCAAATATCAAATGCAGCTCAGCAGTCTATAAGAAACTTCAGAGGAAAATGCAATCACGCAGAAAGTCTATGAAGCACAATTATTTTTGAGGATACTTGACACAAATAAGTCCTTGCTTAGTCCAAAACACAGATAGATATGCTTATATGGCAGTTCAAATAATATCTTAGCTCAACCAGGGAGGTCTAGGTAATAGTCTCAGGTTCTTGCAGAGCAGAAACAGCTTACATGTCCAGCAAATGCAGATGGAAGCAAACACGAGCAGCAGATGAAGGAGGATTACTGGAACTGGTGTATGCAGCAGGAACTCAGAGCAGAGTAGCAGGATAACCCCACAGGTTCAAAGGAGCAGGTATATAGCCAGGGAGTCACCAGAGGTCAGGAGCTGGATGCAAGGCAGAATACTCTAGCACAGACTGAAGGCTGGGATGGAGTTTTATAGCAGGAAGACACAGTGCACATGAGACCAAAGAAGCCATCTTGGAAAAGGGCAGTAATGCACAAAAAGGTAATAAAAAATGTTCAGAGTCGTGACAGCACCTGTTTGTTTAAGGTGCTCTCCACACCTCTAGATACATTCCTTGAGGGGTATAGTTTCCAAAATGGGGTAACTTTAAGGGTTTTTCCACTGTTAAGGCACATCAGGGGCTCTGCAAACGTGACATGGCATCCACTATCTATTCAAGTCTATTTTGTACTCTAAAAGTCAAATGGTGCTTCTTCCCTTCCGAGCCCTGTCATGCACCCAAACAGTAGTTTTCCATGACATGTGGGGTCTGCTTTCTCTTGTTAACCTTGTAAAAATGAAAAATTTGAATTGAAGTGTCCCAGAGTTATTACCACATAGATACTGGTCAGAATTGTAAGACCTGGCCTGGTCAGGAAGGTTAAAACAGGCTCGGGAGCGAAAAGGGTTAAAAAAGGATGAGAAATAAAGGGAAGTGAAATAGAGATTATTATTATTATTATTATTTATTGTTATAGCGCCATTTATTCCATGGCGCTTTACATGGGATAAAAAGAGTAGCACATAGGTGTAAAACAGTCCATGCAAACAGTCTATGCAAACAAAAAAACTGTTGTGTAAATGTAGCTTTACAGAAGAGCTCCAATAAACTACATGTATTGCTCTACTCCTGATCACACAAGCATAGGGCAATGTCTGCACAATTAGTATGTTAATTATACTCATTATTATGCAACTGCGTCTGCTGTTCATGATTCTCTGCAGGACAAAAATAACAGTGAAAAAAAACCTTCCATGCTAAAATCAGAAAACTTTGAGGAGACTTTTTTTATTCACCACTAGGGGCTGCTATGCATAGTAATGGACCTGGCGAGGAATGACCTCTATATGAATGCAAAGAAGTGAAAAGCTATTGGCACCCCTTCTGTATACTTTGTCTCAATCAAGAGCATTTTTATCAGTGTTATACAGTGGGGCAAAAAAGTATTTAGTCAGTCAGCAATAGTGCAAGTTCCACCACTTAAAAAGATGAGAGGCGTCTGTAATTTACATCATAGGTAGATCTCAACTATGGGAGACAAACTGAGAAAAAAAAATCCAGAAAATCACATTGTCTGTTTTTTTATCATTTTATTTGCATATTATGGTGGAAAATAAGTATTTGGTCAGAAACAAACAATCAAGATTTCTGGCTCTCTCAGACCTGTAACTTCTTCTTTAAGAGTCTCCTCTTTCCTCCACTCATTACCTGTAGTAATGGCACCTGTTTAAACTTGTTATCAGTATAAAAAGACACCTGTGCACACCCTCAAACAGTCTGACTCCAAACTCCACTATGGTGAAGACCAAAGAGCTGTCAAAGGACACCAGAAACAAAATTGTAGCCCTGCACCAGGCTGGGAAGACTGAATCTGCAATAGCCAACCAGCTTGGAGTGAAGAAATCAACAGTGGGAGCAATAATTAGAAAATGGAAGACATTCAAGACCACTGATAATCTCCCTCGATCTGGGGCTCCACGCAAAATCCCACCCCGTGGGGTAAGAATGATCACAAGAACGGTGAGCAAAAATCCCAGAACCACGCGGGGGGACCTAGTGAATGAACTGCAGAGAGCTGGGACCAATGTAACAAGGCCTACCATAAGTAACACTCTATGCCACCATGGACTCAGATCCTGCAGTGCCAGACGTGTCCCACTGCTTAAGCTAGTACATGTCCGGGCCCATCTGAAGTTTGCTAGAGAGCATTTGGATGATCCAGAGGAGTTTTGGGAGAATGTCCTATGGTCTGATGAAACCAAACTGGAACTGTTTGGTAGAAACACAACTTGTCGTGTTTGGAGGAAAAAGAATACTGAGTTGCATCCATCAAACACCATACCTACTGTAAAGCATGGTGGTGGAAACATCATGCTTTGGGGCTGTTTCTCTGCAAAGGGGCCAGGATGACTGATCCGGGTACATGAAAGAATGAATAAGGCCATGTATCGTGAGATTTTGAGTGCAAACCTCCTTCCATCAGCAAGGGCATTGAAGATGAAACGTGGCTGGGTCTTTCAACATGACAATGATCCAAAGCACACCGCCAGGGCAATGAAGGAGTGGCTTCGTAAGAAGCATTTCAAGGTCCCGGAGTGGCCTAGCCAGTCTCCAGATCTCAACCCTATAGAAAACCTTTGGAGGGAGTTGAAAGTCCATGTTGCCAAGCGAAAAGCCAAAAACATCACTGCTCTAGAGGAGATCTGCATGGAGGAATGGGCCAACATACCAACAACAGTGTGTGGCAACCTTGTGAAGACTTACAGAAAACGTTTGACCTCTGTCATTGCCAACAAAGGATATATTACAAAGTATTGAGATGAAATTTTGTTTCTGACCAAATACTTATTTTCCACCATAATATGCAAATAAAATGATAAAAAAACAGACAATGTGATTTTCTGGATTTTTTTTTCTCAGTTTGTCTCCCATAGTTGAGGTCTACCTATGATGTAAATTACAGACGCCTCTCATCTTTTTAAGTGGTGGAACTTGCACTATTGCTGACTGACTAAATACTTTTTTGCCCCACTGTATCTCGCATGTGTCATGCAACAGTTTAGTTAGCCTATCACTGACAGGGTTAACAAATGGGTTAACCCATGGTTTGGGTGGAGTTAAGTGGGCATTAGGTATGAAGTTAAGTCTTTCACACTTCCGTCTTTGTAGTCCCGACCAGATACGTCATTTTTTTGAGAAAACAGGATCCTGCAAAAAAATTTGCAGGATCCTACATTTTCTCATAGACTTGTATTAGCAACGTATTGCGACATATGGCCACACGTTTCGTCTGTCGTGCACTGGATCCTGCAGAATTTGACGGCCTGTCTTTTGCAAAAAACGTTCAATGAAACATTTTTTGTCTGCAGTGGAAAAGCATTCCCCGACGCCTCCTGCGGCATACGTCGTTCCACAGAATGGGGGCGTATGGACACTGGATCCTGCGCACACTGTGAAACGCAGGAATCCAGTGACAGATGCAGCTTTTACATCTGAGTATGCCTGGAAGCATATTCCAACCCGGGGAAAAGTCTCTCTCTCTCTCTCTCTCTCCCTCTCTCTCTCCTCCAGAATCTTAATAAAATTCAGCCAGGAACTCACAAGACGCATCCGTCATAATACTGGATGCATCACACACGTTTTCCTCTATTCTCACAACGTCCGTTGATGCGTCATTTCACTGCACTATGACGCACAGCCAATGACTGAAGTGTGAAAGAGGCCTAATGCTTGTAGGCAGTTAGTAAGAAAATTTTGAAGAAGTATTCCTAGTGCAGACCAACATTGTTTTTTGGTAGTGTTGTGTGAAGAGAGAAGGCATCCAGAATACCCAGCTCTCTCATTCATCTTGCAATCATCGGGGACTGGTCCTTCATATTACTCGACAGCATGTGGTCTGAAACTGCATTTAATTGAAGTAGCAGCACATACAACCAACCAGGTACCCAGTGATATGGTATTTAGGGCCTCTACATCACAAGTCATCCAGAGTGCGTGCTCCCTTACACTAGCACCAGTCTATTCATGGATTATCTAATGAATGCACTTCGTCACTAAATATCCAGTCAAAGTTGCATCACCATTTAGTACAGATATACCATGAATTAAAAGATGATTTCTAAAATGGTCATTGTCATTTCAACAAACTTTTGCTTATTAGACTACCAGGAGACATGTATACCATCTAACCATATGTACAATAAAGGAAATGGAGCACCCGCCAGGACCGTGGGGTACTTGGAACTGGGCCTGTTCTTAAAGGGATGTGTCATTGTGACAGTGACCTGGTCTGTGGCCCTGGGCCTCCAAGTAAAAGGGAAAGGTCTTTAAAGGGGTTGTTGAATAAAGAATAAGGTTTGTTTGTGACGCCACTTGTCGTATTCGGTCAGGGATGACCAACGCTGCTTAATGGGGTCCACTGGGAATGATGGTACTGCAGCAGGGATGATATGGCTTCCCACAGGTGAAGCTGGATCCCTAGGGCTCCTGATGTAGTAGGAACAGGTGGTAGGTGGTGTAGAAAGAACCAGAGGACACAAAGTTGCAGTCTCATTACCTTTTTACAGGTGTAAGGCAGCCACAGTCCAGGGTACGGATCACAGGTGCTGGTGTGGTCTGGCCAGCTTGGAAGTGATTCGGGAATCCCCATAGCCAGGTGGGGTTGGAAGCCTTCCTCTCTGCGCTGTGTTGCAATCCCTTGCTGCCTTAGGTGGATCGCCCCCAGGTGCAGGGCAGTGGGGTACTCGGTACCGGGTCCCTTCTGTCTCAGTTCTGGGGATGTCACGGTGGCTCGACCCGGTCCGTGGCCCTGCTAAGGGGCGCCCAATCAAAGGATGTAGTTTGTCAAGTGTTCGTGACTCCACCTGTGGTACTCGGTCAGGATGACCGATGCTGCTAGGGGTCCACTGGGGTGATGGAATGGCAGCTGGGTATACCTTCCCACAGGTGAAGTATGTCCCCAGGGCTTCCCAGTAAGGTAGATGATGATGGTGTAGGTCGCAGTAAATAACGAGGACACAGGGTTGTAGTCTCTTTACCTTTTACTGTAGACTTCAGCGTCCACAATCCAGAGCACTGCTAACAGGGCTGGCTGGATCCGGCCGGTCCGAAGGCACATCCAGAATTCCCTTTGCAGGTGGAAATCAGTAGCCTTCCTACTTGCGCCTGTGTGTTGTAGTACCTCCCTGCTGAGCACCACAGGATAGTCCTCACAACTGTCGTGTATGTTTCTGATATTCTCTCTCTACGTCCCCCAGATTGTATGGATATGACGACCCGTATGACGGGGTAGGCCTGGAGCTATTTTATAGGGACCCTAGAGACGCCCCTCTCCCACAATTTGCCTCTGTTGTCTTCATTAGGTTAAAGGTTGGGCAGCCAACTTGGAAATAACTGTCCTGCCATAGTTTGAAGTAATGCGTAGAGCCTATTACTCCCTCGGTGTTCCGGCCACCGGCTACGCGCCTCAGAAGGATGTTGCCAATCTTAAGGCAGAACTCCTCCTGGTATTATCTCCTTGTGCTGTGATCTCGTTTCTCACTTCTCCACAATATACTCCGCTTGTTGTACTTTCTTAGGATGCTGCCGCAATGAGGTGCAGGCACAGCTCCGTAACGTTCTATCTCTTGCTTAGTATCTGCCGGGATCCCACCCCTGACAGGGACCTCTGTCTGCAGCTCCGATGTTCCTCCTTCTCTCCCTGTCTGCCTGACAGGTCTTTCCTGGGTCTTACCCAGTAGCGTTCTCTTCTAACTTCCTATCCAACCCCCAGTTTTACCCGAGTGTGAGGAGTGGCCTAATACAAAGAACCTCTGGTGGTTGGAGTGTAAAGTGTAGTGTGTGACTGTGATACCTGGTCAGGTGAACTTCTTTAGTGCCATCAGACGTACCATCACTCCCCCTGGTGGAAGAGCGACAATACTGCAACGACCAGGACTCTGGGGCACTGCATTAGGCCTCATACAAAGTCCTCACTTTCTCTCTGTCCCTTTTGGTAGGACACTACCCACATGGCAGGCAACTTGAGCCTTTTTACAGAGGTCTCTCAGATGACTCCAGGCTCTATGCCCTGCTCTGCTTTCGGGAGTTAATGGTGGACAGGTGACTTGCAATTTGCTGTCCGCTGGTTTTTGCCATGGGGCATACAGTCCCACACAGCCTTGGTCTTCCGGCCACCAGTTTCTGAGCTTCAGCGTGGAGGAAGCTCAGTCGCAGCTTCTCTCCAGCTCTTCACTCTCCTTTGCTTCTCTTCCCCTATCAGTCTCCTACAGACTGCTCTGTTTCTCTTTCCTCCTTCCTGAAGATGAAACACAACTTGTCTGCACAGCCCTAGCTTTCCTCTCTCAGACTCTGTCTGCTTCCTCTCTCATCTGTCTCTCTGACAGACTGACTCACTCCTCTTCCAGCCAGAATATATATAAGGGAGCTACCCACAAACTGGATCAGAGCTCCCCCTTCTGGCCTGGAGTCAGAACATGTTGCATGTATGTGTTACCTGTTAAAGGGATCTTTCCTCGATTCCAGGCATGGCGTCACCCTCCCCGTGAGGAAAGCAATACCACTGTAACAACTGGTTACCTTGGGTGTTACAGAAACACATATCAGGAGAAAGATGTTCAAGTCTAATATTTGAAATAAAACCAAATTTTTATTCATACGTTTAAAATGAATAACACAGACACAATTTGTATAGATACAGCAAAAGATCTAAAAAATACTGACAATGGAAAACACCTGGATAAAAGTGTCTATCACAAGATGGCAATGTGTAAGCGCAAGGGCAAAAAACCCAAAAGGAGCATGTAGTTTAAATCCAATCATTCAATGCTTTTCTTCCCCCACTATCTGCAGATAGAGAAGAGTCAGAAGGTCCACAACTACATTAAATAGTCGCCCACTACCCAAACAATTACAGGTTTTGGTGAATATGTATCCAATGTGTATGGCCAGCATAAAGGGGTGTTTGGTTGCCAGATATTGATGAATTTTCTTTATGTGATTAATATCAGATCAATGGGGGACAAGAAACCCAGAGCTGTTCTGCTGTACACAGCAACAGCTGCTACACATCAAAATATTTACATCCAGCCACAGCCAAACCTTATAGCAGCTGATTGGAGAGGTTGCTGGTTGTCAAATCTCCACTGATGAAACATCGATGATCGGAAAACACCTTTAAATCTGAATGTGAAAACTCTTGTCTCTTGCCATATTGCTGGAATAAAGTGAAATTTCTAAACTACCGGTATAAACCACTGTAAGCGTACAGCCTTCCTGTTCTTGTTCTCCCTTGGTGTTCTGTTTTATTGTGATGAATGTAAATCCATTAAATAACCTCTTAAAGAGTTGGTGTAATTATCTGTAAACAATAATGTTAGGGAAAAGGTCAAGTTGTCCCACTATTACATGTTTATGGGTGTTAAAACGATTTATGTTTCAATAAACCACAACTAGTCTACCCAGATTAATTCTACGAAACCTAAACCAACTGTGGTAATATTTAGAAACAATAAAACGATACCAATTAACACGTTTCTATTTTTTCACTGTCACATTGATTAACGAGATATTAAAATTAACAGGAGACCTTAAAATTCTGAATGGCTTCAGCAAAGTATCCAGAGCCCGGCAAAAAAAAAAGAAAAAAACAACAAAAGAAGCTGTTAAGCAAGACAGCTCCGCAAAAAGTATGAATATTTAATTAATAATTAGTCATGTAATTTCTCCTCAGGAATTATTATCCCTCAAACTGGTTGGTGAATTTAATTATTAGCAGGCTTTTTGTTTCCTTGTCCCCTCATTACTGTCAGGATTGATGTAACATAAACTTCATTAAAAATTAAAGCAAGAGTCTTAATTACAAGGCTACCCTGACTGAAGTTGGAATTAGCCAACTCAGTGATGTGCAAATGAAAGCATTATTTAAGGAACACGCTGGAAGTAGTTATGCTAATTTGAAAGGTTCACAGTTGCAGACCTTTTCACTTGCAGTTGCATATTCATTAAATGCACTATGCAAATTTAATGTAGCAGCTTTAGTAATACGTTGTTAATTTATTCAGATTTATTGAGTACGACTTGTAAGAGAAAAAAAGTACAAATTTAATTACTCCTCCTACTTTGATATGAAGGCTGATAGTCTAGGCTGAAAACGTGTAAATCTGGATTATTGCATTTTGATGGAGAATGTGGTATCAAAGGACATGATATGTATTGCTACCCAGGAAAAAAAATGTTTGATTTACTTAAAGAATTATCTAAGAAATCACTACAAATGCATATCTTCCTTCCCAACAGGAATGTAAAAAAAGTCTCAGTTGTATTAAGTGAAGAGCCAAAGCAGTGCTGAGTCTACAGTCTAATGGGTCTAATGACCCTATGGAGACCACTAAAGGTTATATATTGATGTCTGTAGGAGGGAAACTGTCTTTGGCAGAAGTTCATTGGCGGTTCAGTTTTTCTTGCATGCTGCACATGATGAAGTATAACAACAGGGAGCTTGTCTTTATTCTAAACTCTTACATCCCCAGGAAGCCTTGATAACTTGAACATATATAGTGAGTATTTTGGAATATTTAGACATAAGTTTCTTGCATGCACCTACAATGTATTACAAGATAAGATATTATATATATATATATATATATATATATATATATATATATATAATTTAAAAAAAAGAGGCAGCACTACGTTGTTTCAATATAAACCTGTGCAGGGTTTAATGTACCCACATGTTCAGGCAACGTTTCAGCTCCAAGTGAGCCTTTCTCAAGCAGTGAGTATGTCCATGTGCTCTATATTTATACATGTCTTAACAATCCTTAATTGTGCTTAATCATATATGCATTATAAAGTGCTTTATAGGTTATATTATATATCGTCATAATGATCTCAATAAAGTGCATTGGTGCAAAGCTGTGCTATCATGTTTGTGCTAACTTGAAATTCATTACAATTCCTCTTACTTCTTCAGATTATACCGTGCACTGTATGTTACGATGCTATATTAATGTTAAATTGCTTTACTTTACCGTGGGGACGCATGTTCGGTGTGGAGGACGCCATCATAGTTATTCAGTTTTTTTAAATTCTATGAAGCTTGGATGATCTGTGGACTGGTTGTCTGGGGGCTCTTCACCCGAAGATAAGTATCCTTGTGCTGTTCCCCCTTTTTTTGCTATATATAAATATATATATATATATACGTATACTGTATATATATGTATACCCCTTTTCACATGTAAAGCACCAAGGAACAAATGGCGCTATAATAATAAATAATAATAATAATCTTTATTTATATAGCGCTAACATATTCCGCAGCGCTTTACAGTTTAACAGTTCATACACAACAGTCATAAGTAACAATGTAATACAATAATTAAAGCAAAATATGATGACCCTGCTTGTGAGAGCTTACAGTCTACACTGAGGTGGGGGAGACACAAAGTATAGGAGCGTTTTTACAATGATGAACCAGCCATCTTGAGGGAATGGGGAATAGATAAAGGCTGCATGAAGTAGTCACTAGCCAGTATTTGTGGTGCTCTAGGGTGCAGTGGAGTTTGGTGGAGGGTTATTCTCACATAGATAGTGAATGGGATATATACATACATACATATACACACACACACACACACACACACATACATACACATAGATATCACTGAATGAAATATTCCAGTTGTAAATCTTTATTCATTACATAGTGGAATGTGTTGAGAACAATAAAACCTAAAAATAGTCAACATAAATCATAACTAATATCCCACGGAGGTCTGCAGTTGGAATGATGCTCAAAATCAGAGTGGAAAATTAAGTTAGTGGCTGACCCAACTTCAGTGGAAATGTATCAAGACAAGGAAATAATGCTCAGTAGTGTGGGTGGCCTCCATGTGCCTGTATGATTACCTTACAATGCCTGGGTATGCTCCTGATGAGGCGGCAGATGGTCTCCTGAGGGATCTCCTCTGAGACCTGAACTAAAGCATCCGCCAACTCCTGGACAGTCTGTGGCGCAACATGACGTTGGTGGATGGGGCGAGACATGATTTCCCAGATGTGTTCAATCGGATTCAGGTCTGGGGAATGGGCAGGCCAGTCCATAGCTTCACTGCCTTCATCTTGCAGGACCTGCTGACACGCTCCAGCCACATGATGTCTGGCATTGTCCTGCATTAGGAGGAAGCCAAGGCCAACTGCACCAGCATATGGTCTCACAAGGGGTCTGAGGATCTCATCTTGGTACCGAATGGCAGTCAGGCTACCTCTGATGAGCACATGGAGGGCTGTGCGGCTCTCCAAAGAAATGTTACCCCACACCATTACTGACCCACTGCCAAACCGGTCATGCTGAAGGATGTTGCAGGCAGCAGATCGCTCTCCACGGCATCTCCAGACTCTGTCATGTCTGTCTCAGTGTGAACCTGCTTTCATCTGAGAAGAGCACAGGGCACCAGTGGCGAATTTGCCAATCCTGGTGTTCTGTGGCAAATGCCAAGCATCCAGGACTGTGTTTGGCTGTGAGCAGTCCTGCTGCTGGGTTGTTTCCCTCCTACGGCCCCCTCCACATCTGGTGTACTGGCCTGTCTCCTGGTTGCGCCTCCAGCCTCTGGACACTACGCTGACAGACAGAGCAAACCTTTTTGTCACAGCTTGCATTGAGGTGCCATCCTGGATGAGCTGCACTACCTGAGCCACTTGTGGTTGTAGAGTCCGTCTCATGCTACCACGAGTATGAAAGCACAACTAACATTTAAAAGTGACCTAAACATCAGCCAGAAAGCATTGGCACTGAGATGTGGTCTGTGGTCCCCACCTGCAGAACCACTCCTTTATACATCATATATATTATAACCATTCTTTGCTATATGCTGTTTATCTCCTTTGCATAAGCTGTATTCAGCCCCCTCTTAAGGGATTTAATGTGGGTTTGAGATATATACTTTGTACTATTGTATTGGGATACTATTGTATTTCTCTAGTATAGTTTTCTGATGTCGTATCCACACTGATTTGACCCAAAATATTTACTTATTTATTTATGTTTCCTTATTATTATTATTATTAGTTATTATTATCATTTGTATATCATTTTATTATATATATACATTTTTTCACTAATAACCTTCCTTACACCTTCCATTCACATTTTTATCACATAGTTAGTATAAACATTTCCTTATAATTACTGTTCACCACACAGCACATAGCCATTGTTAATATATGACATGAATATTCAGACACAATGTCTGAAATGTCGCAGCGTTACATTATACAGCATCAATGGCAATTTTTACATTGGCACCATAATATTTAACTATAATTTCATCACTTAGCCCTATTTCACGAGCACAATTAGAGATCCTCTTTTTCCGCTCATGTAGTCCCTGCTGTTGTGCGCATGAGCGCTCGGCGGTCTGGTGTCGGGGCCACGGCGTCTTTGTGTCCTTGGCAACGCCATGATCCTACCATGTGCGTCCGGTCACGTGACGCTGTGTCCCGGACTTCCGGTCTGTACGAGCGGCGCATGCGCCGCACAAGCGGCGGGGATTTACATCAGCGTCCCCTGATACGGATAGTATATAAACACCTTTGGTCATACTATGATACATTCCCCCTGACGAAGGACTGCGGGTCTGAAACGCGCGTCGGGGTGCACATTATTCAGCCGCAGGCAGCCCGGGACCATTCACCCGATTCCCTATAGTAAGTAATTGGCATTCCCATTGCATTGGCACTTAGCACTTTTCAATCAACTAGCCTCTTTGGCTGTTTCTTCTGCACTAGATGCTCTCTGGTGGTAACTAACTTGTTGCACATAGCACTTTATACATTGTTTTATATTGTCACCATGATCCTTTGAGATTGATTTTTTACTGATTTTCTATCAATTTTGTGATTTTTTTCACTGATTTTTTTCACTGGCACATATGGATTTTTTGTTCTTTTATATATATATCTAGTGTACATATGGGATAAATTGCCATGTGTAGTATATGCTGAGGATTTGGCTGGCCTTATAATTTTGCGGCTTTTTACTGTGCACATATTTGGAATTCATTTATATATGTATTTTTATAATAATTTTTAAACAGTAATTTTTATGTTTGTCACTATTGCTATCAATAAATGAATAAATAAAATAATTTAATATTACTAATATTCCCTGTCATGTTCTCATTGGTTCGGGTCTTTTATGCTGGGAGCTTTGGTTTCTCTCTCTAGTGGTTTCCCCACTAAAACTGTTGCACAGGTGGTGATTTATCAACTATAAGTGTATATTTATTTTAATAATATAATTTATTTTCAATATTTATTACCCTAACATCACTACTGTGTTTTCTTACTAATATTTATACTGTGTTCTGCACAGGCCCTCCTGCCCTGGACATGGACTTTAGGACCAGGGAACAGTCCTGGCAGGGACAAATTAATGCGGTGTTTGGCAATAGTGGTGATCCTATAACCTCCAATGGTGGTATACAATATGATGATTTCTTTTATACTATAAAGAATTTGACATATAAACGTACACGCTCCTGGTGGAACAGGGCGTTCTTGGAGAATTACGTCCAAAGGCAACTCATTCCTAGGAGCCTAAGGATTCAGATTACACCATCATTTCCCGTCAATGATGAAGATTTCATCAATAAATGGGAAACTATATGTAATGATACATCAAAAAAATTAATGGAGCTCCTTATACAATTTAATTTAAAGAATTTGGCTGAGATTGACAAATCCCTGGAAGAAAATATTATGAAAGCCAAGGGTAATCTTACCCCCGAGCAATTTGGAACGATTAATCCACAACTGGAGAAACTGGTGGATCAATGGGTAAAAGACATACAGGATAAACAGGCTAAAAAACTGATGAGAGATCAAAATGACCTTGCCAAGGGGAGAATTTACAGATGGCGTAAGAATATGACCCGTGAACGCACGATGTCTATAACATCCAGTACAATTAACGGTGACGTCTCATGTGCCTCCTCTTCCGCCTCTACTTCAGTATCTGTCATTTCTACTCCGAAACGTAAAAGAGAACCCCGCTATATATCAACCAAACGGAATTTGAGATATTCGCCTGAAAGAAATGAAAATAGTAACAAGGTAATAAATCTGAGCTCTCATATTTTTTCACAAATAGAGCTTAATGTATTAAGTAGGGGACTGATGTTTTGCCCAACGGCCAACTTTGATAAATTCACCGCTATCAAAGACTTGCACCTCTTTGCAAGAAAGTTACTATTTAAGCGTCACTTTCATAATGAGGATACAAACTTGTTATTCCCAACAGAGGCGGAACAGGAGGCACTAGACGCACTGGAAGAACTAGCACGTGAACATAACGGGACTGAGGGAGGTAAGATTCCAGATTCCATTAAGCCACGTTCACATAGATTTCCTCCCCTCTCCTCATGTCCGACTTTGGACATTTTTGTCCAGACTGTTAGTAGGGAATTTGATAAAATCCCCCGTTACCCTAATACCGTCAATCTCAGTAAAGAGGAAAGAAACAGCCTAACTAAAATACAGGACATGCAGGACATTCTTATTAAACCTGCAGACAAAGGCGGAAACATAGTGATTTGGCCTAAATCACTATATGAGGCAGAGGCATTTAGACAATTGAGGGTCGAGATTTGCTATAAAAAACTTACCTTTAATCCCCTAGATAAATTTTCAAAAGAATTAATAGCTATTCTTAAGGAGGCGAGGGATAGTGGGATAATAACTAAAGATTTATTTTCAGCTCTACAAGTGGTGGAACCAACGTTACCCACTTTCTATCTATTACCCAAAATCCATAAGAATGAAACTGTACCACCAGGCAGACCAATTATCTCGGGCTGTGGGAATTTTATGGAAAATATCAACAAATACATAGATTCTAGATTACAACCTCTGGTTGAGGTGCTGCCATCATTCATTAAGGACACCAGCGACTTCTTAAAGAAAATAGATGGCTTACACATTAGTGGTGATACCCTACTAGTATCGTGTGATGTGGAATCCCTGTACACGAATATACGCCACAATGATGGGCTAAGGGCGGTTTGTTATTTTTTGGATTCCTCCCCAACATCCAAGGATTTAAATAATTTGACTCTGGAACTTCTTGATTTTTCCCTGTCACACAATTTTTTTCTATTCAAGGGGTCCTTCTACCTACAGCTCCAGGGCACTGCAATGGGCGCGTCATTTGCGCCTGCTTATGCTAATTTATTCCTGGGGCTGTGGGAGAGGGACCTCTTGATGTCAGACGCTGCACCAGCGATGGACCGTATCCTCTTATGGGTACGGTTCATCGATGACATATTTTTTCTTTGGCAGGGTTCAGTAGCATCCCTAAAAACTTTCATGTCCCAGTTGAATCAAAACCCACTTAATATACATCTCACTTATAAGTGGGATTTGAATCAAATCGAATTCCTTGATGTTACAGTAAAGAGGGGTGTAGATAATGTACTTCTGACAGATCTATATCGGAAACCGACAGCGGTTAATTCATTCTTACACGCGTCATCGTCACACCCGAAGGCTATGATAAATTCCATACCAATAGGGCAGTTTTTACGCCTTCGGAGAGTATGTTCAGAAGAGGAGGATTTTGAAAAACAGGCAAATATTCTAAAGGGGAGATTCTTTGAACGTGGCTATAGCCATAGATCGGTTAAAAAAGCTTACAATCGGGCTAAATATACCACAAGACATGAGGCCCTATATACTGTAAAACTCCCGACTAAAAAACAGCCCATTAGATACATTACCCAATTTCATGGCCAGACTGATTTGATGCGACATTATCTGGCAAAATCATGGCCAATACTCCAGAGTGATCCGATATTATCCAAATACATTGGCAAACATCCAGATATTACATTTAGGCGTTCACGGAATCTCGGTAATTCTCTTGTTAAAAGCCACTATGTGAGTGATCCATCAGTGGGTTCCACATTCTTGAATAGGACCAAACCACAACCTGGCTGCAAACAATGTGGAAAATGTGTGGCCTGTCCTAACATTATGAGGTCACAATCATTTAAAAACAGTAAAGGTACTACAACGTACCAGATCAAACATCCAATCACATGTATGTCTCGAGCCGTAATATACTATGCTGTATGTCCATGTCCACTTATTTACATAGGAATGACGACTCGTCAGTTAAAAGTACGCACAAGAGAACATATATTCGGAATTCAAGCAGCCAAGGAGATTGAGGACGTCACAATTTTGAAAACTCTCCCCAAACATTTTAAAATACACCATAATAGTGACGCCTCTCTCCTAAAAGTGGTAGGAATAGATATAATCAAACATAATGAGAGAAGTGGGAAGGTAAGTACACCTCTAGCACAGCTAGAAACAAAATGGATTTGGCTATTGGATACAGTGTCACCTAATGGCCTTAATGAAAATCTAAGTTTTGCTCCATTTTTATGATACTATCTCTAATAACTTTTACGTAATTCTTTTAGTATTGTATACCTTTTAAAATTAATTTTTATTAATTTTTATTAATTTAATCATTTTTTAATCTATTTTTATTGGTATGGTTATCTATTTAATATTATATATTTTGCTTTTATAGATAGTTACATATATCTACTTAATATGTGATCATTGTATGACCAATATTGATAAATGATGTATTTAATTTGTATTAATTATTGTGCTTATACCATCTTAGGCATTCTTTAATAACGTACCTTTGTGGATGTACACTGCATGTTGGGTCTTCACGTGAAGTCAGGAACCAGGGACCAGCCTTCTTTATTTTGGGTTCCCCCTATATTCCGGTTCTATTTGAAGTGAACATCTGCCCACATTGGACCCAGGAGGACTAGATAAAGAAAAAACATCATATATATTATAACCATTCTTTGCTATATGCTGTTTATCTCCTTTGCATAAGCTGTATTCAGCCCCCTCTTAAGGGATTTAATGTGGGTTTGAGATATATACTTTGTACTATTGTATTGGGATACTATTGTATTTCTCTAGTATAGTTTTCTGATGTCGTATCCACACTGATTTGACCCAAAATATTTACTTATTTATTTATGTTTCCTTATTATTATTATTATTAGTTATTATTATCATTTGTATATCATTTTATTATATATATACATTTTTTCACTAATAACCTTCCTTACACCTTCCATTCACATTTTTATCACATAGTTAGTATAAACATTTCCTTATAATTACTGTTCACCACACAGCACATAGCCATTGTTAATATATGACATGAATATTCAGACACAATGTCTGAAATGTCGCAGCGTTACTTTATACAGCATCAATGGCAATTTTTACATTGGCACCATAATATTTAACTATAATTTCATCACTTAGCCCTATTTCACGAGCACAATTAGAGATCCTCTTTTTTCGCTCATGTAGTCCCTGCTGTTGTGCGCATGAGCGCTCGGCGGTCTGGTGTCGGGGCCACGGCGTCTTTGTGTCCTTGGCAACGCCATGATCCTACCATGTGCGTCCGGTCACGTGACGCTGTGTCCCGGACTTCCGGTCTGTACGAGCGGCGCATGCGCCGCACAAGCGGCGGGGATTTACATCAGCGTCCCCTGATACGGATAGTATATAAACACCTTTGGTCATACTATGATACATTCCCCCTGATGAAGGACTGCGGGTCTGAAACGCGCGTCGGGGTGCACATTATTCAGCCGCAGGCAGCCCGGGACCATTCACCCAATTCCCTATAGTAAGTAATTGGCATTCCCATTGCATTGGCACTTAGCACTTTTCAATCAACTAGCCTCTTTGGCTGTTTCTTCTGCACTAGATGCTCTCTGGTGGTAACTAACTTGTTGCACATAGCACTTTATACATTGTTTTATATTGTCACCATGATCCTTTGAGATTGATTTTTTACTGATTTTCTATCAATTTTGTGATTTTTTTCACTGATTTTTTTCACTGGCACATATGGATTTTTTGTTCTTTTATATATATATCTAGTGTACATATGGGATAAATTGCCATGTGTAGTATATGCTGAGGATTTGGCTGGCCTTATAATTTTGCGGCTTTTTACTGTGCACATATTTGGAATTCATTTATATATGTATTTTTATAATAATTTTTAAACAGTAATTTTTATGTTTGTCACTATTGCTATCAATAAATGAATAAATAAAATAATTTAATATTACTAATATTCCCTGTCATGTTCTCATTGGTTCGGGTCTTTTATGCTGGGAGCTTTGGTTTCTCTCTCTAGTGGTTTCCCCACTAAAACTGTTGCACAGGTGGTGATTTATCAACTATAAGTGTATATTTATTTTAATAATATAATTTATTTTCAATATTTATTACCCTAACATCACTACTGTGTTTTCTTACTCCTTTATTGAGTGTGTCTTGATAATTGCCAATAATTTCCATCTGTTGTCTATACCATTTGCACAACAGCGTGTGAAATTGATTGTCAAACAGTGATGCTTCCTAAGTGGACAGTTTGATTTCACAGAAGTTTGATTTACGTGGAGTTATATTCCGTTGTTTAAGTGTTCCCTTTATTTTTTTGAGCAGTGTATATATATATATATATATATATATATATATATATATATATATATACACACACACACATATACATACTGTACATATACATACAGATACATACACGTAGATACATAAAAGGACTTCGAGTAGGGAACATGATAGGTTGGTCTAAACAGATGTGTTTTGAGGAAGCACCTACAACTGGGTAAGTTGTGGATAGTCCTAATTTCTTGGGATAGAGCATTCCAGAGGATTGGCGCAACTCGGGTGAAGACTTGGAGCTGGGAGTGGGAGCTACAGATAAGTGCAGAGGTTAGTCGAAAGTTGCTTGCAGAGCGTAATGAGTGAGTAGGCCGATAAACAGAAATGAGAGAGGAGATGTAGGGGGGTGCCGCACTGTGGAGAGCTTTGTGGGTGAGAACAAGCAATTTCAATTAGATCCTATAACGAATGGGCAGCCAGTGTAATGAGAGGCAAAGACTGGACACATCTGAGTACCGATTAGCCAGAAAGACAACACTGGCTGCTGCATTAAAGATGGACTGGCGAGGGTAAATTCGAGTGTGGGGGAGGCCAATTAATAGAAGATTACAGCAGACAAGGTGGGAGTGGATCAGGGCAACAGTGAGGGTTTTGTTGTTTACATAGTGAGAAAGGGACGGATTCTGGAGATGTTCTTTAGGTGCAAGCGACAAGAGCAGGCAGGAATTTTTATATGGGAGGTGAAAGAATGATTGGTGTCAAATATAACACCCAGACAGCGTGCCTGCTGCCTAGGCATTATTATGGTGCCAAACACGGAGAGGAGGATGTCAGATATAGGCAGGTTAGTAGATGGTAGGAGCAGAAGAAGTTCAGTTTTGGAAAGGTTGAGTTTTAGATAGAGAGTGAACATGATGATGGAGTCTGCGACAGACAGTCACTGGTGTTCTGTAGTACAGAAGGGGTAAGGTCAGGGGATGACATGTATAGTTGTGTGTCATCAGCATAAAGATGGTACTGGAAGCCAAATCTGCTGATGGTCTGTAAAATTTGGGCCATGTAGAGAGAGTGAAGAGAAGGGGGGCAGTCACTGAGCCCTGAGGGACCCCAACAGTGAGAGGAAGAGAAGACAAAATGGAGCCAGAGAAAGAAACACTGAAGGAGCGGTCAGAAAGATAGGAAGAGAACCAAGAGCGGGCAGTGTCCTTTACGCCTATTGATTGGAGCAAAGAGAGTAGGAGATGGTGGCCAACAGTGTCGAAAGCTGCAGAGAGGTCAAGAATAATGAGTAGAGAGTGGTCACCATTACATTATGCTGTCAGAAAGTCACTGGTCACTTTGATGAGTGCAGTGGAAAGGTAACTGGTAAGGTGGAAGTAGACCAGGCGCTCCAAGAGTTTAGAGATGAAGTGGAGATTGGAGACTGGTCGGTAGTTATTTGTGCAGGTTGAATCAAGAGAGGGTTTTTTTAAAATAATGGAGTAATGATGGAGTGTTTGAAGGATGAGGGGAAAATGCAAGAGGAGAGGGAGAGATTGAAGATTGTAGTTAGGTGAGTAGTGATGACTGGAGGAGATGTGAGGGAATGGGGTCAGTAGTGCATGTCGTAGGACAAGAAGAAGAGAGGAGTCTGGAGACTTCTTCTTCTGTGATGTCATCAAATGTGGAGAGTGAGCCTAAGGAGATGCAGGGAGGGATGGGAGTCACAGCACTTGGTGTTCTGTATATATATATATATATATATATATATATATATATATGTGTATATATATATATATATATATATATGTATAATGTTCGTCCTTCGTAGTCGAAGATGACCATGACTTCAGGGTTAGCAGATAATTAGTAGTTAAGGGTCCGGAAGTGGCTGATGAGTCCAATCCGGGCCCTGAAGGTTCGCCCACATACTTGATATTAGGAAGCAGATGTGGTCAGTACACCAGATTCTACTTGTGCCTTGTGGACAGCGCGCTTTCTTTTTGCATCAAAGATTTTCCTATCTTCTGCTGCACGTGCTTCTGAGGTGATCCTGCCCCGCCAACCTGGACGATCCAGGGCAAGCTCTTCCCATTCATTGGTGTTGACTTCCAGGTTTTTGAGAGACACCTTAAGGCAGACTTTATAGCGCTTCTTCTGCCCCAAAACTGCTTGCTTTCCTTGGCACAGTTCTCCATACAGGGTTGTTTTGGTAGTCAGCTGTCAGGCATTCTAATCACTTGTCCAGCCCATCTGGCTTGGACTTTCAGCAGGAGAATGTAAACGCTACAGAGCCCAGTTTATTCCAGAATTGCCGTGTCCGGGACATTGTCTTGCCACCTGATGTGGAGGAGTCTGCCCTTTTCCGTTTTTGCGTTCTCGTTTTTCGCTCCCCTCCTTCCCAGAGCC
Organism: Ranitomeya variabilis; assembly: GCF_051348905.1. Lineage (NCBI taxonomy): Eukaryota > Metazoa > Chordata > Amphibia > Anura > Dendrobatidae > Ranitomeya > Ranitomeya variabilis. Next base: position 238,282,565 of record NC_135236.1, on the reverse strand, counting down.
ATAACTTTTTTATTTTTCCGTCAATATGGCCATGTGAGGGCTTGCTTTTTGCGGGACAAGTTGCACTTTTCAATGACACCATTGGTTTTAGCATGTTGTGTACTAGAAAACAGGAAAAAAATTCCAAGTGTGGTGAAATTGCAAAAAAAGTGCAATCCCACAATTGTTTTTTGTTTGGCTTTTTTGCTAGGTTTACTACATGCTAAAACTGACCAGCTATTTTGATTCTCCAGGTCATTACGAGTTTATAGACACCAAACATGTCTAGGTTACTTTTTATCTAAGTGGTAAACCAAAATTCCAAACTTTGATAAAAAAAAAAAGTACGCAATTTTCCGTTACCCGTAGCGTCTCCATTTTTCGTGATCTGGGGTCAGGTGAGGGCTTATTTTTTGTGTGCCGAGTTGGCATTTTTAGTGATATCATTTTGGTGCAGATACGTTCTTTGATAGCCCGTTAATACATTTTATTTCAATTTCGCGGCGACCAAAAAAAGTAATTCTGGCTTTTCAAATTTTTTTCTCGCCACACCGTTTAGCGATCAGGTTAATCCTTTTTTTATTGATACATCGGGTGATTCTGAACGCGGCGATACCAAATATGTGTAGGTTTGAATTTTTTTTATTGTTTTATTTTGAATGGGGCGAAAGGGGGGTGATTTAAACTTTTATATTTTTTTTATTTTTTTCATATTTTTTAAAACATTTTTTTTTAATTTTGCCATGCTTCAATAGCCTTCATTGGAGGCTAGAAGCTGGCACCACTCGATCGGCTCAGCTACATAGCAGCGATCATCAGATCGCTGCTATGTAGCTGAATTGCAGTCTTGCTATGAGCGCCGACCACAGGGTGGCGCTCACAGCAGGCCATCATCAGTAACCATAGAGGTCTCAAGGACCTCTATGGCTACCATCCTGATGCATCGCCGACCCCCGATCATGTGACTGGGGTCGGTAATGCGATCATTTCCGGCCACGCGCCCGGAAGCGCCGGTTAAATGCCGCTGTCAGCGTTTGACAGCGGCATTTAACTGGTTAATATTGCAGGCACATGTCAGCTGTTCAAAACAGCTGGCATGTCCCGGCTTTGAGGTGGGCTCAGCGTTGGAGCCCACATCAAAGTAGGGGACCCGACCTCCGCTGTAATAGTATGGCGGAGGTCGGGAAGGGGTTAAGCTGTTTAGCATGCCGGCTGTACACTGTCCAGGTCTCGCTAGCATAGAGAAGTGTGATGAGGACCACCACGCAATAGACCTTCAGCTTGGTGGTAAGGCTGAGTCCCCTTCGCTCCCAGACGTTCTTACGCAGTCTCCCGAAGGATATATATATATATATATATATATATATATATATATATATATATATATATACATACATTTATATATATATATATTTCCCTCCATATATATTCCAAATGTGCAAGAATTTTAGACAGGGGTGGAAAAATGCTGCAAAGAAAGAATACTTTCAATAGAAGTCTTAATCATTTATTTTTCTCAATTAACCCTTTCTGACATCCATCCATGTCACCTGGGCCTGTTTGACCATGGACGGAATATTGCGTAATTTGCTTAATGCGACACTGCGACTGAAGTCGTGGTGATCGAAATAAAATTCCAGCGCCATCTTACCTGTGGGTAGATGGTGCCGTCATCATGGAGGGTGTCGCTGCCCATCCGCACTCACGATTGCTGTGATTGGCTGTTGAGAATTGAACAGCCAATCACAGCCTCTCTCATTGTTTCAGACAATCAGATTGCCTGAAACAGTGATGACCCAGCCTAGGATCGAGTACTGATGTTCTCGATCCTAGGCTCGTGCCTGACAACACCAGGCATCGCCAAAAACTGCTCTGATTGGCGTGATCGACAATCACATCGATCGTGCCAATCGTGGGGCACAGCCAGGATGAGACTGCACTGTGCCCTGCTGGTGAAGTGCCTAGGATCGTGCTGTAAGACTACCAATCCTAGGCCAGTGCCTAGCAAAGGCCAGGCATGTACTGGAACTGCTGATTGGCGCAATCGACTATTACATCAATCATGCCAATCACAGGGCACAACCGTGGTGTGACAGCGCTGTGCCCTGCCCTGTGAACTCCAATCCTAGGCTGGTGCCTAGCAACACCAGTGTCACTAGGGCCAGCTCTGATTGGTGTGATCGATGTTATCATCATCGATCACACCAATGACAAGGCACAGCAGCAGTATGACCGCTCTGTGACCTGTCTGTGACCGCACTGTAGGTGCTCACACTAGTTGAGGATTCCTACAGTTTGGTCATGCTACAGGATCTCCTGCTGTGCTGGGCATTGTGGTGCCACACAAGCCTGTGACACCACAATCCCTGCTGAAGAAAGAAGACAAGACAGAAGAAAGAAGAGAGACTACAACTATAAGTGATTTGATCCCTGATCCCAGCCCGATCTCTTTTCATCCACCCCAATCCCCAATCTTACCTTCCCCTTTCCCTTTTCCCCTCTTTCTACCCCTTCCACCCCTCTTTGCGCCACCTCCATGTGCACATATAGCAGCCGCCGAGCATTGATTAGTGACGCAGTTCAGTCATCAGAGCTCATGCCTGCTGTTTTCCATTTTTCTTTCTCACCCCCCCTTGTGCCACCCCCGTGCGCACATACAGCAGCCGCTGAGCTTTGATAAGTGATGCAGTTCACTCATCAGAGCTCGTGCCTGCTGTTTTAGACACTTTTATTTTTGTCACCTCTATGCGCACATCCAGCAGCCGCCGAACTCTGATAAGTGACACAGTTCACTCATCAGAGCTCGTGCCTGCTGTTTTAGACACTTTTCTTTTCGGCCACCTCAGGGGCACATTCCGCAGACGCCAAACTTGGATTAGTGATGCAGTTCACTCATCAGAGCTCGTGCCTGCTGTTTTACACCTTTCTTTTCACAGACATTTTTTTCTCCCTGGTTGTGCTTTTTTCTGTTAGCTTTTTCTTTTTAGACAAATGTTTACACCAAGCACTATCCCCCACACAAACAGTTAAAAATAAAGTACTGACGCAATCACCATATTCATAAAAAAATGTTGTCCTGCCCGACTCATTTGTTTTGTTTGTCCCAACAACGCTATTCGGTGGAGAAGGCATATGCTTTCCTTGCCTCCGACACTGATAGCGACGGAGAGGACCCCACATTTCTTTATTTCTCAGATTCATTGACCTCTTCCTCCTCCTCATCTTGCTACTCAGGTCCTGATGAACCTCCACGCAGACATTCCATGACAGAGGAGTAAGCAGCACCCACCATTCCAGAAGACGAACTAGTGCACCCCATTACGAACCCTGTATGGACCTCGCCCCCTGAAAATTACAAGCCACTGATTCTTGATTTTGTGGCAGAATCAGGAATTAGGTTTGACACCACCGGCCTCACAGAACTATACTTTTTCAAAGTCTTTTTCTCAGAGGATTTTGTTGATGGGCCAAACTAATTTATATGCTCGTCAGTTTTTGTCAAAAACCCTGGTTCATCATTTTCTAACTGGTCTCCTGTAGATGCAGTTGAAATGATGCAGTTTTAGGGCCTGCTCCTCCACATGGGGCTCCTGAAGAAACCAGAACTTCAGCAATAATGGAGTGTTGATGTTTTATACAACACTCCATTGTTCCAAATGGTCTTGATGAACACTTCAACAAAAAGTGTGCTGAAGTGTATGTGCCCCTTAAGGGACATCTGCGTGGATGAGTCCTTAGTTAATTTTAAGGGAAGGCTAGGATTCCATCAGTACCTGCCCGGCAAGAGAGCCAGGTGCAGAATTAAACTCTATAAGCTGTGTGAGAGTACCTCAGCATACACCCACAGCTTTAGAGTTTACGAAGGGAAGGACACCAGGACTGAACCCCCTTAATGTCCCCTTGTCCTGGGCGTGAGTGGGAAATTTGTGTGGGATTTGGTGCACCCACTGCTGGACAAAGGTTATCACCTCTACACCAATAACATTTATACCAGGATCCCACTCTTCAAATCCCTCTCTGCACGAGGTTCCGCAGCCTGTGGTACTGTCCACAAAAATCAGAGAGGCCTCCCGAAAACCCTACTTGGGCAGATGCTCAGAAGGGGTGACAGCAGAGCCCAATGTAGCAACAACCTGCTTGTGGTCAAGTACAAGGACAAGAAGGATGTCTTTTTCTTGACCACCATACACAGTGATGGCAGCGGCCTCAGTACTGTACGAGGCACCTCTACACAGGTCTGCAAACCGGACTGTGTATTGGGGTACAACAAAAACATGGGGTACATTGATCTCTCTGATCGATTTGGAGCGCCCCACGTCAGGGCAATGCGGTACTCGGTACCGGGTCCCTCTCGGTTCTGGGGATGTCATGGTGGCCTGACCTAATCCGTGGCCCTTTGAGGGGCGTCCAATTAAAGGTGTAGTTTGTATAAGGTTCGAGACGCCACCTGTGGTACTCGGTCAGGGTGACCGATGCTGCTTAGGGGTCCGCTGGGGTCATGTTATGGCAGCAAGATGGTATACCTTCCCACAGGTGAAGTGTTTCCCCAGGGCTTCCCTTTAGTGTAGATGGTGATGGTAAATGATGCAGAGCGCAGTAAATAACGAGGACACAAGGTTGCAGTCTCTTTACCTTTTACTGAAAGCTTCAGCATCCACAGTCCAGGGTGCAGACCACAGGGTAGGCAGAGTCTGGCCAGTCCGAAGGCAAATCCAGAGTTCCCTTATCCAGGTGGAAATCAGTAGCCTTCCTACTAGCGCCTGTGTGTTGTAGTACTTCCCTGCTGAGCACCACGGGATAGTCCTCACAACTTTCGTGGATGTTCTAGATGTCTTTCTCTCTCTGTCCCCCAGATGGTATGGATAGGACAAACCCGTATGACTGGGATGGCCTGAGGCTTGTTTATAGGGACCCTAGAGATGCCCCGACCCCCACAATTTGCCACCGTGTCTTCTTAGGTATTAAGGTTGGGCAGCCAACTTGGAATTGACTGTCCTGCCGGTCTCTGAAGTAATGCGTAGAGTCAATTACTCCCTCGGTGTTCCGGCCACCGGCTACGCGCCTCAGAAGGAGGCTGCCTGTCTCGGGGCAGAACTCCTCCCGGTGTTTTATCCTTGTGCTGTGACTTCGTTTCTCACTCTCTACAACACAGTTCACTTTGTGTCCTTTCTTTGGATACTGCCGCACGTGGGGCAGGTGCAGCTCCGTAGCTTTCTATCCCGCTAGGCCTCTGTCAGGATCCCACCTCTGACAGGGACCCTCTGTCTGCAGCTCAGATGTTCCTCCTTTCCCCCTGTCTGCCTGAAAGTTGTTGCCTGGGCCGAGCCCAGTCAGCTTCTGACTAACTGCCTATCCAACCCACCAGTTTTACCCTTCTGTGAGGAGTGCCCTACTAGATAGGAGCATGGCTCCCCCTGGTGGATTGGAGTGTAAAGTGTGTTGTGATGCTGTGATACCTGGAAAGATGAACTCCTTTATTACCTTCAGACGTAATATCACTCCCCCTGGTGGAAGAATAACATTACTGCAGCAACCAGGACTCTGGGGCGCTGCAAACTCCTCCAACCATACAGTGCTTTGAGAAAGGCCAAGGTGTGATACAAAAAGCTGGCCATGCACATTGTACAAATGGCAATGCTCAACGCTTTCCTGCTGTCATAATGTGCAGGCCACACGATACGTCGCATCTTCAGTTCCAGGAGGTAGTGGTTAAGGCCCTGATATTTGGCACTCAGGAAGGAGCGGGCCCCAGTACTTCCGGAACTGAAGGTGCTCTTATTGTACCAGGTCAGAATTTCCTGGGAGAGGTCCCGCAAACTGGAAAAAAAGGTAAGTCGCAAAAAAAAGGTGCTGAGTGTGTTACAAAAGGGGAATATGCAAGGACACGATTTATCAATGCGACACCTGCCCACAAAAACCTGACCTGTGTATGAAAGAATGTCTCAAACTGTACCACAGCTCCATGAACTGCTAATTTAAATTAGCATAACAGGAAACAGTAGATTAGTTCCAGTAAGGGGGCACTTGTTGGGCATTGCCACTGATTAAGCACATCTAGATAAGTTCCTTGGGTGTCTAGTTTCCAAAAAGGGGGCACTTGTCAGGCATTGCCACTGTTTAGGCACATCTAGATAAGTTCCTTGGGGTGTAGTGTCCAAAATGGGGTCACTTGTGGGGGGCTTCTACTGTTTAGGCACATCAGGGGCTCTTCAAATGGAACATGCCACTCGCAGACCATTCAATCAAAGTCTGCAGTCCAAAACATCACTATTTCCCTTCCGAGCCTCGATGTGTGCCCAAACAGCTTTTGTCCACATATGGGGTACCAGCGTACTCAGGACAAATTGGACAACAACTTTTGTGGTCCAGTTTCTCCTGTTACCCTTGGGAAAATAAAAAATTGAGGGCTAAAAATCATTTTTGTGGAAAAAAAAATGTTTGTTTGTTTTCACGCCCAAGCATTATAAACTTTAGTGAAACAATTGAAGGGTTCAATTCTCTCACCACACATCTAGATAAGTTCCTTAGAGGGTCTAATTTCCAAAATGAGGGGGTTTAAATTGTTTAGGCACAGCAGGGGCTCTCCAAAAGCGACATGGTGTCTAATTTCAATTCCAGCCAATTTTGGTTTGAAAAACTCAAATGGCGCTCTTTCCCTTCCGAGCTCTGCCATGTGCCCAAAAAGTGGTTTCCCCCACATATGGGGTATCAGCGTACTCAAGGGAAATTGCACAACAACTTTATCTTTCCATTCTCTCCTTTGCTGCAAAATTGCTGCTAAAACATAATTTTTGTGTTAAATGTTCATTTTTTTCTTCCACATTGCTTCCGCTCCTGTGAAACACTTGAAGGGTTAATACAGTGTTAATAATTCTTGAATGTGGTTTTGATCAGCTTGAGGAGTGCAGTTTCTAGAATGGTGTCACTTTTGGGTATTTTCTGCCATATAGACCCCTCAAAGTGACTTCAAATGTCAGGTGGTCCCTAATAAAATGGTTGTGTAATTTTTGTTGTAAAAATGACAAAATCGCTGGTCAATTTTTAACCCTTATAACTTCATAACAAAAATAAATTTTGTTTCCATAATTGTGCTGACATAAAGCAGACATATGGGAAATGTTATTTATGAACTATTTTGTGTGACATATTTCTCTGTTTTAAAAGCATAAAAATTTAAAGTTTGAAAATTGCAACATTTTCCAAATTTTCCCCAAATTTCAATTTTTTACACAAATAAACGCAAGTTATATTGAAGAAATGTTACCACTCACGTGAAGTACAATATGTCATAAAAAAAAAAACAATCTCAGAATTGCCAAGATCCGTTGAAGAGTTCCAAAGTTATTAGCCCATAAAGGGACAGTGGTCGGAATTGTAAAAATTGGTCTGGTCATTAACATGCAAACCACCTTCGGGGGGTTAAAGGGGTTAATAAACAAAACAATGATCAAGAGAGGAACTTAAATCAAATCAATATTTGGTATTACCACTCTTTGCCTTCAAAACAGCATCAATTCTTCTAAGTACACTCGTACAAAGTCAGGAATTTTGAAGAATTATAATTAAGTTATGAGTAACCGATTATACCAAGCCAGTGATAATGAACATCATTTTTAAATGTTAGTTGAAATACAGTCATTAACTGAAACAGATACAACTGTGTATGAGGCTTAAAACTGGGTGAAGAACAGCCAAAGTCTGCTACAAAGGAAGGTGAGGTTGTGGAAGGGAGATTAGAGGTTTATGTCACGAATCATATACCATGGCAAGACAGAGCACAGCAACAAGTTGCAAGGTAGTTCAACTGCATCAGCAAGATCTCTCCCTGGCAAAAATTTCAAAGCAGACTGAGGTTTCAAGATGTGCTGTTCAAGCTCTTTGAATTAGCATCAAGAATTGGGAACACTGAGGACCGTAGAACGCAATGGCCAGTCAAGGAAACTTGAGAGACACAACATACTTACTTCCCTTCACAATTGGAAGATGTCCACCAGATGTCAAAACAAGCAGCAACTAATGGGATCTACACTCATCTACTGTGTGGAAAAGTCTGTCGAGAAGTGACCTTCATGAAGTAACTGTGGCCAAAAAGTGATGTCTTTTGATATGCAAGCAAGGCGAAGTGACTCAATATGCACAAAAACATATGAACTGTGGTGCAGAAAAATGGCAGCAAATGCTCTAGACTGATTAAACAAAATTTGAAAACTTTAGCTGTAATAGAAGGCAGTTTGCTGATTGAAGAGCTCGAGAGTGGTACAAAAATGTCTGCAAACAACAGTGAACTAGAGTTGAGCGACTTTTACTTTTTTCGGATCGGGTCGGGTGAAATTGGCCGATTATTACGTAAAGTCGGGGGCCGACTGAAACACGAAACCCAATGCAAGTCAATGGGGAATCAAAGTCGGCAGTGAGTGGAGGACAGAAAAACACCTACAGTGCCCATTTTAATGCCAAAAACATCAATTCTTATTACTGAAGCTTGTCAATCTTAATTTACTTTATAATAATAGCTAGGCATTGAAAACTGGGGGTCATTTAGCTAAAGTTGTGGGGGGGAAGGGCTGGCTCAAGATTTTCGCGGGCCTAGGAAACGCAGAATACGTCACGGCGGTGGAGCAGGGAGAGGTAAGTATTTCAACTTTGCAAGTGCTGTGATCCTGAGCAAGCAGGGGGGGCCCACTCGTTGGCATTGGCACTGGCACAGGGCCCCTCATAGTACGGCGGTGCGTTTGACGGCGGGTGGCGCCTCCCACCGGCAGAGACACTTTTGCCTACTATGAGGGGCCCTGTGCCAGCGACGTCGCCAGCAAGTATGCCCCCCACCTGATGAAGGAACCTGCACTTTCATCTGCACCTTCCTCTTTGTCCCCATGTAAGGTGGTATAGTATGCGGGAAGGGCAACCTGACTTTCAGCAGAGTCAGATTCTGGCTGTGTAGCGTGCAAGGGGAATGTAGTGGTCTGGGTCAATATACAGCAGACTCATCTGGGCAATGGGCAGTATAAGGAGGAAACACAGATAATAGGCCCAAATAATAAAGTAGGCTAAATACAGTTCAAAATTGGTAACAGGACTAAACTGGCGGCATTGCTTTGTTCAGTGGAGGAAAACTGTAAGGAGTGGCAGACACAGTTAGTAGGCCCAAATAATAAAGTAGGATAAATGCAGTTCAAATGTGGTAACAGGACTAAACAGGCGGCATTGCTTTGTTCAGTGGAGGACAACTGTAATGAGGGGCAGACACAGTTAGTAGGCCCAAATAATTAAGTAGGCTAAATGCAGTTCAAAATTGGTAACAGGACTAAACAGGCGGCATCGCTTTGTTCAGTGGAGGACAACTGTAATGAGTGGCTGACATAGTTAGTAGGCCCAAATAATTAAGTAGGCTAAATGCAGTTCAAAATTGGTAACAGGACTAAAATGGCGGCATTGCTTTGTTCAGTGGAGGACAACTGTAAGGAGTGGCAGACACAGTTAGTAGGCCCAAATAATTAAGTAGGCTAAATGCAGTCAAATTTGGTAACAGGACTAAACAGGCGGCATTGCTTCGTTCAGTGGAGGACAACTGTAATGAGGGACAGACACAGTTAGTAGGCCCAAATAATTAAGTAGGCTAAATGCAGTTCAAAATTGGTAACATGACTAAACTGGCGGCATTGGTTTGTTCAGTGGAGGAAAACTGTAAGGAGTGGCAGACTGTTGTGAATTAGACTTTTTTGGCTCCCTCTAGTGGTTACTAGTGATATGACTCTGGGATTTCCTTCCCTATGTTTGCACCCAGCTGGGTCGTTACTTCAGGGGTGTTGCTATATAAACCTCCTGGAACCTTAGTCCAGTGCCTGGCATCGGTGTTATCAGACACATTCTGTTTGCTCCTGTTTGCTGGTCCTGGTTCGTGCTAAATTAAGCTAAGTCTTGCTTCTTTGTTTTTTGGGTTATTTGTTTGCTATCATTTTTGTCCAGCTTGTACTAAATGTGATTCCTGACCTTGCTGGAAGCTATAGGGGGCTGGTGTTCTCCCCCCGGGCCGTTAGACGGTTCGGGGGTTCTTGAATTTCCAGTGTGGATATTTTTGATAGGATTTTTTGCTGACCATATAAGTTATCTTTCTATATTCTGCTATTAGCTAGTGGGCCTCTCTTTGCTAAATTCCTAGCTCATTCTTATGTTTGTCTTTTCCTCTTACCTCACCGTTATTATTTGTGGGGGGCTTCTATCCAACTTTTTGGGGTATTTCCTCTGGAGGCAAGAAAGGTCTTCCTTTTCCCTTCTAGGGGTAGTTAGCTCTCCGGCTGGCGCGAGACGTCTAGGATCAACGTAGGAACGTTCCCCGGCTGCTGGTATTTGTGGTGCTAGGATTAGTTATATGGTCAGCCCAGTTACCACTGCCCTATGAGCTGGTTTTCTGTATTTACTGACTTATCATTATTCCTGAGACCCTCTGCCATTGGGGTCATAACAGTATGCCAGGCCAATATTGAATGTTTAAAGCATTGCAGAAGTGGGATAATAAGAAAGGAAATTCTGAGGTTTTTTTTTTTCCTTCCTTCTCTTCCTCCCCTTTACCTTTGAGTGGCATGTGCTTGCTGCAGACATGAATGTGCAGACCTTGATTACAAGTGTTGATCAGCTGGCAGCTCGTGGGCAGGGTATACAAGATTTTGTTACCAGTAGTCCTATGTCTGAACCTAAAATACCTATTCTGGAATTATTTTCTGGAGATCGATTTAGGTTTAGGAATTTCAAGAATAATTGTAAATTGTTTCTTTCTCTGAGACCCCGTTCATCTGGAGATTCTGCTCAGCAAGTTAAAATTGTTATTTCTTTTTTGCGGGGCGACCCTCAGGATTGGGCTTTCTCGCTAGTGCCAGGAGATCCGGCATTGGCGAATATTGATGCGTTTTTTCTGGCGCTCGGATTGCTTTACGAGGAACCCAATCTTGAAATTCAGGCAGAAAAAGCCTTGCTGGCTATTTCTCAGGGTCAGGATGAAGCTGAAGTGTATTGCCAAAAATTTCGGAAATGGTCCGTGCTTACTCAGTGGAATGAGTGTGCTCTGGCCGCAAATTTCAGAAATGGCCTTTCTGATGCCATTAAGAATGTGATGGTGGGTTTCCCCATTCCTACAAGTCTGAATGATTCTATGGCGCTTGCTATTCAAATTGACCGGCGTTTGCGGGAGCGCAAAACCGCTAATCCTCTGGTGGTGTTGTCTGAACAAACACCTGATTTAATGCAATGTGATAGAATTCAGACCAGAAATGAACGGAAAAATCATAGACGTCAGAATGGGTTGTGTTTTTACTGTGGTGATTCTACACATGTTATATCAGCATGCTCTAAACGCCTAACAAGGGTTGTTAGTCCTGTCGCCATTAGTAATTTGCAACCTAAATTTATTTTGTCTGTGACTTTAATTTGCTCTTTGTCTTCTTACCCTGTTATGGCGTTTGTGGATTCAGGTGCCGCCCTGAGTCTTATGGATCTGTCATTTGCCAAGCGCTGTGGTTTTGTTCTTAAACCGTTAGTAAATCCTATTCCTCTTAGAGGTATTGATGCTACGCCATTGGCGGAAAATAAACCGCAGTTTTGGACGCAGGTGACCATGTGCATGACTCCTGAACATCGGGAGGTGATTCGTTTTCTTGTTCTGCATAAAATGCATGATTTGGTCGTTTTGGGTCTGCCATGGTTACAGACCCACAATCCAGTCCTGGATTGGAAGGCAATGTCTGTGTCAAGTTGGGGCTGTCGGGGAATTCATGCTGATTCCCCGCCTGTGTCTATTGCTTCCTCTACTCCTTCGGAAGTTCCTGAGTATTTGTCTGATTATCAGGATGTATTCAGTGAGTCCAGATCCAGTGCTCTGCCTCCTCATAGGGACTGTGACTGCGCCATAGATTTGATTCCAGGTAGTAAATTTCCTAAGGGAAGATTATTTAATCTGTCAGTACCTGAGCATGCCGCAATGCGTTCATATATCAAGGAGTCTCTGGAGAAGGGGCATATCCGTCCATCCTCTTCCCCTCTTGGTGCGGGATTCTTTTTTGTGGCTAAGAAGGACGGATCTTTGAGACCTTGTATTGACTATCGGCTACGGAATAAAATCACTGTAAAATTTCAGTATCCTTTGCCTCTCTTGTCGGACTTGTTTGCCCGGATTAAGGGTGCCAAGTGGTTCACCAAGATAGATCTTCGTGGTGCATACAACCTTGTGCGCATTAAGCAAGGTGATGAATGGAAGACTGCATTTAATACGCCCGAAGGTCAATTTGAGTACTTGTCATACAAAATACCGTGTGCACTACTGAAAAGGGTGGTGCTTAGGTTAGGTTCCCAAACCTTCATAGACCATAATCAAAAAGAACCTAGCACTCAACTTGATGCCTTTAGCGTGAGTTTTATTTGTAGTGGTACAAAATAAACGTTTCGGTCCAACACCTGGACCTTCGTCAGTAACGTACTGCTGTAATAGCAAGTGAGACAAAAGGGATGGTAGACACACAGTAACGGCGTCTTAAAGCTGTAATATACAGGGTCGGTACTTATAGAGACCGTGGCTGGATTAGGTGGGAGCAGACGCGGATTCCACCGCTGGTCAGCCTTTCATCCTCAGACTAATGGACAAACTGAGCGAACTAATCAGACTCTGGAAGCTTACTTGAGGTGTTTTGTTTCGGCAGATCAGGATGATTGGGTGACCTTCTTGCCGTTGGCTGAGTTTGCCCTAAATAATCGGGCTAATTCCGCTACTTTGGTTTCGCCATTTTTCTGCAACTCTGGTTTCCATCCTCGTTTTTCCTCGGGACATGTGGAGCCTTCTGACTGTCCTGGAGTAGATTCTGTGGTGGATAGGTTGCAGCAGATCTGGAATCATGTGGTGGACAACTTGAAGTTGTCACAGGAGAAGGCTCAGCGTTTTGCCAACCGCCGCCGCGGTGTGGGTCCCCGACTTCGTGTTGGGGATTTGGTGTGGCTGTCTTCTCGATTTGTTCCTATGAAGGTCTCCTCTCCTAAATTTAAGCCTCGCTTCATCGGTCCTTACAATATATTGGAAATCCTTAATCCTGTGTCCTTTCGCTTGGATCTTCCGGTTTCGTTTGCCATTCACAACGTGTTCCATAGGTCTTTGTTACGACGCTACGTTGTGCCTGTGGTTCCTTCTGCTGAGCCTCCTGCTCCGGTGTTGGTTGAGGGCGAGTTGGAGTACGTGGTGGAGAAGATCTTGGATTCTCGTCTCTCCAGGCGGAGGCTTCAGTATTTGGTCAAGTGGAAGGGTTATGGTCAGGAGGATAATTCCTGGGTGGTTGCCTCTGATGTGCATGCGGCCGATTTGGTTCGTGCCTTTCACGCTGCTCATCCTGATCGCCCTGGTGGTCTTGGTGAGGGTTCGGTGACCCCTCCTTAAGGGGGGGGGTACTGTTGTGAATTAGACTTTTTTGGCTCCCTCTAGTGGTTACTAGTGATATGACTCTGGGATTTCCTTCCCTCTGTTTGCACCCAGCTGGGTCGTTACTTCAGGGGTGTTGCTATATAAACCTCCTGGAACCTTAGTCCAGTGCCTGGCATCGGTGTTATCAGACACATTCTGTTTGCTCCTGTTTGCTGGTCCTGGTTCGTGCTAAATTAAGCTAAGTCTTGCTTCTTTGTTTTTTGGGTTATTTGTTTGCTATCATTTTTGTCCAGCTTGTACTAAATGTGATTCCTGACCTTGCTGGAAGCTATAGGGGGCTGGTGTTCTCCCCCCGGGCCGTTAGACGGTTCGGGGGTTCTTGAATTTCCAGTGTGGATATTTTTGATAGGATTTTTTGCTGACCATATAAGTTATCTTTCTATATTCTGCTATTAGCTAGTGGGCCTCTCTTTGCTAAATTCCTAGCTCATTCTTATGTTTGTCTTTTCCTCTTACCTCACCGTTATTATTTGTGGGGGGCTTCTATCCAACTTTTTGGGGTATTTCCTCTGGAGGCAAGAAAGGTCTTCCTTTTCCCTTCTAGGGGTAGTTAGCTCTCCGGCTGGCGCGAGACGTCTAGGATCAACGTAGGAACGTTCCCCGGCTGCTGGTATTTGTGGTGCTAGGATTAGTTATATGGTCAGCCCAGTTACCACTGCCCTATGAGCTGGTTTTCTGTATTTACTGACTTAGCATTATTCCTGAGACCCTCTGCCATTGGGGTCATAACAGCAGACACAGTTAGTAGGCCCAAATAATAAAGTAGGCTAAATGCAGTTCAAATGTGGTAACAGGACTAAACAGGCGGCATTGGTTTGTTCAGTGGAGGACAACTGTAATGAGGGGCAGACACAGTTAGTAGGCCCAAATAATTAAGTAGGCTAAATGCAGTTCAAAATTGGTAACAGGACTAAACAGGCGGCATTGCTTTGTTCAGTGGAGGGCAACTGTAATGAGGGGCAGACACAGTTAGTAGGCCCAAATAATTAAGTAGGCTAAATGCAGTTCAAAATTTGTAACAGGACTAAACAGGCGGCATTGCTTCGTTCAGTGGAGGACAACTGTAATGAGGGGCAGACACAGATAATAGGCCCAAATAATAAAGTAGGCTAAACGCAGTTCAAAATTGGTAACAGGACTAAACAGGCGGCATTGCTTTGTTCAGCGGAGGACAACTGTAAGGAGTGGCAGACACAGTTAGTAGGCCCAAATAATAAAGTGGGCTAAATGTCTGCCAAAAAATTGTTCATAAATAAACAGGTGGCATAGCTAGGTACAGGGGTGGGCTCCTCTGCTGAGTAGCAGACAGTGGTAGTAGGCGCAAAGTATTAACTGGTCTAATTGGAGGCCAGGGCCCCTGTATATTTTAACTATCATCTATCATTTCAACAAATTTGTATTGGCAGTGCCATTGAAGGATTTAACAGCCCAGACTACATAGTGGTGGAACAGGGAGAAGTAAGTATTGCAAGTGGTAGAGCACTATTCGAGCTGGGGGGGGAACACTCTCTCATGGGCGGTGGTACTGGCACAGGGCCCCTCATATTACGACGGTGTGTCTGACATTGGTTGTGCACCACCACCGTCAGACACACTTCATTGTACTATGAGGGACCTGTGCCAGTGCCGTCGCCCAAGAGTGGGCACACCCACCTGTCCAAGCAAATGCCATTTGCACGGGTGCTTGCGTCAGGTGGTGACCACGGCCCTGTGGGGGGAGTCAGCCCATTTAGGGAGGTATAAAAATGGCTTATGGTGGACATTCAGCAGCTGCAAATGGGGGAATTGGAGCAGTCAGTAAGAGGAGGCCAAAAGCAAGACATCTTTCAGGCAAGCTACGTGTCAGCAGGGGAAGGTGGGTGTCATGATCTCAATGGCAAGAGAACATAGCATAAGCATATATAGGAACTAGCTCTTGGAAGATGGGAACTGAGCTGACCATGAACTAAACCTAACGCACAACTAGCAGTGGCCGGGTAGCATGCCTACGTTGATTCTAGATGCCCAGCCCAGCCGGAGGACTAAATAAAGCTAGCAGAAGAAAATATTAGTCCTAGCTCACCTCTAGAGAAATACCCCGAAAGGAGACAGAGGCCCCCCACATGTATTGGCGGTGAGTTGAGATGAAATAACAAACGTAGTATGAAAATAGGTTTAGCAAATTTGAGGTCCACTTACTACATAGCAGAAGACAGAAAGGACACTTTCATGGTCAGCTGAAAACCCTATCAAAAATACCATCCAGAAATTACTTTAAAACTCTGGCATTAACTCATAACACCAGAGTGGCAATTCCCGTTCACAAGAGCTTTCCAGACACAGTAACGAAACTACAGCTGTGAACTGGAACAAAATGCAAAAACAAACATGGACAAGAGTCCAACTTATCTAGTAGTTGTCTAGGAGCAGGAACAAGCACAGAGAGGCTTCTGATAACATTGTTGACCGGCAAGCAACTAACAGAGCAGCAAGGTTATATAGCGACTCCCACATCTTGATGGGAACAGGTGAACAGAGAAGATGAAGACACCAGTTCAATTCCACCAGTAGCCACCGGGGGAGCCCAGAATCCAAATTCACAACAGTACCCCCCCCTCAAGGAGGGGGCACCGAACCCTCACCAGAACCACCAGGGCGATCAGGATGGGCCCTATGAAAGGCACGAACCAGATCGGAGGCATGAACATCAGATGCATTCACCCAAGAATTATCCTCCTGGCCGTATCCCTTCCACTTGACCAGATACTGGAGTCTCCGTCTGGAAACACGAGAGTCCAAGATTTTCTCCACAACGTACTCCAACTCACCCTCAACCAACACCGGAGCAGGAGGCTCAACGGAAGGCACAACCGGTACCTCATACCTGCGCAATAATGACCGATGAAAAACGTTATGAATAGAAAAGGATGCAGGGAGGTCCAAACGGAAGGAAACAGGGTTAAGAATCTCCAATATCTTATACGGGCCGATAAACCGAGGCTTAAACTTAGGAGAAGAGACCCTCATAGGGACAAAACGAGAAGACAACCACACCAAATCCCCAACAGAAAGCCGAGGACCAACACGACGGTGGCGGTTGGCAAAAAGCTGAGTCTTCTCCTGGGACAACCTCAAATTGTCCACCACCTGCCCCCAGATCTGATGCAATCTCTCCACCACAGCATCCACTCCAGGACAATCCGAAGATTCCACCTGACCAGAGGAAAATCGAGGATGAAACCCCGAATTACAGAAAAACGGGGACACCAAAGTGGCAGAGCTGGCCCGATTATTGAGAGCGAACTCCGCCAATGGCAAAAAAGCAACCCAATCATCCTGGTCAGCAGACACAAAACACCTCAGATATGTCTCCAGGGTCTGATTAATCCGCTCGGTCTGGCCATTCGTCTGAGGATGGAAAGCGGACGAAAAAGATAACTCTATGCCCATCCTAGCACAGAATGCCCGCCAAAATCTAGACACGAATTGGGTCCCTCTGTCAGAAACGATATTCTCAGGAATACCATGCAAACGAACAACATTTTGAAAAAACAGAGGAACCAACTCGGAAGAAGAAGGTAACTTGGGCAGAGGAACCAAATGGACCATCTTAGAAAAACGGTCACACACCACCCAGATGACAGACATCTTCTGAGAAACAGGCAGATCTGAAATAAAATCCATCGAGATGTGCGTCCAAGGCCTCTTAGGAATAGGCAAGGGCAACAATAATCCACTAGCCCGAGAACAACAAGGCTTGGCCCGAGCACAAACGTCACAAGACTGCACAAAGCCTCGCACATCTCGTGACAGGGAAGGCCACCAGAAGGACCTTGCCACCAAATCCCTGGTACCAAAAATGCCAGGATGACCTGCCAACGCAGAAGAATGAACCTCAGAGATGACTCTACTGGTCCAATCATCAGGAACAAACAGTTTATCAGGTGGGCAACGATCAGGTCTCTGCGCCTGAAACTCCTGCAAGGCCCGCCGCAGGTCTGGAGAAACGGCTGACAATACCACTCCATCCTTAAGGATACCTGTGGGCTCAGAGTTACCAGGCGAGTCAGGCTCAAAACTCCTAGAAAGGGCATCCGCCTTAACATTCTTAGAACCCGGTAGGTATGACACCACAAAATTAAACCGAGAGAAAAATAATGACCAGCGCGCCTGTCTAGGATTCAGGCGCCTGGCGGTCTCAAGATAAATCAAATTTTTGTGGTCAGTCAATACCACCACCTGATGTCTGGCCCCCTCAAGCCAATGGCGCCACTCCTCAAAAGCCCACTTCATGGCCAAAAGCTCCCGATTCCCAACATCATAATTCCGCTCAGCGGGCGAAAATTTACGGGAAAAGAAGGCACAAGGCCTCATCACGGAGCAGTCAGAACTTTTCTGCGACAACACTGCCCCAGCTCCGATCTCAGAAGCGTCGACCTCAACCTGAAAAGGTAGAGCAACATCAGGCTGACGCAACACAGGGGCAGAGGAAAAACGGCGCTTAAGCTCCCGAAAGGCCTCCACAGCATCAGGGGACCAATCAGCAACATCAGCACCCTTCTTAGTCAAATCGGTCAATGGCTTAGCAATATCCGAAAAACCAGCAATAAATCGACGATAAAAGTTAGCAAAGCCCAAAAATTTCTGAAGACTCTTAAGAGAAGAGGGCTGCGTCCAATCACAAATAGCTTGAACCTTGACAGGATCCATTTCAATGGAAGAGGGGGAAAAAATATATCCCAAAAAGGAAATCCTCTGTACCCCAAAAACACACTTAGAACCCTTCACACACAAAGAATTAGACCGCAAAACCTGAAAAACCCTCCTGACTTGCTGGACATGAGAGTCCCAGTCATCCGAAAAAATCAGAATATCATCCAGATACACAATCATAAATTTATCCAAATAATCGCGAAAAATATCATGCATAAAGGACTGGAAAACTGACGGAGCATTAGAAAGACCAAAAGGCATCACTAAATACTCAAAGTGGCCCTCGGGCGTATTAAATGCGGTTTTCCACTCATCCCCCTGCCTGATTCGCACCAAATTATACGCCCCACGAAGGTCAATCTTAGAGAACCACTTGGCCCCCTTTATGCGAGCAAACAAATCAGTCAGCAACGGCAATGGGTATTGATATTTAACAGTGATTTTATTCAAAAGCCGATAATCAATACATGGTCTCAAAGAGCCGTCTTTTTTTGACACAAAGAAAAAACCGGCTCCTAAGGGAGATGACGATGGACGAATATGTCCCTTTTCCAAGGACTCCTTTATATATTCTCGCATAGCAGCATGTTCAGGCACAGACAGATTAAATAAACGACCCTTTGGGTATTTACTACCCGGGATTAAATCTATGGCACAATCGCACTCTCGGTGCGGAGGTAACGAACCAAGCTTGGATTCTTCAAAGACGTCACGATAGTCAGACAGGAACTCAGGAATTTCAGAGGGAATGGATGATGAAATGGAAACCACAGGTACATCCCCATGAGCCCCCTTACATCCCCAGCTCAACACAGACATAGCTCTCCAGTCGAGGACTGGGTTGTGAGATTGCAGCCAAGGCAATCCTAGCACCAAATCATCATGTAGATTATACAGCACCAGAAAGCGAATAATCTCCTGGTGATCCGGATTAATACGCATAGTTACTTGTGTCCAGTATTGTGGTTTATTATTAGCCAATGGGGTGGAGTCAATCCCCTTCAGAGGAATAGGAGTCTCCAAAGGCTCTAAATCATACCCACAGCGTTTGGCAAAGGACCAATCCATAAGACTCAAAGCGGCGCCAGAGTCGACATAGGCGTCCGTGGTAATAGATGACAAAGAGCAAATCAGGGTCACAGATAGAATAAATTTAGACGGTAAGGTGCAAATGGAAACAGATTTACCAAGCTTTTTAGTGCGCTTAGAGCATGCTGATATAACATGAGTAGAATCACCACAATAGAAACACAACCCATTTTTCCGTCTAAAATTCTGCCGCTCGCTTCGGGACAGAATTCTATCACACTGCATACTCTCTGGCGACTTCTCAGTGGACACCGCCAGATGGTGCACTGGTTTGCGCTCCCGCAAACGCCTATCGATCTGAATAGCCATTGTCATGGACTCATTCAGACCCGCAGGCACAGGGAACCCCACCATAACATCCTTAATGGCATCAGAGAGACCCTCTCTGAAAGTCGCCGCCAGGGCGCACTCATTCCACTGAGTAAGCACAGACCATTTACGGAATCTTTGGCAGTAAATTTCCGCTTCATCTTGCCCCTGAGATAGGGACATCAAAGTTTTTTCTGCCTGAAGCTCCAAATGAGGTTCGTCATAAAGCAACCCCAAGGCCAGAAAAAACGCATCCACATTGAGCAACGCAGGATCCCCTGGTGTCAATGAAAAAGCCCAGTCTTGAGGGTCGCCCCGGAGCAAGGAAATCACAATCCTGACCTGCTGTGCAGGGTCTACGGCAGAGCGAGATTTCAAAGACAAAAATAATTTGCAATTATTTCGAAAATTCTGAAACCCGGATCTATTCCCCGAGAAAAATTCCGGCAAAGGAATTCTCGGCTCAGATACAGGTGCATGACAAACAAAATCTTGCAAATTTTGTACCTTCGTGGCGAGATTATTCAAACCTGCAATTACACTCTGAAGATCCATTACAAACAGATGGACACAGAGCCATTCAAGGGTTAAGAGGAGGTAAGAAGCAGCTAGACAGCAATTAAGGGCTAGGCAGCAAAACTCTGAGGGGAAAAAAAAAAAAAAAAAATTCCCTTCAACACTTCTTTTTCTCCTGCTTCAGCCCAAACAATTAACACTTTGTTGGCTGGTCAAACTGTCATGATCTCAATGGCAAGAGAACATAGCATAAGCATATATAGGAACTAGCTCTTGGAAGATGGGAACTGAGCTGACCATGAACTAAACCTAACGCACAACTAGCAGTGGCCGGGTAGCATGCCTACGTTGATTCTAGATGCCCAGCCCAGCCGGAGGACTAAATAAAGCTAGCAGAAGAAAATATTAGTCCTAGCTCACCTCTAGAGAAATACCCCGAAAGGAGACAGAGGCCCCCCACATGTATTGGCGGTGAGTTGAGATGAAATAACAAACGTAGTATGAAAATAGGTTTAGCAAATTTGAGGTCCACTTACTACATAGCAGAAGACAGAAAGGACACTTTCATGGTCAGCTGAAAACCCTATCAAAAATACCATCCAGAAATTACTTTAAAACTCTGGCATTAACTCATAACACCAGAGTGGCAATTCCCGTTCACAAGAGCTTTCCAGACACAGTAACGAAACTACAGCTGTGAACTGGAACAAAATGCAAAAACAAACATGGACAAGAGTCCAACTTATCTAGTAGTTGTCTAGGAGCAGGAACAAGCACAGAGAGGCTTCTGATAACATTGTTGACCGGCAAGCAACTAACAGAGCAGCAAGGTTATATAGCGACTCCCACATCTTGATGGGAACAGGTGAACAGAGAAGATGAAGACACCAGTTCAATTCCACCAGTAGCCACCGGGGGAGCCCAGAATCCAAATTCACAACAGGTGGGGCCAAATAATTTGAAATCCATGATTGGTTCATTTTAATGAAGGTTAGATCATCAACATTTTGGGTAGCCAGACGTGTCCTTTTTTCGGTCAGTATTGAAGCAGCAGCACTGAAGACTCTTTCTGATAGCACACTAGCAGCAGGGCAAGCGAGCTCCTGTAATGCATATTCTGCCAATTCAGGCCAGGTGTTTATTTTAGATGCCCAGTAATCAAAGGGGAATGACATGTGAGAGAGAACATCGATAAGGGAGGAAAAGTAGTTCATAACCATACTGGAGAAATGCTGTCTCCTGTCACTTTGAATCGATGCAGCAGTACCTGTTGTGTCAGCGGTCATTGCGAAATCACTCCACAACCTGGTCATAAAAACCCCTCTGTCCAACGCCACTTTGGATTTGTGCACCTCTAACACCTCTGCCATGTTGCCCCCTACGGCTCGTGTGAGAACCATCACCGCCGCTGTGTGCTGGGAATGCCTGAACCAAACGGTCTACAAGAGTTGCTTGTTTGATAGCCAATATTTGCTCAAGGTTCTCATGTGGCATGATATTTTGTCATTTTCCTTTATATCGTGGAACCAGGAGGCAGGCCAACCAGTAATCGTCATCGGTCATCATTTTGATAATGCGGGGGTCCCTTTTTAGGATACGCATGGCATACTCAGCCATGTGGGCCAATGTTCCAGGTGTCAATTCACTGCTTGTGCTGGGTTGAAGAGCACTTTCTTGCAAATCAACATCACTTGTGTCCCGCAAAAACCCTGTACCTGACCTTGCAACACCACCAGTTTCTATTGCCCCCTGAGAAGCATCCTCCTCCCATAAATATTCATCCCCATCATCCTTCTCCTCTTCGTCCGCCACCTCGTCCAGGAGAGTTCCCTGAGCAGACAATGGCTGACTGTCATCAAGGCTTCCCTCCTCCTCGGCTGCAGACGCCTGCTCCTTAATGTGCGTCAAAGACGCATTAGTGGGATGCTCATGCTTATGATGGCGTCATCTGCACTTACCAGCCGTGTGCATTCCTCAAAACACTGAAAGACTTGACAGAGGTCTTGTAGCTTCAACCACTGCACACCAGACAACTCCATGTCTGCCATCCAAGTGCCTGTCCATGTATGTGTATCCTCTCAGAAATTAATTACAGCACGCCTCTGTTCGCACAGCCTCTGAACCATGAGCAGTGTGGAGTTCCACCTTGTTGCAACGTCGATTATTAGGCGGTGCTGGGGAAGATTCAGCGATCGCTGATGGTTCAGCATACGGCTGGAGTGTACGGGCGACCGGCGGATGTGCGAGCAAAGTCTTCGCACCTTCAGGAGCAGGGCTGGTAACTCCGGATAAACTTTGAGGAAGCACTGCACCACCAAGTTCAAGGTGTGAGCCAGGCAAGGTATGTGTTTCAGTTCTGAAAGGGCTATGGCAGCCATAAAATTCCTTTCATTATCACTGACTACCTTGCCTGCCTCAAGATGTACACTGCCCAGCCATAACTGCATTTGTTGCTGCAAGTACTCGGCCAGTACTTCCACGGTGTGTCTGTTGTCGCCCAAACACTTCATTTGTAACACAGCCTGCTGACGCTTACCACTAGCTGTTCGATAATGGAACACCTCGTGTGCAACACTGGCAGCTGTGGGTGGAGTGGTCGTGCTACTGCGCTCTGTGGATGAGCTTTCGCTTCTGTAGGAGGAGGAGGGGTGGCGAACGCCTACAGCTAACTGTTTACTAGACCATGGGCTAGGCAGAACTGTCCCACTATGGCTGTCCCCTGTGGACTCTGCATCCACCACATTAACCCAGTACGCGCTGATGGACACGTAACGTCCCTGGCCATGCCTACTGGTCCATGCATCTGTTGTGAGGTGCACCTTTCCACTGACTGATTGCCTCATTGCATGGACAATGCGGTCTTTGACATGCTGGTGGAGGGCTGGGTTGGCTTTTCTCGCAAAGAAGTACCAACTGGGTAGGTCATAGCGTGGTACTGCGTAGGCCATCAGGTCTTTGAAAGCTTCGCTTTCAACCAACTGGTAGGGCATCATCTCTAATGAGATTAGTCTAGCAATGTGGGCGTTCAAACCCTGTGTATGCGGATGAGAGGATGAGTACATTCTTTTCCTAATGAGAGTCTCTTGTAGGGTGAGCTGGACTGGAGAGCTGCATATGGTGGAACTAGCGGTGGTGGTGGTGGTGGACATGGCGGATTGAGAGAGGGTTGGTGATGGTATTCTTGATGTCGGCCTACATACAGTATTTCCTACCAATAACCTTGTGATTCCCTGACTGCTTTGGCCTTGCGACGATACCTCCACATTTGCTGCTCTTGGTGTCCTAACTGGTGGGCTTACAGCGTTGCTGACTACCTTAATTCTGAGTGGGTGCACCAACGGTACGTGACGTTTGGTAGTTAGTAAATAAAGGTAAACTGACTGAACAGCAATCTAGTCTGAACTAGTGCAAAACCAAAAAAGTCTTACATAGCAAATAGATCAATGGCTGCACTCAATTGTACTAAAGCAAGGGAAATGTGAGATGCATGAAATGTGAATACACTTAATTAGCCATAGGTTAGTGTTCACACTAGGCAGTCAGGTCAGGTACCTATCCGATCTGAGATTACCTTGATTGATTAGTGGATGGGCTCACAATTTTTGGCCAAATCTTGTGCTAAGCATCTCATGTGTTTTTTCATAGATTTCACAAGCCATTATGCTATTCACATTTCATGTATCTCACATTTCCCTTGCTTTAGTACAATTGAGTGCAGCCATTGATCTGCTATGTTTGGTAGTTAGTCCAGGCTTGCAAGTGCATGCTGGTTAAATGTCTACGCATGCACGTTGTATTAAAATTTTGAAGATTCTTCCCTCTGCTAAAGGTCTTTGAAAATATCGTGCAACTTTCACTGGATGGCCACGCTGTCCTAAAACTGTTTTTGTTTTTGACACACGTTTTTGGCCTGATACGGGTCTGCCAGATGACAGCTGTTGCGATGTAGATGGCTGCTGCGGATCATCCACCTCCGCTTCTGAGCTACTGGCAGCGGCACCCTCTTCCCCCAATGGCTGCCAATCTGGGTCAACAACTGGGTCATCTATCACCTCCTCTTCAATGTCATGTGCACCTTCCTCTGTGTCACCGTGTAAGGTGCTATAGCGTTCGGGACGGGGCACCATAGTCTCATCAGGGTCAGATTCTGGCTGAGTACACTGCGAGGGCAATGTAGTGATCTGAGTCAATGGAACAGCATAAAAATCTAGCTGTGGCTGTGAATCAGTGCACTCCATGTCCGATTCATCTTGTAATGGGCACTTAACAATTTCCCTTTCTAACCCAGGCACGGTATGTGTAAAGAGCTCCATGGGGTAACCTGTAGTGTCGTCTGACGCATCCTTCACTTTTGGTTTGGGTGAAGGACACAAGGAAACGTCTAGTTCCTGACCGGGAGCATCCACTGACGACTTGCTGCTTTTATATTTTGAACCTTCTGAAGAGGAGGCGAAAGAGCTAGAGGCTGAGTCAGCAATGAAAGCCAAAACTTTTTCCTCCTGCTCCGACTTTAAAAGCGGTTTTCCTACTCCAAGATAAGGGAGCCTTCGAGGCCTTGTGTAGCCAGACGATGATGCTGGCTCAACACCTCCAGCCTTAGGTGCTATTTTGCTTTTCCCACTACCACCAGATGCTCCACCACCAGCACCACCATCAGTACCAGCTGGCAATGACCGCTCACGGCCTCTTCCACCAGACTTCCTCATTTTTGGGAAGATCTAACCAAAATAACAACCGTTATATGGTACTGTAAAACAAGGTAGAAGGTGTATATAAACTTGTTGAGAATTTAAATCTCCCTTTTTTTGGGGGGGAGACTGCACCAAAACTCAGGCCCAGTGTATAACACAACACAATGTAAGTGGCAGAACGTGGCTGGCTGATATACGACATACTAACAGAACTGACTTATATCCACTTTGTGACAATTTGAATCTCCCTTTTTTTTGGGGGGAGACTGCACCAAAACTCAGGCCCAGTGTATAACACAACACAATGTAAGTGGCAGAACGTGGCTGGCTGATATACGACAAACTAACCGAACTGACGTATATCCACTTTGTGACAATTTGAATCTCCATTTTTTTGGGGGGAGACTGCACCAAAACTCAGGCCCAGTGTATAACATAACACAATGTAAGTGGCAGAATGTGGCTGGCTGATATACGACAAACTAACAGAATTGACGTATATCCACTTTGTGACAATTTGAATCTCCCTTTTTTTGGGGGGGAGACTGCACCAAAACTCAGGCCCAGTGTATAACACAACACAATGTAAGTGGCAGAACGTGGCTGGCTGATATACGACATACTAACAGAACTGACTTATATCCACTTTGTGACAATTTGAATCTCCCTTTTTTTGGGGGGGAGACTGCACCAAAACTCAGGCCCAGTGTATAACACAACACAATGTAAGTGGCAGAACGTGGCTGGCTGATATACGACAAACTAACCGAACTGACGTATATCCACTTTGTGACAATTTGAATCTCCATTTTTTTGGGGGGAGACTGCACCAAAACTCAGGCCCAGTGTATAACATAACACAATGTAAGTGGCAGAATGTGGCTGGCTGATATACGACAAACTAACAGAACTGACGTATATCCACTTTGTGACAATTTGAATCTCCCTTTTTTGGGAGGGAGACTGCACCAAAACTCTGGCCCAGTGTATAACACAACACAATGTAAGTGGCAAAAAGTGGCTGGAAGATATATGAAAAAATACAAGGACTGTAGTACAATTTCAATCTCCCTACAATGATCTCAGGACAAGTATGGCAGCAATACAAAGGACTGCTGCACACAAAAGTGTGGACAAATAAACAACATAACTGTGCAGAAAGGAGCAACAGGATTTTTGCTTTTAAAAAAGCAGTTGGTTTGCACAGCAGCGTGCAAACAGCAATGCAGCTATAAGGGAGCCTTATAAGGCAGCCTAATAAGCTACAGAGCTGATGCACAAAAATATAGCCTCCACTGTCCCTGCAAAAAAAAGGTGGTGTTGGACAGTGGAAATCGCTACAGCACAAGCAGTTTGGGGGTTAATCTTCCCTCCCTAACTATATCCCTTCTTCTGATGAAGCTGCAGCAACCTCTCCCTATGCTAAGATCGGCAGAAGTAAGATGGCGGTCGGCGTGCACGCCCCTTTATAGCCCCTGTGACACCGCAGAAAACAAGCTAATCACTGTCATGCCCTTCTCTAAGATGATGGGGACCGAGACCTATGTCATCACGCTGCCCACACTCTGCGTCCTCCTTCATTGGCTGAAAAATGGCGCTGAATGCATCATATGAAACGCAACTTTGGCGCGAAGATCGCCGACCGCATGGCCGACCCCACACTAGGATCGGGTCGGGTTTCATGAAACCCGACTTTGCCGAAAGTCGGCGATTTTTGAATTTGTCCGATCCATTTCACTCAACCCTACAGTGAACCACGACAGGGGTTCCTTGCAATATTAGGGCTGCATTTCAGTAAATTAAGATTTGGATTTGGCCAGAATTATGTTATCAATGCTGAGAAATAATCACATGACATGACAGTTTCACATGACCTCAGACTGGCTTCTCAACAATGCCTTGCAGCTATTACATCACATTATATATCAACTCCAATGTAAAAGCTGAAGCAGAACCTGTGCTATGGTGAATCTCTATAATTAGAGAATGTCACAGCTTAACCACAGAAATAAGAAGAGACAGCTATAAAACACTAATGAAACAATAGGACTGCATTCACAAGCAGCTTTGTACCTTTCATTCTTTTGCTGCTCTTGCAGCAGCAATACACCATTTCGCATAAAGGCTCCATAGGTCTATGCCAGTTAAGAAGTGATGGTGTCTCAATCTCCAGTTATCTGATCAGACCGTTAATCATTGGACTCTTAAATCACTTTTGATCATTACATCATCACTAGAGTGGTGGACAGGTTCCAGTGGTAAGAATTGTTTCTTTTTTTCTGTTATAAGGATGAATTACCTCTGTTAAAGTAATAAAAAAAGTGGAAAATCCTTTAACTATTGTTCTGTGCAGGTCATTTGGAACCATGTAGCAGAAAATGTGAGCAAATGTTAGTATAAATGTTATAAAATTTCTCGGAACAAATGTTTTGTCCCATTTAGATTAAACAAATGAAAATGGAAATCATGAGTGAATATTACATTTAAAGTAAATAATAACAGTTAAAGCGTCATTACTTTACAACATTGGGGTGTAAGAACCATCAGCTCAAACTGTGTTTCCATAGCCAGGTTTTGAGCTGGCTATTTTCATTAACACATTCTACAGCACCCACAGTCATATCCTACTTCTCATCACACATCCTAAAACTCAATGTGGATAAAACCGAACTCATCAACCCTGATTCATCAAAGCTTTATTCTAGAAAACTGGTGTAAAAACTTTAAAAAGTTGTAAATTTTTTGTGCAACTTGGAGTTTGGCAATTTCACTCCAATTTCACCTACCTCTTCCAAAATGGGACAGGGGCAAAACAGGATCTTGGTGCCATATGTACCTTACACCAGAAATCTTATTCCAGTCCTTTACTGGAATAAGATTTGTGTAATGGAATAGCTCACACAGGCACACAGCACTTGTCAGATGCTCCTGATCCATCAAGACTGGCGTGCACATCCTGGGTTTTGGTGAATCTGGGTCATTATTTTTCCTCCATCTCACTCAACTATCTATCAGATCTATAACAATAAGGTACATCACACTTTTCCTTGTTTCACAAGCTCTCTGCCTTGGTATAACCCTTGACTCTGCTCTGTCCTTCAAACCACATGTCCAAACCTTTGCCACCTTCTGCCACCTCCTAATCAAAAATATTTAAATAATTTGTCCTTTCTTCAACCCAAAATCAACTAGCATGTTAGTACATGTCCTCATAATTTCCCACCTTGACTATTTTAATTATACAAAAATGTCCAAGACTATTGTTTTAGGCGCTTCAACAATATATATACAGGCGCATTTCACAAAATGAGAATACCATCAAAAAGTAAATTTATTTCAGTTCTTAATAGTAATATTGAGTGCATTTACTGAACATACATTCAGTAGGCCAACATTTCAGATTTTAAAATAATGTTTCAGGCTGGTGTTATAAATTATTCTAATTTACTGAAATAATGACTTTGGGCTTTCATTGGCTGTAAACCATAATCATCAACATTAACAGAAATAAACAATTGAAATAGATCACTCTGTTTGTAATAACTTTATATAATATATGATTTTCACTTTTTGTATTGAAGAACTGAAATAAATTAAATTTTTGATGATATTCTAATTTAGTGAGAAGCACTTGTAGGATAATAGTAATAGTAATAACTATAACTAAGATTGAGCTTGCTTATTTTACCTTTCTTTTTAAAAAAAAAATTTTTAAACATTATCATATGTCTTGTTTTTAGAAAAGGCCCCTGTTATGGACTGGTAATTTAGGAGCAACATGCGACTAGCTCTGAGCAGGTGGTAACTATACAGACCGCAGTTCCTGATCTTAACACAACACTAGAAGTAGCCGTGGGATGTTCCTGTCACTCCCTGGACACCTCGTCACAGCCAGAGAACTAGCTACCCCTAAAGGTAGAAACAGGAAAGCTATCTTGCCTCAGAGAAAATCCCCAAAGGATAGGATAGCCCCCACAAATATTGACTGTGAGAGGAGAAGGAAATTACATACGTAGTATGAAACAAGATTTAGCAAAGGAGGCCACTTCTAGCTATATACATAGTAAGGAAAGAACACTGTGCGGTCAGTAATAAAAACTAGAAAAAGTCCACCGCAGAGATATGCAAAAATCTCCACACCTGACTAAAGGTGTGGAGGGCAAAATCTGCAGCCCAGAGCTTCCAGCTTAGCTAAATAGATCCATACTGATAAGCTGGACAATTGAGCAAAACATAGAATGTGCTGAACAATAAAGTCCACAACAAATGGACTGCAAAAGGACAAGCAAGGACTTATCTTTGCTGAACTGGAAAGAGTGTCAGGGAAATCCAAAAGAGCAGTGGCTCCAAGCAGGAACAATTGACAACTGGCATTGATTGAGGGCTAAGGCCAGACTAAAATAGCCGAGCCAGAAAGACGATCAGTGGAAGCAGCTGCTAATGCTAAATCCAAGAAGCAGCTATACCACTCAAAACCACAGGAGGGAGCCCAAGAGCGGAATTCACAACAGTACCCCCCCTTGAGGAGGGGTCACCGAACCCTCACCAGAGCCCCCAGGCCAATCTGGATGAGCCAAGTGAAAAGCACAAACCAAATCGGCAGCATGGACATCGGAGGCAACCACCCAAGAATTATCCTCCTGGCCATAACCCTTCCACTTAACAAGATACTGAAGCCTCCGCCTCGAAAAACGAGAATCCAAAATTTTCTCAACCACATATTCCAACTCCCCCTCAACCAACACCGGGGCAGGAGGATCAACAGAGGGAACAACGGGCACCACATATCTCCGCAACAAAGATCTATGGAAAACATTGTGGATGGCAAAAGAGGCTGGAAGGGCCAAACGAAAAGACACTGGATTGATAATCTCAGAGATCTTATAAGGACCAATAAACCGAGGCTTGAACTTAGGGGAAGAAACCTTCATAGGAACATGACGAGAAGATAACCAGACTAAATCCCCCACACGAAGCCGAGGACCAACACACCGACGGCGGTTAGCAAAACGCTGAGCCTTTTCCTGAGACAACGTCAAATTGTCTACCACATGAGTCCAAATCTGCTGTAACCTGTCCATCACAGAATCTACACCAGGACAATCAGAAGGCTCAACCTGCCCTAAAGAAAAACGAGGATGGAAACCAAAATTACAAAAAAAAGGCGAAACCAAAGTAGCCGAACTGGCCCGATTATTAAGGGCAAACTCGGCCAACGGCAAGAAAGCCACCCAATCATCCTGATCAGCAGACACAAAGCATCTCAAATAGGTTTCCAAGGTTTGATTAGTTTGCTCAGTTTGGCCATTTGTCTGAGGATGGAACGCCGAAGAAAAAGACAAATTAATGCCCATCCTAGCACAAAAGGCCCGCCAAAACCTGGAAACAAACTGGGAACCTCTGTCAGACACAATATTTTCCGGAATGCCATGCAAATGAACCACATGCTGAAAAAACAATGGAACCAAATCAGAGGAGGAAGGCAATTTAGGCAAAGGTACCAAATGGACCATTTTAGAGAACCGGTCACAAACCACCCAGATAACGGACATCCTCTGGGACACAGGAAGATCCGAAATAAAATCCATGGAAATATGCGTCCAGGGCCTCTCAGGGACAGGCAAAGGCAAAAGCAATCCACTAGCGCGGGAACAGCAAGGCTTAGCCCGGGTACAAGTCCCACAGGACTGCACAAAAGAACGCACATCCTGCGACAAGGAAGGCCACCAAAAGGACCTAGCCACCAAATCTCTGGTACCAAAAATCCCAGGATGACCGGCCAACACCGAACAATGGACCTCAGAAATTACCTTACTTGTCCATCTATCAGGAACAAACAGCTTCCCCACAGGACAGCGGTCAGGTTTATCAGCCTGAAATTCCTGAAGCACCCGCCGTAAATCAGGGGAGATGGCAGAAAGAATCACCCCTTCCCTAAGAATGCCAACCGGCTCAAGAACTCCAGGAGAATCAGGCAAAAAACTCCTAGAGAGGGCATTCGCTTTAACATTCTTAGATCCCGGAAGATATGAAACCACAAAATCGAAACGGGAGAAAAACAGGGACCATCGAGCCTGTCTAGGGTTCAGCCGCTTGGCCGACTCAAGGTAAATCAGATTCTTATGATCGGTCAAGACCACAATACGGTGCTTGTCCCCCTCAAGCCAATGTCGCCACTCCTCAAATGCCCACTTCATAGCCAACAACTCCCGATTGCCGACATCATAATTGCGTTCCGCAGGCGAAAACTTTCGGGAAAAGAAGGCACATGGTTTCATCAAGGAACCATCAGAATTCCTCTGTGACAAAACAGCCCCTGCCCCAATCTCAGAAGCGTCAACCTCAACCTGAAAAGGAAGAGACACATCCGGCTGATGCAAGACAGGGGCAGAAGTAAATCGGCGCTTAAGCTCCTGAAAGGCCTCAACAGCCTCAGAGGACCAATTTGTCACATCAGCGCCTTTCTTCGTCAAATCGGTCAGGGGCTTAACCACACTAGAGAAGTTGGCAATGAAACGGCGATAAAAATTAGCAAAGCCCAAAAATTTCTGAAGGCTCTTAACAGATGTGGGTTGAATCCAGTCATGAATGGCTTGGACCTTAACAGGATCCATTTCTGTAGACGAAGGAGAAAAAATAAACCCCAAAAAAGAGACCTTCTGAACTCCAAATAGGCACTTAGACCCCTTCACAAATAGAGCATTATCATGAAGGATCTGGAATACCATCCTGACCTGCTTCACATGAGACTCCCAATCATTGGAAAAAATCAAAATATCATCCAAATACACAATCAAGAATTTATCAAGATAATTGCGGAAAATGTCATGCATGAAGGACTGAAATACAGAAGGAGCATTAGAAAGCCCGAAAGGCATCACCAGTAGGGTTGAGCGAAACGGGTCGTTCATTTTCAAAAGTCGCCGACTTTTGGCTAAGTCGGCGTCTCATGAAACCCGATCCGACCCCTGTGCTTGTCGGCCATGCGGTACGCGACTTTCGCGCCAAAGTCACGTTTCAATGACGTGAAAAGCGCCATTTCTCAGCCAATGAAGGTGAACGCAGAGTGTGGGCAGCGTGATGACATAGGTCCTGGTCCCCACCATCTTAGAGAAGGGCATTGCAGTGATTGGCTTGCTGTCTGCGGCGTCACAGGGGCTATAAAGGGGCGTTCCCGCCGACCGCCATCTTACTGCTGCTGATCTGAGCTTAGGGAGAGGTTGCTGCCGCTTCGTCAGAAGCAGGGATAGCGTTAGGCAGGGTCCACTAACCACCAAACCGCTTGTGCTGTAGCGATTTCCACTGTCCAACACCACCTTCGGTGTGCAGGGACACTGGAAGCTACATTTTTTTTTTCCCTCAGCGCTGTAGCTCATTGGGCTGCCCTAGAAGGCTCCGTGATAGCTGTATTGCTGTGTGTACGCCACTGTGCAAACCAACTGCTTTTTTCAAAGCACATATCCTCTTGTTCCTTCCTTTCTGCACAGCTATCTTTTTTGTTTGTCCACACTTTTTATTTAATTTGTGCATCAGTCCACTCCTATTGCTGCCTGCCATACCTGGCTTACATTACTGCAGGGAGATAGTAATTGTAGGACAGTCCCTGTTTTTTGTTTTTTTTTTTGTGGAAGATTAAGATTGGCATTTCTGCTACAGTGCCATCCCTGTGTGTGCCATCTCTCACTGAGTGGGCCATAGAAAGCCTATTTATTTTTTTCCTTGATTTGTGTTCTAAAATCTACCTCAACACAAAAACACTACATCAATCAGTGGGAGAAAAATATTGGCCTCAGTCAGGGCTTGTGTGCCACTCCTGTGTGTGCCATCTCTCATTCAGTGGGCCATACAAAGCCTATTTATTTTTTTGTTTTTTTTAATATTATTGGGTTTCTAAAGTCTCCGTGAAAAAAAAAAAAAAAACATAAAAAAACAGTGGGAGAGTAATATTGCCCTTTCAGCTTGTGTGCCAGTCTTGACTCCTGGGTGTGCCACCTCTCTCTCTCTAATTGTGGGCCATAGAAAGCCTATTTATTTTTTTGCTTTTTTTAATATTATTTGGTTTCTAAAGTCTCCCTGAAAAAAAAAAATACATAAAAAAACAGTGGGAGAGTAATATTGCCCTTTCAGCTTGTGTGCCAGTCTTGACTCCTGGGTGTGCCACCTCTCTCTCTCTAATTGTGGGCCATAGAAAGCCTATTTATTTTTTTGCTTTTTTAAATATTATTTGGTTTCTAAAGTCTCCCTGAAAAAAAAAAAAATACATACAAAAACAGTGGGAGAGTAATATTGCCCTTTCAGCTTGTGTGCCAGTCTTGACTCCTGGGTGTGCCACCTCTCTCTCTCTAATTGTGGGCCATAGAAAGCCTATTTATTTTTTTGCTTTGTTTAATATTATTTGGTTTCTAAAGTCTCCCTGAAAAAAAAAAAATACATAAAAAAACAGTGGGAGAGTAATATTGCCCTTTCAGCTTGTGTGCCAGTCTTGACTCCTGGGTGTGCCACCTCTCTCTCTCTAATTGTGGGCCATAGAAAGCCTATTTATTTTTTTGCTTGATTTGGGTTCTAAAATCTACCTGAAAAAAAAAACACTACATCAATCAGTGGGAGATTAATATTGTCCTCAGGGCTTGTGTGCCACTCCTGATCCTGACTCCTGTGCGCGCCATCTCTCACTCAGTGGGCCATAGAAAGCCTATTTATTTTTTTGCTTGATTTGGGTTCTAAAATCTACCTGAAAAAAAAACACTACATCAATCAGTGGGAGATTAATATTGTCCTCAGGGCTTGTGTGCCACTCCTGATCCTGACTCCTGTGCGCGCCATCTCTCACTCAGTGGGCCATAGAAAGCCTATTTATTTTTTTGCTTGATTTGGGTTCCAAAATCTACCTGAAAAAAAAACACTACATCAATCAGTGGGAGATTAATATTGTCCTCGGGGCTTGTGTGCCACTCCTGATCCTGACTCCTGTGCGCGCCATCTCTCACTCAGTGGGCCATAGAAAGCCTATTTATTTTTTTGCTTGATTTGGGTTCTAAAATCTACCTGAAAAAAAAACACTACATCAATCAGTGGGAGATTAATATTGTCCTCGGGGATTGTGTGCCACTCCTTATCCTGACTCCTGTGTGTGCCATCTCTCACTCAGTGGGCACTGGGCCATAGAAAGCTTTTTTTTTTTTTTTTTATTATTATTTGGTTTCTAAATTGTCCCTGAAAAAAACAATTTATCTTATTTGGTTTCTAAAGTCTCCCTGAGGGAAAAAAAAAAAAAAATAGGTGGGAGATTAATATTGACATTTGTGTTTGAGTGACATTCCTGCGTGTGTGGCATCTCTGTGATTTGGTGCTACAGAAAACAGAGTGTGTAACATTGTGCCTGATTTTCCTTGTGGTCTCACCAACCTGTTAAGGGATATTGAAATCATACTGAAGTTATAGCGCACCGTGTAAGTTGTTTGACAGCAACAAATAAAGTTACTTTGGTTAAGTTTTTAAAACAATGAGGAAGTCTGGTGCAAGAGGTCGTCGTGGGCGTTCATTGTCAGCTGGTAATGATGGTAGTGGTAGTGGAGCATCAGGTGGTCGTGGGGATAAAAATATTCCACGTAAGTCTGGAGCTGTGGAGCCAGTTTCGTCGTCTGGCTACACAAGGCCTCTAATGCTCTCTTTTCTGGGAGTAGGAAAACCGCTTTTAAAGGCGGAGCAGCAACAGCAAGTTTTGGCTTACATTGCAGACTCAGCCTCTAGCTCTTTTGCCTCCTCTTCTGAAACTGGTAAATGTAAAAGCAGCGCGTCACTTGTGGATGTCCACGGTCAGGGACAAGTCGCTTCCTTGTCCTCTTCAGCAAAAACTACAACAAGAGAGAAGGATGCAGCAGGCGACACAACGGGTTACTCCATGGAGCTCTTTACACATACCGTCCCTGGCTTACAAAGTGAAACACTTAACAGGCCATGCCTATTACAAGTTGATTCTGACATGGAGTGCACTGATGCACAGCCACAGCCAGAGTACTATGCTGCTCCTTTGACTCAGACCACCACATTGCCCTCTCAGGGTACTGATCCACAATCAGACCCTGATGAGACTATGTTGCCCCGCCACGAACGCTATACCACCGACCGACACAGTGACACAGACGAAGTTGCACACGAGCTCGAAGAGGAGTTAATAGATGACCCAGTTATTGACCCCGATTGGCAGCCATTGGGGGAACAGGGTGCAGGCGGCAGTAGTTCAGAAGCGGAGGTGGAGGAGGGGCCACAGCAGGCATCAACATCGCAACAGGTTCCATCTGCCGGGCCCGTATCTGGCCCAAAACGCGTGTCAAAGCCAAAACCTGTTGGAGGACAGCGTGGCCATCCGGTTAAAGCTCAGTCTGCAATCCCTGAAAAGGGATCCGATGCTAGGAAGAGTGCAGTCTGGCATTTTTTTAAACAACATCCAATTGATCAGCGCAAAGTCATCTGTCAAAAATGTTCAACTAGCTTAAGCAGAGGTCAGAATCTGAAAAGTCTCAATACTAGTTGCATGCATAGACACTTAACCACCATGCATTTTCAAGCCTGGACTAACTACCAAACGTCCCTTAAGGTTGTAGCACCCTCGGCCAATGAAGCTAGTCAGCAACGCAACATCCCTTCCGTCACTGTAAGGCCACCATTTTCCGCACCACCGGCAGTATCTGTGCAGGTTTCTTTGCCAGCCAAAAGCACTCAGGGTCAGGGAATCACCAGTTTTGTAGGAGGAAATATTGCATCTAGGTCACCGGCGGAAACAATACCATCTCCAACCGTCTCGCAGTCTGCCATGTCCACCGGCACACCCGCAAGTTCCACGATCTCCATCTCTCCAGTTCAGCTCACACTACATGAGACTCTGGTTAGAAAAAGGAAGTACTTATCCTCGCATCCGCGTACACAGGGTTTTAACGCCCACATAGCTAGACTAATATCGTTAGAGATGATGCCCTACCGGTTAGTTGAAAGCGAAGCTTTCAAAGCCCTGATGGAGTACGCTGAACCACGATACGAGCTACCCAGTCGACACTTTTTTTCCAGAAAAGCCATCCCGGCCCTGCACCAGCATGTTAAACAGCGCATCGTCCATGCACTCAGGCAATCTGTGAGTACAAAGGTGCACCTGACTACAGATGCATGGACCAATAGGCATGGCCAGGGACATTATGTGTCCATCACGGCACACTGGGTGAATGTGGTGGATGCAGGGTCCTCAGGGGACATCAATTTCGGGACAGTTGTGCCTAGCCCACGGTCTAGGAAACAGTTGGCTGTAGGCGTTCGCACCCCCTCCTCCTCCTCCTCCTCGTCCTCCTGCAGAAGCTACAGCTCTTCCACAGACCGCAGTCGGCCAACCACTCCATCGGCAGATGACACTGTTGCACACCAGTTGTCCCATTATGGGCCAGCTACTGGCAAGCGTCAGCAGGCTGTATTGGCTATGAAGTGTTTGGGCGACAACAGACACACCGCGGAAGTTCTGTCCGAGTTCTTGCAACAAGAAATGCAGTCGTGGCTGGGCACAGTAGATCTTGAGGTAGGCAAGGTAGTTAGTGATAACGGAAGGAATTTCATGGCTGCCATCTCCCTTTCCCAACTGAAACACATTCCTTGCCTGGCTCACACCTTAAACCTGGTGGTGCAGTGCTTATTGAAAACTTATCCTGGGTTCTCCGACCTGCTCCTCAAAGTGCGTGGACTTTGCTCACATATCCGACGTTCGCCTGTACACGCCAGCCGTATGCAGACCTATCAGCGGTCTTTGAACCTTCCCCAGCATCGCCTAATCATAGACGTTGCAACAAGGTGGAACTCAACACTGCACATGCTTCAGAGACTGTGCCAACAGAGGCGGGCTGTTATGTTTTTGTGGGAGGATACACATACACGGGCAGGCAGTAGGATGGCAGACATGGAGTTGTCAGGTGTGCAGTGGTCGAAGATACAAGACATGTGTCAAGTCCTTCAGTGTTTTGAGGAATGCACACGGCTGGTTAGTGCAGACAACGCCGTAATAAGCATGAGCATCCCCCTAATGCGTCTGCTGATGCAAAGTTTGACGCACATAAAGGAGCAGGCGTCTGCACCAGAGGAAGAGGAAAGCCTTGATGACAGTCAGCCATTGTTTGGTCAGGGAAGTGTACAGGACGAGGTAGCGGGCGAAGAGGAGGTGGAGGACGAGGAGGATGATGGGGATGAGTATATTTTTAATGCGGAACCTTTCCCGGGGGCACTGGAAATTGGTTGCGTGTCAAGGCCGGGTTCTGGTTTTTTGAGGGACACAAGTGACGTAGATTTGCCTGCAACTGCCCCTCACCCAATCACAACCGGAGATTTGACAACTGGAACTTTGGCCCACATGGCGGATTATGCCTTACGTATCCTAAAAAGGGACACACGCATAACGAAAATGATGAACGATGACGATTACTGGTTGGCCTGCCTCCTTGATCCACGCTATAAAGGCAAATTGCAAAATATTATGCCACATGAGAACTTGGAACTAATATTAGCAACCAAACAATCAACTCTTGTTGACCGTTTGCTTCAGGCATTCCCAGCACACAGCGCACGTGATCGTTCTCACACGAGCTCAAGGGGGCAACAGACTAGGAGTGTTAGGGGTGCACACATCAGAAGTGGCGTTGGACAGAGGGGTTTTCTGACCAGGTTGTGGAGTGATTTTGCTATGACCGCAGACAGGACAGGTACTGCTGCATCAATTGAAAGTGACAGGAGACAACATTTGTCCAGTATGGTTACTAACTATTTTTCATCCCTTATCGATGTTCTCCCTCAACCGTCATTCCCATTTGATTACTGGGCATCAAAATTAGACACCTGGCCAGAATTGGCAGAATATGCATTGCAGGAACTTGCTTGCCCGGCAGCAAGTGTCCTATCAGAAAGAGTATTCAGTGCTGCAGGTTCAATATTAACCGAAAAAAGGACTCGTCTGGCCACCCAAAATGTTGACGATCTAACATTCATTAAAATGAACCACAACTGGATTTCGAAATCTTTTGCCCCACCTTGCCCGGCCGACACCTAGCTTTCCTATGAAAAGCTCTTGCCTGTGAATTACTTTTCTAATGTCTAATTTGCTGCAGCTGATTGTACAGCATACGACATGTTTACACCTCCCTAAATGGCCAAACTCCCCACACGGGGCCGTGGTATCGCGACTTGGCGCAAGCACCCGTGAGACTGCTGTTTGTCTGAAGAGGTGGGTGTGCTCGCTTTTGGTTGACGGCATTGCTACTGGGTCCCTCATAGTACAATGTAGTGTCTCTGGCGGTGGTGGTGCGCACCCAACGTCAGACACACCGTTGTAACATGAGGGGCCCTGGGGCGGTCCCGCCAGCCTCAAGAGAGTTCCCCCCTCCCCCAGCTCAAACTGTGCTCTACCACGTGCAAAATTATGTCGCACAGCTCCACCAATCTTTAGTCTATTCGCTGACATCATTCAATGTCTGGCACTGACAATACAAATTTGTAGACATCTATGATGCAACTTAAAGTAGTCTGTGTCTGTGTCCTATATTGGCACAATTAAATAGTTACTGCCAAATTACTATGTCAGAAACTCAGCAGATGAGCCCACCCCTGTACCTAAGTATGCCACCTTTTTTTTTTTTTTGGTTGTTTTGCGAGACATTAACATCTATTTATATTTTGGGAGTACTGGGACAGACACTCCTTGCAATACTCCTCCACTGACCACCAAGCTGCCTGCCCGTGTATCCATGTAACCGATGTAAAACAGCCATGAGCCTATTGTTTGTTATTTTAGGCCTTTGATAGCCTGTCTGCGGTCCCTACTTTAAATACTCCTCCACTGACCACCAAGCTGCCTGCCCGTGTATCCATGTAACCGATGTAAAACAGCCATGAGCCTATTGTTTGTTATTTTAGGCCTTTGATAGCCTGTCTGCGGTCCCTACTTTAAATACTCCTCCACTGACCACCAAGCTGCCTGTGTATCCATGTAACCGATGTAAAACAGCCATGAGCCTATTGTTTGTTATTTTAGGCCTTTGATAGCCTGTCTGCGGTCCCTACTTTAAATACTCCTCCACTGACCACCAAGCTGCCTGCCCGTGTATCCATGTAACCGATGTAAAACTGCCATGAGCCTATTGTTTGTTATTTTAGGCCTTTGATAGCCTGTCTGCGGTCCCTACTTTAAATACTCCTCCACTGACCACCAAGCTGCCTGCCCGTGTATCCATGTAACCGATGTAAAACTGCCATAAGCCTATTGTTTGTTATTTTAGGCCTTTGATAGCCTGTCTGCGGTCCCTACTTTAAATACTCCTCCACTGACCACCAAGCTGCCTGCCCGTGTATCCATGTAACCGATGTAAAACAGCCATGAGCCTATTGTTTGTTATTTTAGGCCTTTGATAGCCTGTCTGCGGTCCCTACTTTAAATACTCCTCCACTGACCACCAAGCTGCCTGCCCGTGTATCCATGTAACCGATGTAAAACAGCCATGAGCCTATTGTTTGTTATTTTAGGCCTTTGATAGCCTGTCTGCGGTCCCTACTTTAAATACTCCTCCACTGACCACCAAGCTGCCTGCCCGTGTATCCATGTAACCGATGTAAAACTGCCATGAGCCTATTGTTTGTTATTTTAGGCCTTTGATAGCCTGTCTGCGGTCCCTACTTTAAATACTCCTCCACTGACCACCAAGCTGCCTGCCCGTGTATCCATGTAACCGATGTAAAACTGCCATAAGCCTATTGTTTGTTATTTTAGGCCTTTGATAGCCTGTCTGCGGTCCCTACTTTAAATACTCCTCCACTGACCACCAAGCTGCCTGCCCGTGTATCCATGTAACCGATGTAAAACAGCCATGAGCCTATTGTTTGTTATTTTAGGCCTTTGATAGCCTGTCTGCGGTCCCTACTTTAAATACTCCTCCACTGACCACCAAGCTGCCTGCCCGTGTATCCATGTAACCGATGTAAAACAGCCATGAGCCTATTGTTTGTTATTTTAGGCCTTTGATAGCCTGTCTGCGGTCCCTACTTTAAATACTCCTCCACTGACCACCAAGCTGCCTGCCCGTGTATCCATGTAACCGATGTAAAACTGCCATGAGCCTATTGTTTGTTATTTTAGGCCTTTGATAGCCTGTCTGCGGTCCCTACTTTAAATACTCCTCCACTGACCACCAAGCTGCCTGCCCGTGTATCCATGTAACCGATGTAAAACTGCCATAAGCCTATTGTTTGTTATTTTAGGCCTTTGATAGCCTGTCTGCGGTCCCTACTTTAAATACTCCTCCACTGACCACCAAGCTGCCTGCCCGTGTATCCATGTAACCGATGTAAAACAGCCATGAGCCTATTGTTTGTTATTTTAGGCCTTTGATAGCCTGTCTGCGGTCCCTACTTTAAATACTCCTCCACTGACCACCAAGCTGCCTGTGTATCCATGTAACCGATGTTAAACAGCCATGAGCCTATTGTTTGTTATTTTAGGCCTTTGATAGCCTGTCTGCGGTCCCTACTTTAAATACTCCTCCACTGACCACCAAGCTGCCTGCCCGTGTATCCATGTAACCGATGTAAAACTGCCATGAGCCTATTGTTTGTTATTTTAGGCCTTTGATAGCCTGTCTGCGGTCCCTACTTTAAATACTCCTCCACTGACCACCAAGCTGCCTGCCCGTGTATCCATGTAACCGATGTAAAACTGCCATAAGCCTATTGTTTGTTATTTTAGGCCTTTGATAGCCTGTCTGCGGTCCCTACTTTAAATACTCCTCCACTGACCACCAAGCTGCCTGTGTATCCATGTAACCGATGTAAAACTGCCATGAGCCTATTGTTTGTTATTTTAGGCCTTTGATAGCCTGTCTGCGGTCCCTACTTTAAATACTCCTCCACTGACCACCAAGCTGCCTGTGTATCCATGTAACCGATGTAAAACAGCCATGAGCCTATTGTTTGTTATTTTAGGCCTTTGATAGCCTGTCTGCGGTCCCTACTTTAAATACTCCTCCACTGACCACCAAGCTGCCTGCCCGTGTATCCATGTAACCGATGTAAAACTGCAGTATTTTGCTTATAAAAAAGAAAATACTGGAGAGATATCAAATGCAGACATTTTAACATTAAAAACAAAAACACATACAACAAAAAACTGGTACAGTACAAAAATTGGCCACCAGCTACAAAAACTTTCTCCTGCAAGTAGTTAACTGAAAGGTTTTTTTCCATTGAAAACACAGATATGGCATCCACCGAGTGTTGTCCTGTCGCGTCTTCTTTATATTATTGCCAAGAAGCTGCAACTGAATAAAGCTGTGCTTCAACCTTCTGTTCCAAATTACCATTTTTAAAAATGCCATTGGCTGTTCCGGCCTACTAAAGGTGTCTGTCTGCCCCTGCCTGGTGTTGTCCTCAACTGAATAAAGCTGAGCTTCAACCTTCAGTTCCAAATTACCATTTTTAAAAATGCAATTGGCTGTTCCGGCCTACTAAAGGGGTCTGCCCCTGCCTGGTGTTGTCCTCAACTGAATAAAGCTGAGCTTCTACCTTCTGCCTCTTATTAACTGCTGTTTTTTAAAAAAATTGGCTGTTCCGGCCTACTAAAGGTGTCTGTCTGCCCCTGCCTGGTGTTGTCCTCAACTGAATAAAGCTGAGCTTCTACCTTCTGTTCCAAATTACCATTTTTAAAAAAGCCATTGGCTGTTCCGGCCTACTAAAGGTGTCTGTCTGCCCCTGCCTGGTGTTGTCCTCAACTGAATAAAGCTGAGCTTCAACCTTCAGTTCCAAATTACCATTTTTAAAAATGCCATTGGCTGTTCCGGCCTACTAAAGGTGTCTGTCTGCCCCTGCCTGGTGTTGTCCTCAACTGAATAAAGCTGAGCTTCTACCTTCTGCCTCTTATTAACTGCTGTTTTTTAAAAAAATTGGCTGTTCCGGCCTACTAAAGGTGTCTGTCTGCCCCTGCCTGGTGTTGTCCTCAACTGAATAAAGCTGAGCTTCAACCTTCAGTTCCAAATTACCATTTTTAAAAATGCAATTGGCTGTTCCGGCCTACTAAAGGGGTCTGCCCCTGCCTGGTGTTGTCCTCAACTGAATAAAGCTGAGCTTCTACCTTCTGTTCCAAATTACCATTTTTAAAAATGCAATTGGCTGTTCCGGCCTACTAAAGGTGTCTGTCTGCCCCTGCCTGGTGTTGTCCTCAACTGAACAAAGCTGTGCTTCAACCTTCTGTTCCAATTACCATTTTTAAAAATGCAATTGGCTGTTCCGGCCTACTAAAGGTGTCTGTCTGCCCCTGCCTGGTGTTGTCCTCAACTGAATAAAGCTGAGCTTCAACCTTCAGTTCCAAATTACCATTTTTAAAAATGCAATTGGCTGTTCCGGCCTACTAAAGGTGTCTGTCTGCCCCTGCCTGGTGTTGTCCTCAACTGAATAAAGCTGAGCTTCTACCTTCTGCCTCTTATTAACTGCTGTTTTTTAAAAAAATTGGCTGTTCCGGCCTACTAAAGGTGTCTGTCTGCCCCTGCCTGGTGTTGTCCTCAACTGAATAAAGCTGAGCTTCAACCTTCAGTTCCAAATTACCATTTTTAAAAATGCCATTGGCTGTTCCGGCCTACTAAAGGTGTCTGTCTGCCCCTGCCTGGTGTTGTCCTCAACTGAATAAAGCTGAGCTTCTACCTTCTGCCTCTTATTAACTGCTGTTTTTTAAAAAAATTGGCTGTTCCGGCCTACTAAAGGTGTCTGTCTGCCCCTGCCTGGTGTTGTCCTCAACTGAATAAAGCTGAGCTTCAACCTTCAGTTCCAAATTACCATTTTTAAAAATGCAATTGGCTGTTCCGGCCTACTAAAGGGGTCTGCCCCTGCCTGGTGTTGTCCTCAACTGAATAAAGCTGAGCTTCTACCTTCTGTTCCAAATTACCATTTTTAAAAATGCAATTGGCTGTTCCGGCCTACTAAAGGTGTCTGTCTGCCCCTGCCTGGTGTTGTCCTCAACTGAACAAAGCTGAGCTTCAACCTTCAGTTCCAAATTACCATTTTTAAAAATGCAATTGGCTGTTCCGGCCTACTAAAGGTGAATGTCTGCCCCTGCCTGGTGTTGTCCTCAACTGAATAAAGCTGAGCTTCAACCTTCAGTTCCAAATTACCATTTTTAAAAATGCAATTGGCTGTTCCGGCCTACTAAAGGTGAATGTCTGCCCCTGCCTGGTGTTGTCCTCAACTGAACAAAGCTGAGCTTCCACATTCTGGCTTTCGCCCTATACTATCAGATATTAAACTGCATTTGGCCTACTAGTGTGGTTAGGCCCTTGAAACAGTGTCTGCTGCTCTTGGGTTTGCTACTCCACTGAACAAAGCAATGCCGCCTGTTTAGTCCTGTTACCAATTTTGAACTGCATTTAGGCTACTTTATTCTTTGGCCCTATATCTGTTTCCTCCTCATCCTGCCCATTGCCCAGCCACTGCTAGATGAGTCTGCTGGTACATTGACCTAGACCACTACATTCCCCTTATACTCTACACAGCCAGAATCTGACCCTGCTGAAAGTAAGGTTCCCCTTCCCGCATGTTATACCACCTTACACAGGGACAGAGAGGAAGGTGCAGATGAAAGTGCAGGTTCCTTCATCAGGTGGGGGGGCATACTCGTTGGCGACGTCACTGGCACAGGGCCCCTCAGAGTACGCAAAAGTGTCGCTGCTGGTGGGAGGCGCCCCCGCCATGCAAACACACCGCCGTACTTTGAGGGGCCCTGTGCCAGTGCCAATGCGAACGAGTGGGCCCCCCCTGCTTGCTCAGGATCACAGC
Source organism: Ranitomeya variabilis (assembly GCF_051348905.1). Lineage (NCBI taxonomy): Eukaryota > Metazoa > Chordata > Amphibia > Anura > Dendrobatidae > Ranitomeya > Ranitomeya variabilis. Next base: position 238,238,999 of record NC_135236.1, on the reverse strand, counting down.
ACTTGCAACGTTGAAATACTTACCTTTCCCTGCAACACCGCCGTGACGTAGCCCGCATTTCCTGGGCCCACGAAAAACTTGAGCCAGCCCTACTCCCCCCACAACTTTTGCCAAATGACCCCCAATTCCCTATGCCCAACTATTATTATAAAGTTAATTAAGATTGACAAGCTTCAGAAACAAGAATGGATGTTTTTGGCATTAAAATGGGCACTGTAGGTGTTTTCCTGGCCTCCACTCACTGCCGACTATGCTTCCCCATTGACTTGCATTGGGTTTCGTGTTTCGGTCGATCCCCGACTTTTAGCGATAATCGGCCGACTGCACTCGACTCGACTCTGGACAAAATCGGGTTTCACAAAACCCGACTCGATCTTAAAAAAATGAAAGTCGCTCAACTCTAATCACCAGGTATTCAAAATGGCCTTCGGGCGTATTAAATGCAGTTTTCCATTCGTCACCCTGTTTAATACGAACAAGATTATATGCCCCTCGAAGGTCAATCTTGGTAAACCAACTAGCCCCCTTAATCTGAGCAAACAAATCAGAGAGCAAAGGTAAAGGGTATTGGAATTTGACCGTGATCTTATTAAGAAGGCGATAATCAATATAGGGTCTCAAGGAGCCATCCTTCTTGGCAACAAAAAAGAATCCCGCTCCCAATGGTGACGAAGACGGCCGAATATGCCCCTTCTCCAAGGACTCCTTAACATAGCTCCGCATAGCGGTATGTTCTGGCTCAGACAGGTTGAAAAGTCGGCCCTTAGGAAACTTAGAGCCTGGAATCAAGTCAATAGCACAATCACAGTCCCTATGTGGAGGAAGGGAACTGGACTTGGGCTCATCGAATACATCCTGGAAATCTGACAAAAATTCAGGAACATCAGAAGAGGGGGAAGAGGAAATTGACATTAAAGGAATGTCACTATGTACCCCTTGACAACCCCAACTAGTCACAGACATCGATTTCCAATCCAACACTGGATTGTGTACATGTAACCATGGAAAACCCAGTACAACAACATCATGTAAATTATGCAACACCAGAAAACGACAATCTTCCTGATGTGCTGGAGCCATGCACATAGTCAACTGAGTCCAATACTGAGGTTTATTCTTGGCCAACGGTGTAGCATCAATACCCCTCAAAAGAATAGGGCTCTGCAAAGGCTGCAAAGAAATACCACAGCGCCTGGCAAATTCTAAGTCCATTAAGTTCAGGGCAGCGCCTGAATCCACAAATGCCATGACAGAGAAAGATGACAATGAGCAAATCAGGGTCACAGACAGGAGAAACTTAGGCTGTACAGTACTAATGGTAACAGATCTAGCGACCCTCTTAATACGGTTAGGGCAATCAGAGATAGTATGAGCTGAATCACCACAGTAAAAACACAGCCCATTCTGACGTCTGTATCCCCTCTGTTCCACTCTAGTCAGAATCCTATCACATTGCATAGGCTCAGGACTCCGCTCAGAGGATGCTGCCATATGGTGCACCACTTTGCGCTCACGCAGGCGCCGATCGATCTGAATGGCTAGAGACATAGATTCGCTCAGACCAACAGGCGTGGGGAACCCCACCATAACATCTTTAAGGGCTTCAGAAAGACCCTTTCTGAAAATTGCTGCCAGAGCATCCTCATTCCATTTAGTGAGCACAGACCATTTTCTAAATTTCTGGCAGTATAATTCTGCCGCTTCCTGACCCTGGCACAAAGCCAACAAGGTTTTTTCCGCATGATCCACAGAGTTAGGTTCGTCATACAATAATCCGAGCGATTGAAAAAATGCATCTACATTAAGCAATGCCAGATCCCCTGACTCAAGGGAGAATGCCCAGTCCTGAGGGTCACCACGCAGCAGAGAAATAACTATTTTAACTTGCTGAGTGGGGTCACCAGAGGAACGGGGTTTCAGAGCAAAAAACAATTTGCAGTTATTTTTAAAGTTCAAAAACTTAGATCTATCCCCGTAAAACAAATCTGGAGTAGGAATTCTAGGCTCTAAGGCTGGAGTCTGAACAACATAATCTTGGATACTCTGAACTCTTGCAGCAAGCTGATCCACACGAGAAAACAGACCCTGAACATCCATGTCCGCGCCCAAATACACCCAGAGATTAAGAGGAAGGAAAAAGACAAAACAGACTAAAGGAAAAAAAAATGGCTCAGAACTCTTTTTCTTTTCCTTCTTTTGAGATGCATTCAACTCATTTTTGGCCAGTTGTACTGTTTGTAGTGTTATGGACTGGTAATTTAGGAGCGACATGCGACTAGCTCTGAGCAGGTGGTAACTATACAGACCGCAGTTCCTGATCTTAACACAACACTAGAAGTAGCCGTGGGATGTTCCTGTCACTCCCTGGACACCTCGTCACAGCCGGAGAACTAGCTACCCCTAAAGGTAGAAACAGGAAAGCTATCTTGCCTCAGAGAAAATCCCCAAAGGATAATAGCCCCCCACAAATATTGACTGTGAGAGGAGAAGGAAATGACATACGTAGTATGAAACAAGATTTAGCAAAGGAGGCCACTTCTAGCTATATACATAGTAAGGAAAGAACACTGTGCGGTCAGTAATAAAAACTAGAAAAAGTCCACCGCAGAGATATGCAAAAATCTCCACACCTGACTAAAGGTGTGGAGGGCAAAATCTGCAGCCCAGAGCTTCCAGCTTAGCTAAATAGATCCATACTGATAAGCTGGACAAATGAGCAAAACATAGAATGTGCTGAACAATAAAGTCCACAACAAATGGACTGCAAAAGGACAAGCAAGGACTTATCTTTGCTGAACTGGACAGAGTGTCAGGGAAATCCAAAAGAGCAGTGGCTCCAAGCAGGAACAATTGACAAATGGCATTGATTGAGGGCTAAGGCCAGACTAAAATAGCCAAGCCAGAAAGACGATCAGTGGAAGCAGCTGCTAATGCTAAATCCAAGAAGCAGCTATACCACTCAAAACCACGGGAGGGAGCCCAAGAGCGGAATTCACAACAGGCCCCCTTACAAAATGTAATTATGCAATTTTTTCCTTTTTCAAGTAGGTTCCTAGCTACTAGTATATAATTTTTGGCCCTTCTGTTGGAATTCCTACTGGGCAAGTTAACAATCTGTGGAATTGTCAGGAACACAAGTGCCCCGATATGGGACACACTCCATTCTGTTGTGATGCCGGAGCCTGTGCAACCTGGCTGCGAGCAGAAAACCTATGGTTGTCACCAGAAAAGTCAGTTTCCCAACTGCATCAGGGCCTTGGATTGAAAACACATCAGGGTCAAGACGCAGCCGAACTCTGGCTCCCACATTTAATTTATAAACAGTATTTTTCTGTTATAATATTGGCATTAGTTAACAGTAACTACATGTTTATAATTGTTGATATTGAGGCCTATGGGAGAACAGGAGATTCCGGAATCTTCAAAACTTCAGCAATGGATCGGTGGCTTCTGAATAATGACCTTGGCCTCCATGTGTTCTTCTGGGTTCAAGGGCTAAACCAGCACCATATGTTACATTACACATGTTATGTTACATATGTTATATTACAGGAAACGAGGGATTCAGTGGAATTGGGCATTAGGTGAGTATAACTGTGTTTGTTATTTTTTTTTAAATAAAATTGTTTTGTTTTATTTCAAATATAAGACTTTATTCTGGCTGTGTGTTTATTTATCATATAACTATAGGATTAGTAATGGATCGGTGTCTTATAAACGCCTCTCCGTTAGCAATCTGTGGACTTGATGTCACCTTACAATACAAAGGTGACATCAACCCCACAAATATGAACCCCACTTGCCATCGCAACATGGCAAGTGGGAGAAGCCATGCAAAGCACCAACATTGGCTCATCTAATAGATGCACCTTCTCTGGGAGGCTGTAGGCTGCTATTTTTAGGTTGTGGAGCCAATATCCATGGCCCCTTACCAGCCTGAGTATACCAGCCCCCAGCTGACTGCTTTAACTTGGCTGATTGTCAAAAACAGAGGGACCCATGCCATTTTTTAAAATTATTTATTTACGAGTCTATTCTTGATAATCAGCCTTGCTGAAGCTGACTACTAAGGGTTGCCACCCCCCAGCTTTGAGTTTTGCCTGGCTGGTTATAGAAAATACAGGGGAACACACTGTTTTATTAATTATTATTTATTTACAGCGCGGGTGCCGGCTAATGAATACTCCCATCAACCGCTCCTGCACTCACTGTTATTAGCGGAAGCTGATGGGAGCATTAGTCCCATCCACTGACATCAATGACCGAAGGTAAGCTTTACACATCCGATCACAGCTGCAGGCTCACGCTGTCTTTTGAAGGTGTGGGAACCGCAACTGTCTGACTGTCGGTGATGATTTTACTGCCAATCAGAAGTGATGTTTGCCGTGCTGTCATGCACATGACAGTGTGAGAAGCACCAGGTGTTCGAGGGCAGAAACTGAAAGTAACACAGACTTCCTGGAGAGTGTCCATGCCCGTACAATAGGTGCCTCATTTTGCCTCATTTTAACTCTGTATGCCTCATTTTCTTATATTACAATACGCCCTGTCATTTAGACATATTTAGAAGCTGGACAACTCCTTTATGACCATTCATACCATGCTTTTTCTCTGTGTTTTTGTGTTCGTAGGAAAAAATTTCTGAAGTACAAGTTTAATGTGTCCATATGCTTCCATTGCTAGACAGAGACCAAACTCAATGTTCATTTGACTTCCATATTCTATGGGGAAAATTTGCACAGAAAACTCAACGTCAAGAAATACCGTATATGTTGCGGATTTGAAACACGCACCGCAGCCCACATTACGCTGAGTAAAAAAAAAAACACAGTGGGCATGAGATTTCTACAAATCCCATCCACTTAGCTGGAATTTTAAAAGGCTACGTTTTTGACATGGCAAAAATAAGCAGCATAAAAAAAAGCTCATTGTGGGAAGAAAGCCTAAATTTACATAGTACAGAAAATTATGATTATGCTGGAGGATTCGTACACCTCGAGAAAGGCAAAAATAAAGCATACTGTGTCATCACAAAATAACACAGGAGAGTGAATGGAACGGGGGAGGGTAACATTTTGGTAACACTGAATAAAATTAATACAAGTGTACTACAGAAAATATTTGTCTTTTTTGATAACATATGTAATAAAGATATGCTACCCAGACTCAGTCACAATCCTATACATTGTGCAAGTGGCAATTGTAAAAAAATGCATAAAGCACTGATTTCAGGAAAAATCACTTAAGACAGCATGAAAAAGAAATTAAAACGTACAGAGAAGCAAAAGCAGCTTTGGCTAAAGTTCAATCATGTGGTGCTTTTTTATCATTATTGTGGCATTGTCATAAATTTTGCCCCTCAGTTTTTTTCCAAAAATGTCATATGTTACATCACTATAAAAAAAAATAAAACATGATCTTATCAATCGATTAGTTAAAAAAAATACAACTATCATTTAAAAAGATGTTAAAAGGCAGTAAACTAGCAGGCACATTAAATTGCGAGCTTGAAGTTAAAAATGAAAAATATTGGATTAAAGTGATTAAAAACATTCATGTTTAGCAGATGGAAACTAAGAATCCAGGTTTCAAAGGTATTTTCCCTTTTCCATTTACTCTTGACTCACATCAGGAACCTTTGTTTGCAGGAATCAACGAACATGAGGCCAGATCTTGTTGGTTTCAGTTCCTGAAAAAGTTTCCAAAACACCCTTGTTTTTGTAATATTCCAGTACGGGCCTTGTGAGTTCTTCATAAGTGGTTAGCCTCTTGGTGACAGTCTCTGGCTTGTCATCTTCACATTGAATCAGAGGTTCTCCTGTTACGTCATCAATTCCTGAAACTTTTGGAGGGTTGAATTCTGTGTTATATACTCTTCCACTACCAGCGTGGATCCACCGTGCAATAAGACGATCCTTAATGGTCTGAAATGGAATGTTCAATTCAATGACCGTGTCTATTTGATGGGAAAAAAAAATAAAAATTTTGTAAGGCACAGTACTGACCTGCGCGCCACCGATCGTGCAGGAGCTGATCGTACAGGCCACTGTGTCTAACAACTGCTATCAACTTTTCTGACTGATCTGTCACATTATTATCAGCACCATGGCGGCTCGTGTGCTGTTCCGGGCGGTGATCATAGGACCCCCGGGCTCAGGGAAGGGGACGATCTCCGACAGGATCGTGAAACACTTCGCGCTCAAGCACTTGTCCAGCGGAGACCTGCTGAGGCTGAACATGCAGAAGAAGACAGAAATTGGTATCCTGGCAAAATCCTACATAGAACAAGGTCAGCTGGTGCCAGATGATGTGATCACCCGACTAATCGTACAAGAGCTAACTAACTTTGGTGACCATAACTGGCTGCTAGATGGTTTTCCAAGGACTGTTCCTCAAGCACAAGCTCTTGATAAGGCCCATCAAATAGACACGGTCATTGACGTGAAGACGACAAGCCAGAGACTGTCACCAAGAGGCTAACCGCTTATGAAGAACTCACAAGGCCCGTACTGGAATATTACAAAAACAAGGGTGTTTTGGAAACTTTTTCAGGAACTGAAACCAACAAGATCTGGCCTCATGTTCGTTGATTCCTGCAAACAAAGGTTCCTGATGTGAGTCAAGAGTAAATGGAAAATGGAAAAGACCTTTGAAACCTGGATTCTTAGTTTCCATCTGCTAAACATGAATGTTTTTAATCACTTTAATCCAATATTTTTCATTTTTAACTTCAAGCTCGCAATTTAATGTGCCTGCTAGTTTACTGCCTTTTAACATCTTTTTAAATGATAGTTGTATTTTTTTTAACTAATCGATTGATAAGATCATGTTTTATATTTTTTTATAGTGATGTAACATATGACATTTTTGGAAAAAAAAACTGAGGGGCAAAATTTATGACAATGCCACAATAATGATAAAAAAGCACCACATGATTGAACTTTAGCCAAAGCTGCTTTTGCTTCTCTGTACGTTTTAATTTCTTTTTCATGCTGCCTTAAGTGATTTTTCCTGAAATCAGTGCTTTATGCATTTTTTTACAATTGCCACTTGCACAATGTATAGGATTGTGACTGAGTCTGGGTAGCATATCTTTATTACATATGTTATCAAAAAAGACAAATATTTTCTGTAGTACACTTGTATTAATTTTATTCAGTGTTACCAAAATGTTACCCTCCCCCGTTCCATTCACTCTCCTGTGTTATTTTGGGATGACACAGTATGCTTTATTTTTGCCTTTCTCGAGGTGTACGAATCCTCCAGCATAATCATTTTCTGTACTATGTAAATTTAGGCTTTCTTCCCACAATGAGCTTTTTTTATACTGCTTATTTTTTGCCATGTCAAAAACGTAGCCTTTTAAAATTCCATCTAAGTGGATGGGATTTGTAGAAATCTCATGCCCACTGTGTTTTTTTTTTACTTCCATATTCTAGCCATTATACCATTATAAACAGTATAGTGCTTAAAGGTATGGACTAGTTTAATAGACTACACTGTTGCATTCAAGGGTGAAGTCAATCTGCTGATGCATGGCACAAAATGGCATCCATCACAGGCCTCTGTTAAACATTTTACAGTAAGCCTTGAAGCTCCAGTGACTTATATGGACAGTTAGGTCAGCAGAGTTGTCAGTAACCTTGTGCCTGTTCTAACCAAGGGCTTGTTTTTTTTTAAAGCAGTGTGCCAGACAGGACTTCACCTAAAAAAGCATAGCAAGCACCAACCTTTCCAGCTTATTTGTATTGCACCCAGAGCTGGAGTCTCACCTGTGCTCTCTATCTTTGCACCTGTTTGTATGCACTTCTGATTTCAAAATTTGAGATCTTCTGACATTAGTGCCCTATACTGCCAATTGTAACCTGAAGCTACCTGAATCAGTGACTTATTCTCCAATCCCCAACAGTGTCATCTTCCCCAGTCATTGATTTGCCTGTTATTACTGCTCAAGCCTTCACACCTGTACTCTGTGTTTTTACTCATACTCCAGATACATACTCTTCAAGTGGGACCCTCTGGCTTTAGGAACATAACATAGAACAAGAGCAGAGTAGACTATTCCCTTCAGCCTCTATCTTGCAAACCTGGGGTTTATGGGTTGTCCAGATAGAGGTTGCACCTCTGGGGAAGGGCTTGCGGTGTCCTTTTATGACAGCATGCCCATCTTTGGTCCTCATCTGGTACTCCACTCTCACATATACGTCCAAGAAACTGCTAGAATGCGTCAGTGGGTACGACCTGGAACACCACCTCGGCAGTTGGTCAAAATTTTAATGTATAAATATATGAGGGGACAGTACAGAGACCTTTCTAATGACCTTTTTACTCGTAGACCTGAGATGGGGACAAGGGGCATCCGTCTGGAGGAAAGAAGGTTTAAGCATAATCACAGATGCGGATTCTTTACTGCAAGAGCAGCGAGACTCTGGAACTCTCTGCCGTATGATGTTGTAATGTGTGATTCATTACTAAAATTTAAGAGGGGACTGGATGCCTTTCTTGAAAAGCATAATATTACAGGTTATATGCACTAGTTTCCTTGATAGGGCGTTGATCTAGGGAACCAGTCTGATTGCCGTATGTGGATTCGGGAAGGAATTTTTTTCCCCAATGTGGAGCTTACTGTTTGCCGCATGTTTTTTTTGCCTTCCTCTGGATCAACATGTTAGGGCATGTTAGGTTAGGCTATGGGTTGAACAAGATGGACTTAAAGTCTTTCTTCAACCTTTTTAACTGCGTTACTATGTTACTAACACCAGGTTTGGGTAGCCATCTGTTTTGAGGTCCCTGGTGACTTTATGGGTTTGCCTACCTGTGCATATGAAGGCTGGATTCAGTGTACTGAAATTATCTAACATTTAAAGGACATATACAACTTCAGTTTTATTATCAATACTAGAAATACCAAAGTTATGTATTAACCTGCTACAGGAAAACCATGCCAGCAGCCACGCATTATGGTGAAGGAGCACAACATCAAAGCAATTGACAACTTTACCTACCTGGGCAACACATTCTCCTTTGTAGTGACCATAGACAGTGAGGTCAACGACAGAAGTGCCAAATCTAGTACTGCCCTTGGGAGACTGCATAAGAACATCTGAGAATGAAGGTCTGCTGCATGGTGGTCTTTGCCACACTTCTCTATGCCAGAAAAACCTGCACTGTCTACAGTCAGTATGCCAAACAGCTCAATCAATTTCACAGCAGACTTCTCCACATAAGGTGGCAAGACAATATCTCCTATAGAGCAATCCTGGACAAGCTGGGCTCTGCAGCATTTATACTCTCCTGCTGAAAACCCAAGCCAGGTGGGCTGGACATGTGGTCAGAATGCCGGACAGCCAATTGCCTAAACATCTGCTGTATGAAAAACTGTGTAAGGGATGGTGAGCAGTCGGGGGCAGAAGAAACATTAAACAATTGCAGTAAAGTATCTTTTTAAAACCTGGAAGTTAACATCATTGAAAGGTAGAAGCTTACTCTGGACCATCTAGCATGGTGAGGCAGGATCATCTCAAGAGCACGTGCAGCTAAAGATAGAATCTGTGAGGCAAAAAGGAAGCAAGCTGTGCGCAAGGCACAATCGGTATCTACTGCCCTGACCACATCTACTTATGTCATGTATGTGGGTAAGCTTTCTGGGCCAGGATTGGTCTCCTCAGTCACCTCTGGACCTACAGCCACTGATCTTCCACTAAACCCTGAATTCATTGCCATCTTCGACTACAAATGACGAACAGCAATTTGAAAACCTCACATCTCCCACTGCTCTTGTTTGGCTACCCAAAGTAATTGCTGAGATCCCTGTTGAGAAGACAGGCAAGCTCTATAGTTATAACTGTACACATTTGGACAGTTGCATCACTGGAGTTGCTCAGGGAAACTCCAATTGCCTTACTGCCTGTATTGGTTATGGGGTAGTGAACTTAGGCTGGAGCTGGCATTAGGAGAGAAATTCCAACAATGGGACTCCTATTAGCTACAAAAGACTAGGCGAGTCAAATAGACAAAAAAGAGGCAAGTGGCCTAGAGTTGGCAGCTTTCTTCCATCCAAGTTTCTGTTAATCCTAGGGAAACCTCTGGGCACCTCCTCGTACAGTAAAACAGCTTCAGGATCCTTGGCTACTGATATAGAGAAAGGGCTGAAAAGACCACGTATACCCCATATACTATACAATTTAATACATTGTTGCATTACATATCAGATGAAAAGATTGTTTAAAATATTTAATAAAGGTATCAATCTCAGAATACTTTTTTTCTTTTTTTGGCATAATAGTATATACATATATTTTTCAAACAATTAATAAATGTGACAAATGGCGCTTGAGTCAGAATTTTGTTTCAATTTTAGCAAGACATATTTTAATAAGCAAATGTGTCCCATTACTCACAAAGTTTTCTAAATATAATTGTCCATTTACGGTAAATATATTATTAAAATGTTTTAATGTTCTGTTTTTAAAACTTCCAGACTAATTACTAATGCTGTAACTTTACCAGATTCTGTACTCATTCAAACACTAAGGTTTTCTTAATACAGTAGGACATGTTACTGCATTCTGAATAAATGTTATGTTTGGTAAGATTAAACCCAAGAGTCAGAGGTGCAGAGTTAATTAAAGAAGAGTCACATTTCCACTTTCAAGCATTGTTAATACCTTCATCAATATGCTTCTCTGATTTACATTGCAAGTTCAGATTTTATGCCACCAATACATAAATATGTTAGTTAGGCTCCAAAGTTTGGATTTTAAGGATAGGGAAAATCTCACATTTAAAGCAAATACATCTTAATATGCAATGTTAAAGAAAACTGACAGGATATATTTGCTGCCGATCCAAGGCTACGCCAATTTCAGCCATTCATGTTGGAACGCTGTGATGTTTCAGAGAAAACATACTTTAGAAGCAGCTGGGAACCGAGCTGAACGGCAGACTAGTCAGAAAGGCGGGTCCCCAAAGGCTTCTCCCTGCCTATTCCTTTGGAGTGATCGGTCTCTGCGTATATATGCACACAGGGAAAGATCTGTCACTGCACGGGAGCGGGAGGGGAGAATCGATCAGCGACCCAACTGTCCGACTAATTTCCAGTCCGGCTCGACTTTAAAAGTATGCTTTTCACTAAACGGCCTCAGCATTTCAGAGTCAAACATACCTGGCTGAAATTATGTAGCCATTGCCTGATACATGAATGTATCAGCTGTCAGGTTCTAGCCTAAAACACTGAAATATGTTTAGCATTGCTCCAAAAATATTTTTCCCAAGTTGTGAAAATAGTTTTCAGGACTTAGCATAATAGTTGAAGCAAGGGCAGTAAGGTAGATAGATGTTAAAAAATATTTTAATTTAAAAAAATATATATTAATTTGGTGGCCCCAAATTATTTGTTTCTAGATTTGTATATCGCCCATTCAGTGTTTTTTTCTACTTCACCTTTACAATAGTTAGACACTAAAGACTCTTTTGAAAAATCAGTTTTTTAGACTTTTTTTAAATATTGTGTGTAAAAGGTATGTATTTGAAAAATCCATGAAATTATACGCAACAGCAAAACCAAGCAATTCTCTTATTTGCCTGGAAATATAGCTGAATCTTGGTAGTTATACATATAGCAAGCGGATTTGTAATATGTAGGTGTTTAAAATTAAAAGAATGTCAGCCTTTAGGACAGAGAATCATCTATTTTTCTATTCTGAGAGTGATGTTCCAATTTTTCAGGTGTTTACTTAGCCTGTCATAAGAAGTCTGCCATCGTATGCACAATGGGGTGTCATCTCAGTCTTTAGGATCCGCTCTCGAATGTCTTTTAAATAATTAATATGGAGGCCATAATTATCAGGTGTATTAATAAGCAGATTCCTGTCAAAAATCTAATTTAGTCAGTAAAGTTAATTGGTAAACCTTTATATTATGCCTAAAAAAAGACTCTTTGGAAAATGTAAATCATACATGTCACGGGTTGATTGTCAAAAAGAATGATGATGTAGTTTGTGTTAAACACAGCCCAACCAGAATTACCCACATTAATCTTACTAAAAAGTCTGTCACTTTCTTCTCTTTCTCCCTTTTACTTCCCATTTATTTAACAGATTGGCCTCAAAGTTGTTTGTAGACTATAGATAAGTTGCATGTATTTATATGTAAATCTTCCATATTTTTTGTTTTTGGTGTTGGCTGGTCTTAATTTTTTTTATAGAAACAAAAAATGACTCCAACTTACCGTAACTACATTATTTGAAGAGAAAGTATGAAGTCCATTTTTTTCTCATAAAATGATTAGGCAATTAAAGAAAATTTGCTGTTTGAAGCATGTCTTCCACTGTCACTTGCAACAAATTCTTGTCCTCCCATGTTTCATTTTCATAAAGGACAGCATTTTTTTATTTAAGGTAAAGTTCCCACAATGAAATTTTGGTGAATTTATGAAGCTGCGCATTTTTGAAAAAGTACAACTTTCCTATTTTACTTTATGGGTTCAGAAATGCTGCAGAAAACCTAAAGCATAAAAAAATTCATCAAAAACTCATGGTTGGAACGTGGTTTTAAAGGTACATTCTCCTCATTATCTTAAAGAGTATTGTAACAACTCTGCCGGCATCACTGCATGGCTTCCCAACTCCCCACTTACTCACCACTCTGGGCCATGCTGTGAGTACTGTCCTCTGCCAGCTCCTTGCTGTGGGCCTCATGCCCTTGCTTGCGGATACTTCCTTGCTGTATGCTAAGGGCGGCGGCCCCAGAACTTCCTGTTTCTTGCAGAGACTGTGTGCACCTTCCTAAGGTGTTCCCTGCCAATTGCCAAGAAGCCACAGGTACTTAAGGTATCCCCACCCATAGGGGGATGCCTCAGCAACTTTCTCCGTCAGTTAGTGTCTTGCTACTGAGCTGCCAGGTAGTGTCCGGTCTCTGCCATCCTGGGGGCTGGACACTCAGGCCTGAATCCTTGTCCTGTACTTGTTCCCGTGTCTGTCCCTGTCTGAACTCTGGCCTATACCTGTACTTGTTTGTATCCTAGTCTGTTTGCCTTTCCTAATCAGCTGTGCGTACCCTTCTGTCCACTCTCTCTGCTCTGCTCGCCTCAACCTGCCGCTCTGCCCTGTTCTGCTCTGCATGCAGCAATCTGCGGCTCTGTGGTTCTGCTCTTCTCGCCACTACCTGCAGCTCTGCCCTGCTCACCGCTACTTGCGGCTCTGCTCTGCTCGCCGCTACCTGCAGCTCTGCGCCTCTCTGCTCTGCTCGCCACAACATGAAGCTGTCCTGTTCTGCTCTGCTCACTGCGGCCCTGTGCCTCTCTGCTCTACTCGCTGCAACCTGCATCTCTGCCCTGTTCTGCTCTGCTCACCGCAACCTGTGGGTCTGCTGCTCTCCTCATTTCGCCGCTACCCGTGGCTCTGCTCTTCTTGCCGCTACCTGCAGCTCTTCTCTGCTCGCTGCTACCTGCAGCTCTGCCCTGCTCGCCAATACCTGTTCTCTGCTCTGCTGGGCTTTGCTCACCACATACTGTGGTTCTGCTCTGCAGCGCATTCTGTGGTTCTGCTCTGCTCCGCATCCTGCGATTCTGCTCTGCTCTTCATCCCATGGTTCCTGCCCTTTAGTCTGTACTGGCTCCTACCAGTTCCTTCCCTCCAGTCTGAACTGGTTCCTAACAGTTCCTGTCCCTCCAGTCAGAAATGGATCCTACCTGCTTCCTTATCCTGCCAGAGTGCCAGCTGTGCCCGCCTGCCTGTAAGAGTGCCAGCTGTTGTGAATTTGGTTTCTGGGCTCCCCCGGTGGTCACTGGTGGTACTGAACTTGTGTGCTTCATCGCCTCTGTTCACCTGTTTCCATCAGGATGTGGGAGTTGTCTATTTAGCCTTGCTCCTCAGTCATTTCTATGCCGGCCAACAATGTTACCAGAAGCCTTTCTGTTGCATGTTCCTGCTCCTAGACTACTATCAGCTAAGTTGGACTTGTAGTCCTAAGTTTGTTTTGCATTTTTGTTCCAGTTCTCTGTGATTGTTTATTTCTGAGGCTGGAAGCTCTTGTGAGCTGGAATTGCCACTCTGGTGTCATGAGTTGATATTAGAGTCTTAAAGTAATTCCAGGATGGTGTTTTGAAAGGGTTTTCAGCTGACTGTGAAGTTCCCTTTTCTGTCTTCCTACTATCTAGTAAGCGGACCTCAATTTGCTAAACCTATCTTCATACTTCGTATGTCAATTTCCTCTGAAATCACCGACAATATATGTGGAGGCCTTTCGGGAGCTTAAGCGCCGCTTTTCTTCCGCCCCTGTATTGCGTCAGCCTGATGTTGCTCTTCCTTTTCAGGTTGAGGTCGACGCTTCAGAAATCGGAGCTGGGGCGGTTTTGTCGCAGAAAAGTTCCGACTGCTCCGTGATGAGACCTTGCGCGTTCTTTTCTCGTAAATTTTCGCCCGCTGAGCGAAATTATGATATTGGTAATCGGGAGCTCTTGGCTATGAAGTGGGCTTTTGAGGAGTGGCGTCATTGGCTTGAGGGGGCTAGACATCAGGTGGTGGTATTGACTGACCACAAGAATTTGATTTATCTTGAGTCTGCCAGGCGCCTGAATCCTAGACAGGCGCGCTGGTCGTTATTTTTCTCTCGGTTTAATTTTGTGGTTTCTTACCTACCGGGTTCTAAAAATGTGAAGGCGGATGCCCTTTCTAGGAGTTTTGAGCCTGATTCCCCTGGTAATTCTGAACCTACAGGTATCCTTAAGGATGGAGTGATATTATCTGCTGTTTCCCCAGACTTGCGTCGGGTCTTGCAGGAGTTTCAGGCGGATAGACCTGATCGTTGCCCGCCTGGTAGAATGTTTGTTCTTGATGATTGGACCAGTAGAGTCATATCGGAGGTCCATTCTTCTGCGTTAGCTGGTCATCCTGGAATCTTTGGTACCAGGGATTTGGTGGCTAGGTCCTTCTGGTGGCCTTCCCTGTCGCGAGATGTGCGAGGTTTTGTGCAGTCTTGTGATGTTTGTGCTCGGGCCAAGCCTTGTTGTTCTCGGGCTAGTGGATTGTTGTTATCTTTGCCTATTCCGAATAGGCCTTGGACTCACATCTCCATGGATTTTATTTCTGATCTCCCTGTTTCTCAGAAGATGTCTGTCATCTGGGTGGTGTGTGACCGTTTCTCTAAGATGGTCCATTTGGTTCCCTTGCCTAAATTGCCTTCCTCATCCGAGTTGGTTCCTCTGTTTTTTCAAAATGTGGTTCGCTTGCATGGTATTCCGGAGAATATCGTGTCTGACAGGGGAACCCAATTCGTGTCTAGATTTTGGCGAGCGTTCTGTGCTAGGATGGGCATTGATTTGTCTTTTTCGTCTGCTTTCCATCCTCAGACTAATGGCCAGACCGAGCGAACTAATCAGACCTTGGAGACATATTTGAGGTGTTTTGTGTCTGCGGATCAGGATGATTGGGTTGCCTTTTTGCCCTTGGCGGAGTTTGCCCTCAATAATCGGGCTAGTTCTGCCACCTTGGTTTCTCCTTTCTTCTGTAATTCGGGGTTTCATCCTCGTTTCTCTTCCAGTCAGGTGGAGTCTTCGGATTGTCCTGGAGTGGATGCTGTGGTGGAGAGGTTGCATCAGATTTGGGGGCATGTGGTGGACAATTTGAAGTTGTCCCAGGAGAAGACTCAGCATTTTGCCAACCGCCGTCGTTGTGTTGGTCCTCGTCTTTGTGTTGGGGACTTGGTGTGGTTGTCTTCTCGTTTTGTCCCTATGAAGGTTTCTTCTCCTAAGTTTAAGCCTCGGTTCATCGGCCCGTACAAGATATTGGAGATTCTTAACCCTGTGTCCTTTCGTTTGGACCTCCCTGCATCTTTTTTTATTCATAATGTCTTCCATCGGTCTTTGTTGCGCATGTATGAGGTACCGGTTGTGCCTTCCGTTGAGCCTCCTGCTCCGGTGTTGGTTGAGGGTGAGTTGGAGTACGTTGTCGAGAAGATCTTGGACTCCCGTGTTTCCAGACGGAGACTTCAGTATCTGGTCAAGTGGAAGGGCTACGGTCAGGAGGATAATTCTTGGGTGACAGCCTCTGATGTTCATGCCTCCGATTTGGTCCGTGCCTTTTATAGGGCTCATCCTGATCGCCCTGGTGGTTCTGGTGAGGGTTCGGTGCCCCCTCCTTGAGGGGGGGGTACTGTTGTGAATTTGGTTTCTGGGCTCCCCCGGTGGTCACTGGTGGTACTGAACTTGTGTGCTTCATCGCCTCTGTTCACCTGTTTCCATCAGGATGTGGGAGTTGTCTATTTAGCCTTGCTCCTCAGTCATTTCTATGCCGGCCAACAATGTTACCAGAAGCCTTTCTGTTGCATGTTCCTGCTCCTAGACTACTATCAGCTAAGTTGGACTTGTAGTCCTAAGTTTGTTTTGCATTTTTGTTCCAGTTCTCTGTGATTGTTTATTTCTGAGGCTGGAAGCTCTTGTGAGCTGGAATTGCCACTCTGGTGTCATGAGTTGATATTAGAGTCTTAAAGTAATTCCAGGATGGTGTTTTGAAAGGGTTTTCAGCTGACTGTGAAGTTCCCTTTTCTGTCTTCCTACTATCTAGTAAGCGGACCTCAATTTGCTAAACCTATCTTCATACTTCGTATGTCAATTTCCTCTGAAATCACCGACAATATATGTGGGGGCTACTGTCTGCCTTTTGGGGAAAATTTCTCTAGAGGTAAGCCAGGTCTGTATTTTCCTCTGCTAGGGTCAGTCAGTTCTCCGGCTGGCGCTGGGCGTCTAGGGATAAAACGTAGGCACGCTACCCGGCCACTGTTATTTGTGCGGTAGGTTTAGCTCACAGTCAGCTCGAGTTCCCATCTTCCAAGAGCTAGTCCTTTTTGTATGCTTTACTACGTTCTCTTGCCATTGAGAACCATGACAGCCAGCTGTGCCTGCCAGAGTACTAGTCGTGCCCATCTGTATTAGCCCGCACTTGTCTATAGGCTTCCATTTCCCAGTGGGATCAGCTGCTACGGTCAGACACCTTGAGTGGTACCTGGCAGCTACCTGCCGCATAAAGGTACCTTCACACTAAGCGACTTTGCAGCGAGAACGACGACGATCCGTGACGTTGCAACGTCCTGGATAGCGATCTCGTTGTGTTTGACATGCAGCAGCGATCTGGATCCCGCTGTGATATCGCTGGTCGGAGCTAGATGTCCAGAACTTAATTTCATCGCTGATCACCCGCTGTCCATCGCTGAATCGGCGTGTGTGACGCCGATCCAGCGATGTGTTCACTTGTAACCAGGGTAAATATCGGGTTACTAAGCGCAGGGCCGCGCTTAGTAACCCAATATTTAGCCTGGTTACCATTGTAAAAGTAAAAAAAAAAACAGTACATACTCACATTCTGATGTCTGTCACGTCCCCTGGCGCCCACAGGGTTAAGCGCTGCTGCTCAGAGCTTCCTGCACTGACTGTGTCAGCGCCGGCCGTAAAGCAGAGCGCAGCGGTGATGTCACCGCTATGCTCTGCTTTACTGCCGGCGCTGACACATTCAGTGCAGGAAGCTCTGAGCAGCAGCGCATAACCCTGTGGACGCCGGGGGACGTGACAGACATCAGAATGTGAGTATGTACTGTTTTTTTTTTACTTTTACAATGGTAACCAGGGTAAATATCGGGTTACTAAGCGCGGCCCTGCACTTAGTAACCCGATGTTTACCCTGGTTACCCAGGTGCTGCAGGGGGACTTCGGCATCGTTGAAGACAGTTTCAACGATGCCAAAGTCGTTCCCCTGATCGTTGGTCACTGGAGAGAGCTGTCTGTGTGACAGCTCCCCAGCGACCACACAACGACTTACCAATGATCACGGCCAGGTCGTATCGCTGGTCGTGATCGTTGGTAAGTCGTTTAGTGTAACGGTACCTTTAGCCAGACCTTACCAATAGAGATTCCAGTGAACACCAAGGTAGCTGCTTAGTCACGCCCCTCCAGGGTAGTCTGGTTTGTGGCACAGTGGGGCCACAACCCTTGCTTGCGCCTCCCAGTCTGGGCACGAGCATTACAAGTATTTACTTCGTTCCATCAGTGTCCTCATACACAATGTTATGTGATCACTGTAGCGAATCAGCAGCTGCTGATTCGCTGTAGTCTTCATATTTACATTTAAACAGCAGAAACACTGATTGGATGTATTTGTGAACCCTGCAGCTGATCAGGCACTGTTGATTGGCTGCAGTGATCATGTGATATTATTTAGAAAAAGGAAGCGAGATTGGTCCAAGATATTAGTGTAGATGTTTTTTTAATTTATGCAGCAGCCAGGGGATATTGAAGCAGCTGTCTAGTAATAGACAACTCCATTTAATAATTTCTTTTTTAAGCTGCTTGAGAACTGCATTTTTTAAATTGGGGTGATTTTTAGGGCATTTCTAAGAGCAGAGACAAGACAGACTGCCGTATTTCTCGTGCAAGAATCGCATCGTAAACCTCGCACTGGCTGTCGGCTCTCATGACCTCAGCTTGACAGTTGCATAGAAATGCATCATTCTGTCTTGCTTTCTTGTCTTATACAGCAGCCTGGCTCAGCTCTAAGGCCGGCATCACACTAGCGTTAAATATGGACGAGTGCTATGTGAGAAAACATTGCAAAGCACTCGGACCAATGTTTATCTATGGGGAAGCTCACATCACCGTTTTTTTTCTAGGGCGTATTCTACATGCGGGTGAAATCACAGCATACTGCGATTTTAAGCATATATCGGCCGAGTCTTGCCAATGCAAGTCTATGGGTGCAAGGAAAAAAATCCACAGCACTCACAACATGCGAATGTTGTCCATTTTTTGCATACCAGTGTCCTTTGAAAAGCAGGTATTTCATGTGTGGTGTACAGTAAAATCACACTGACAGGTTAGAATAGAATAGATAGAATAGAAATATACACATAGAGTACATAAATATATATATATATGTATATATATATATATATATATATATATATATATATATATATATACTGTATACACATGTCAGCAGGGCCGGACTGGGACTAAAATTCAGCCCTGGCATTTGAAGTTACACAGGCCCACTTGTCACATGGTGACTGTATAATATCCTTGTACACTTGTAGGTTACAAGAAGTGAGGGAAATGTAACACGACTATGTAACATATAATTACAGCTGTATCCAGCATTACAGCTTAGTCCTATTTATAACTTTTAGTTGCAGTACCAAGAAAAGCCGCTACTTTACCAACTTAACTGGATCTCGTAGATAATGAAGGGATTGAGACGACCAAAGGCTATGGAACCTCATTCTGATGCTCCATAAACTTTGCCTGCAGCCACTTTTGGTTCTGCTGCGCAGCACGAGAACCGGTGACTCTGAAGATCGGTGACATCAGTAACGTCACCTCTCTTCAGATATTCCGGGTCTTGCGCTGAGCTTGGCGACTGTTAAGAGCAATATTGTTACTACCGTCCCCGCTCTTCAGAGTCGCTGGATCTCGCCAGGTCTGGGCTAGTAGTGGGGGTGTCTGATAGACACCTCTCCATTACTTACACCAGGGATTGATAGCAGCTGACATTACGCAGCTGACAACCCTAAAAATCATTACACATACCAGAATTAAATGCTCTGGCAGCTGGGTAAAGCAGTAGAGTTAGCGCTATTCCCAGGCGCCGGGTGCTAACTACAACTGTCATCATCCTTGCCTGGTCTCTCTGCGAAGCATTTCTGCTGTATTTACATGCGCTGATCTCAGGCCACTAAACGAGTGTGATCAACAATGCTGAAGTCGTTCACTTGTTTCCCGGCCTCTTTACACCAACTGAGAAAGAATGAAGGGAACAGAACAATCACAATTAGATCAGTCTGTCCCCATACAGTATCATTTTATCAGCAGCACATCTGCAGTTTACAGCGGGCAATGTGCTGCTGAGAACAAGGATTTCTGTTCCCACATAAACAATCCAATCACTTGATGAATAGGCAGCATTTTGCTTGTTTAGTATAATACACCCCATAGTCCTCCATATATTATAATGTACACCTCAGTCCTCCATATAGTATAATACACTCCTCAGTCCTACATATAGTAGAATACACTCCTCCATATAGTATAATACACTCCTCATAGTCCTCCATATATTAAAATACACTGCAATTCCTCCATATAGTATAATACAGTCCTCCATATAGTATAATGTACTGCCAAAGTCCTTCATATAGTATAAAACACTCCTCAGTCCTCCAAATAGTATAATACATTCCTCATAGTGCTCCATATAGTATAATGCCCCTCCATTGTCATCCATGTAGTACAATTCACTTCCCATAGTAAAATGCACCCCATAGTTCTTCATACAGTATAATGTATTCCCCATAGTCCTCGATACAGTATAATGCAGCCCACATATAGTATAATGATGCCACCCCAGAGTATAATGCAGACACCCCACAGAATATATTGTAGCCCCTGTGTATAATGTAACCCCAGAGAGAATATAATGCAGCCCTCTCATATAGTATAATGCAGCCCCTGCATATATAATATATGGTAGCCCCCTCATAGAGCATAATGCAGCCCCCCTTAGAATATAATGTAGCCCCTCCATAGAATACAATGCAGCCATCCTCATACAGTATAATGCAGCTCCCCATAGAATACAATGTAGCCCCCTCATAGAGTATGATGCAATCACCCCTCATAGAATATAATACAGCCCCCCATAGAATATAATACAGCACCCCATAGAATATAATACAGCACCCCATAGAATGTAATACAGCCCACCTCCCCATAGAATATAATACAGCCCCCCATGTAATATAATACAGCCCCCATAGAACATAATGTAGCCCCCAGAGAATGTAATACAGCCCCCCATAGAATGTAATACAGCCCCCCTCATAGAATGTAATATAGCCCCCCATAGAATGTAATACAGCCCTCCCACATAGAATGTAATACAGCCCTCCTCCATAGAATGTAATGCAGCCCCCCATAGAATTTAATGCAGCCAGCCCCCATAAACTGTAATGCAGCCAACCCCCATAGAATGTAATGCAGCCAGCCCCCATAGAATGTAATACAGCACAGCCCCCATACAATGTAATACAGCACAGCCCCCATAGAATGTAATGCAGCACAGCCCCATAGAATGTAATACAGCCAGCCCTCATAGAATGCAATGCAGCCAGCCCCATAGAATGTAATGCAGCCAGCCCCCATAGAATGTAATGCAGCCAGCCCCCATAAAATGTAATGCAGCCAGCCCCCCATAGAATGTAATGCAGCCAGCCCCCATAGAATGTAAAACAGCACATCCCCCATAGAATGTAATACAGCACAGCCCACATAGAATGTAATGCAGCCAGCCCCCAAAGAATGTAATGCAGCCAGCCGCCATAGAATGTAATGCAGCCAGCCCCCCATAGAATGTAATGCAGCCAGCCACCCATATAATGTAATGCAGCCAACCCCCATAGAAAGTAATGCAGCCAGCCCCAATAGAATGTAATAAATCCCCCACATAGAATGTAATACAGCCCCCCCCAATAGCCCCACAATCCAGTTATCACTCATTGATATATTTAAAAAAAAAAAAAAAAAAAACCTCTCCACCTCTCCTCATGCCCCGCACTGCTCCCGGCTCCGGTTTCTGCAGTTGCAGTCTGCCCGCCGACACACAGCAGGTAAGCGATGATATGACATCATCGCGCACCCACAGTGTCAGAGGCAGAGCGGGGAATGATGGGAGAGGGAGTGACAGCAAATGCTCCCTCCTCCACCATTGCATTCAACTCTACCGGCGTCATAGACGTGGGTATAGTTGAATGCAGCGGCACTGGTGGGGGGGTGAGTCGGCACTGGGGGGGAAGTTGGCGCTGGTGAGTGGCCCACTACTGCCACCAGCCCTTCTGGCATTTGCCAGAAGTGCCCGATGGCCAGTCCGGCCCTGCATGTCAGTGACACACACATATATGTATATGTATTTATAATGCATAGAAAGATGGAAGAAAAGCCGGTAACTCATCTGCCGGCTTCTGTAAAATCACTGCAGGAGCCGACAGATTTACTATTAGCATAAAATTAAAATGTGTCACAAAAGAACAGAATCACTTGGATAAGTAAGAGCATTAAAGTTATTGCCATATAAAATCACATATAAAATCACATATCAGATTTTAAAACGGGTTTCATTATACACTGTGTGCAGAGTTATTAGGCAATTTGTATTTTAGAGGATTATTTTTATTATTGATCAAAAACTATGTTCTCAATCAACCCAAAAGATTCATAAATATCAAAGCTTACTATTTTTGGAAGTTGGAGTAGGGTTTTTTTTAGATTTGGCTATCTTAGGAGGATATCTGTTTGTGCAGGTAACTATTACTGTGCAGAATTATTAGGCAACGTAATAAAACTTGTTTATTTTCACCAGGTAAACCAATATAACTGCACAAAATTTAGAAATAAACATTTCTGACATGCAAAAACAAAACCCCTAAAAATTAGTGACCAATATAGCCACCATTCTTTATGATGACACACAACAGCCTTCCATCCATAGATTCTGTCAGTTGCTTGATCTGTTTACGATCAACATTGCGTGCAGCAGCCATCACAGCCTCCCACTGTTCCGAGAGGTGTACTGTTTTCCCTCCCTGTAAATCTCACATTTTAGGAGGGATCACAGCTTCTCTATGGGGTTCAGATCAGGTGAACAAGGGGGCATGTCATTATTTTTTCTTCTTTGAGACCTTTACTGGCCAGCCACGCTGTGGAGTAGTTGGAGGCATGTGATGGAGCATTGTCCTGCATGAAAATCATGTTTTTCTTGAACGATACTGACTTCTTCCTGTACCACTGCTTGAATAAGTTGTCTTCCAGAAAATGGCAGTAGGTCTGGGAGTTGAGCTTCACTCCATCCTCAACCCGAAAAGGTCCCACAAGTTCATCTTTGATGATACCAGCCCATACCAGTACCCCACCTCCACCTTGCTGGCGTCTGAGTCGGAGTGTAGCTTTCTGCCCTTTACTGATCCAGCCTTTGGCCCATCCATCTGGCCCATCAAGAGTCACTTTCATTTCATCAGTCCATAAAACCTTTGAAAGGTCAGTCTTAAGATATTTCATGGCACAGTCTTGACATTTTATCTTATGTTTATTGTTCAAAGGTCGTTGTTTTTCAGCGTTCCTTAACTTGACCATGTCCCTGAGTATCGCACACCTTGTGCTTTTTGTTACTCCAGTAACATTGCAGCTCTGAAATATGGCAAAACTGACCCTCACATATGACCCCGGTCACTGCCTCACATATCCCACGCTGTTCAAACTTGTGGGGTTGAACGTTTGTCACCATACAAGGGGCCCATGACAGGGCATCCACATTTCCCCGTGACTTCCCTGCCTGATGTTCCACTGAGAAACTAAAGTATTATAGGTACAGGAAACATCTGGTGACTCGAGCATTCCTCTCTTTTGCATTGCTCATCCACACGAGAGGAGAATGGTCTGTTATCAACAAAAACTGATGTCCAAGCAAATAGTAGCGTAGGGACTCCAAGGCCCACTTAATCGTCAAGCACTCCTTTTCCACTACGCTATAATTTATATAATTTATACAATGTGATTTTCTGGATTTTATTTTTGATATTCTATATCTCAATGTTAAAATTAACCTAACCTTAAAATTATAGGCAAACTTAGAAAATCCGCAGGGGATATTTGAAAGTATCGGTATCGGATGGTATCGGCCGATATCCGAAAAATATCGGATATCGCCGATACCGATACCCGATACCAATACAAGTCAATGGGACACAAGTATCGGAAGGTATCCTGGATGGTTCCCAGGGTCTGAAGGAGAGGAAACTCTCCTTCAGGCCCTGGGATCCATATTCATGTGTAAAATAAAGAATAAAAATAAAAAATAGGCATATACTCACCCTTTGACGCGCCCTGGTAGTAACCGCTGTAACCGGCAGCCTCCGTTCCTAAGAATGAGCGAGTGAAAGACCTGCGATGACGTCGCAGCTTGTGATTGGTCGCGTGACCGCTCATGTGACCGCTCACGCGACTAATCACAAGCCATGATGTCATCGCAGGTCCTTCACTCGCTCATTCTTTGGAACGGAGGCTGCCGGTTGCACGTCTGAGGTCCAGGCTCCATCGGAGGGGTGAGTATATACATATTTTTTATTTTTATTCTTTATTTTTTACATAAATATGGATCCCAGGGCCTGAAGAAACCATACACTGGGAACTTCCGATTCCGATTTCCGATATCACAAAAATATCGGAACTCGGTATCGGAATTCCGATACCGCAAATATCGGCCGATACCCGATACTTGCGGTATCGGAATGCTCAACACTATTGGTGATATCAACTTCCTGTTTGTGGCACATTAGTATATGGGAGGGGGGAAACTTGCTACTGCAACCCTCGACCTACTGTCTCCTTCCCCATAATCCTGTAGAATGTAAGCCTGCAAGGGCAGGGTCCTCTTCCCTCTGTATCAGTCTGTCATTGTTAATTTTGATTATTGTAAGTGATATTTGTATTTTGATGTAACCCCTTCCCATGTACAGCACCATGGAATTAATGGTGCTATATAAATAAATAATAATAAATAATAATAATAATAATAACTGTGGTACACTAAGCTCAGGGGTAGCGAAAGTGTAGAAAACAGGATAGTACTTAGGTAGTGATAGAAACATTAGGAAAGGTATGGCAGTGGTGGGCCTTATTAGCATACAGTAATAGAGATAGTGTAGAATACAATTAAATGTTTTGGACCAGCCCAGCATGACAATGCGATAACCAAAGGAGGCTCTGATCGACGACAATGTGTCTGATAAAAACGTGAGCCCGCAGCTGTAACCAGAGGTAAAATTTTATCTTCAGTTACAAGCATCGGCCGATGGCACTACTACTGCCATCAGCCTATACCTGCTCCCGCTAATAACAGCAAGAGCAGGGGGAGGCTGATGGGATATTCATCAGCCAGCTCCTGCGCTATAAATAAATACTTTTCTTTGTTAAAATGACGTTGGTTCTCCTGTATTCTTGATAGCCAGCCAGGCAAAACTGACAGCTGCGGGCTGCAACCCTCAGCTGTCAACTTTAGCAAGGCTGTTTATCAAGAATAGAGGGGTCCCCACATCACTTTTTGAAAATTATTTGTCATGGTAAGCTGCAGAAATGACCGACCACGACGTTGTGAGGTGCGCATCCCCCAGGGATGCAATACGGACCCTTTGTACCGCAGAGGGGGAGCCAGGCTTACCCGAACTAGGGGAGGGCAAATACTGGGGTTCTGTGGCAGCTGAGCATGTGGACAAGGAAATAGACATGTAGGACTTTATTACACCGCACAACTTCAGGTATAGAGAAATTAAAGTTTACTAATGTAAAGTCACACAGTACATAAAGCAAACATGACTATGCCAGGCTCCTGATTCCACACCTCCCAGAAGGTTACCACCCAGTGGACCCCAAGGCACCAAGGGATCACCGAAGTACACATAGGCGGGACATCGAGACATCAGGACACAGGCAGGACATCAGGGTACACAAGGTCATCAGGACGCAAGCAAAGCATCAGGGTACATGAGGATGTCAGGACATCAGGGTATATGAGGTTATCAGGACATCAGGGTACATCAGGTCATAAGGACATCTGGGTACATCAGGTTATCAGGACATCAGGGTACACGAGGTCATCAGGATGCAGGCAGGACATCAGGGTACAGACTGGACATCAGGACATCTGGACACAGGGTCACCAGCAGACATCAGACAGGAGTCATTGGGTTCTGGACAGCCGACATGACCTACAGGCACTGCCACAGTCATCAGGCTCCAAGCTCCAGGCAGTGGTCATAAGGTTCCAGAATGCGGTCATCAGTCTCCTGGCATCAGACCTAGGAAGAAACTCAAGCAGGATGGTGCTAGAACCGCAGGTTTGCTGGGCCTTCCAGGAGCAAGCACCTCATGGTAGCCAGAGCACAGAGTAGTAGATGCTCAGCAGAAACACCAGTTACAAGAGACTCAAAGTCATTGGGTGCTAGGCTCCAGATGCAGAGGGATTCCAGGAATATAACACAGCAGTCACAGTTCAGGCAGGGTCAGGTACAGGACAGGTACAGGATCAACGATTCAGGCCTGGATATACCGCCTGTTGTGAATTCTGCTCTTGGGCTCCCTCCGGTGGTTGTTAGTGGTAGTGCAGTGGTCTCTGCATTGTAAGCAGGACAGGTGTTTCTGCTTATTGCAGCTCTATTAGGTATTTAGGTGTGTAGGATCCATCTATCCCTGCCAGTTGTCCATTGTATCTTGGAGGGATTGCATCTCTGTCTGGCTCCACTTGCCCTGCAGTTATTTCAGCTAAGATAAGTGTCTGATTTTTGTTCTCTGTAGCACGCATGCAATGTGCTTTTATGTGCAGTGCAATCTATTGTGTTTTTGTCCAGCTTAGACTTGTTTGGATTTTTCTGTCATGCTGGATTCTTTGGAGATGCAGATATACATCCTATGTCTTTAGTTAGATGTAGTGATAGTATATTCTGCTGTGGATTTTTCTAGAGTTTTAATACTGACCACTTAGTACTCTGTCCTATCCTTTTCTATTTAGCTAGTAGTGCCTCTTTTGCTAAACTCTGTCTTTTCTGCCTGTGTACGTATTTCCTCTTAAACTCACAGTCAATATTTGTGGGGGGCTGCCTATCCTTTGGGGCTTTGCTCTGAGGCAAGATAGGATTTCCCATTTCCATCTTTAGGGGTATTTAGTCCTCCGGCTGTGTCGAGGTGTCTAGGCCATGTTAGGTACATCCCACGGCTACTTCTAGTTGTGGTGTCAGTATTAGGATTGCGGTCAGTACAGGTACCACTTACTCCAGAGGTAGTCACATGCAGCTCCAGGGTCACCGGATCATAACAGTACAACTGGCCTGCAATGAGTTAAATGCATCTCAGAAGAAGGGAAGAAAAGTGCTGAGCCATTTTTTTTTCTGTAGTCTGTTTTGTCTTTCCTTCCCTCTTTTCCTCTGGGTGACTGAGGAGCTGTGTGCTGGCATGGATGTTCAGGGATTAGCTTCTCGTGTAGACCAACTGGCTGCTAGGGTACAGGGTATTTCCGATAATATTGTTCAGACTCCGGTTTTAGAGCCTAGGATTCCTACTCCTGATTTATTTTTTGGGGACAGGTCTAAATTTTTGAGTTTTAAAAATAACTGTAAACTGTTTTTTGCTCTGAAACCTCGTTCTTCTGGTGATCCCATTCAGCAGGTTAAAATAGTCATCTCCCTGCTGCGTGGCGTTCCTCAGGATTGGGCATTTTCCCTGGAATCTGGGAATCCTGCCTTGTTTAATGTAGAAGCTTTTTTCCATGCTCTAGGGTTATTGTATGATGAACTAAATTCTGTGGATCATGCTGAGAAGACCTTGTTGACTCTGTTTCAGGGTCAAGAAGCGGCAGAATTGTATTGTCAGAAATTTAGGAAATGGTCTGTGCTGACTAAGTGGAATGAGGATGCTTTGGCGGCAATTTTCAGAAAGGGTCTTTCAGAATCTGTTAAGGATGTTATGGTGGGGTTTCCCACGCCTATTGGTCTGAGCGATTCTATGTCTCTGGCCATTCAGATTGATGGGCGCCTGCGTGAGCGCAGAACTGTGCGCGCTGTGGCGTTGTCCTCAGAGCAGACACCTGAGCCTATGCAGTGCGATAGGATTCTGTCTGGAGCGGAACAACGGGGATTCAGATGTCAGAATGGGTTGTGTTTTTACTGTGGTGATGCTTCTCATGTCATCTCGGTCTGCCCTAAGCGTACTAAGAGGATCGCTAGTTCGGTTACCATTGGTACCGTACAATCTAAATTTCTGTTATCTGTGACATTGATTTGCTCATTGTCGTCATTTTCTGTCATGGCGTTTGTAGATTCTGGCGCCGCTTTGCACTGAATGGACTTTGAATTTGCTAGACGTTGTGGTTTCCCCTTGCAGTCTTTGGAGAACCCTATTCCTTTAAGGGGCATTGATGCTACACCTTTGGCTAAAAATAAATCCCAGTTTTGGACACAGGTGACCATGTGCATGGCGCCAGCCCATCGGGAGGATTGTAGCTTTCTGGTGTTGCATAATTTGCGTGATGCTATTGTGTTGGGTTTTCCATGGTTGCAGGTACATAATCTGGTGTTGGATTGGAAATCTATGTCTGTGACAAGTTGGGGTTGTCAGGGAGTTCATGGTAACGTTCCTTTGATGTCAATCTCCTCTTCCCCCTCTTCTGAAATTCCAGAGTTCTTGTCTGATTTTCAGGATGTGTTCGATGAGCCCAAGTCCAGTTCCCTTCCACCGCAAAGGGACTGTGATTGTGCTATTGACTTGATTCCAGGTTGTAAGTTTCCTAAGGGCCGACTTTTCAACCTGTCTGTGTTATGATCCTTAGTGGTTGAGGATCACAAATTACTCCAGCTAAGTAACATACATAGGACAAGCTCTAGGGAGGTGGCAAACTGGACTGACCGCAAATCTGAACCTATCCAAACACACTAGAAGTAGCCGGTGAACGTGCCTAAAAATCCTAGACGTCTCGAGCCAGCCTGAGGAACTAACTACCCCTAGAGAGAAAGAAAGACCTCTCTTGCCTCCAGAGAAATAATCCCCAAAGATATAGAAGCCCCCAACATATAATAACGGTGAGGTAAGAGGAAGGCACATACACAGGGGTGAAAACAGATTTAGCAAATGAGGCCCACTAATACTAGATGGCAGAAAATAGTAAAGGGGTCTCTGCGGTCAGTAAAAAACCCTTACAAAATATCCACACTGAGATTTCAAGAACCCCTGCACCAACTAACGGTGTGGGGGGAGAAACTCAGTCCCCTAGAGCAACCAGCAAGCGAGGAAATCACATTTTAGCGAGCTGGACTAAAAACATAATAAATGCTGATAATCAAAAAATGATCAAACAAAAACTTAGCTTGTCTTGGAGAGACTGGGAGCAAGGTAGTCACAAGGAATCTGAAGAGCACTGAATACATTGAGAGCAGGCAAGGAACTGAGTATCCAGGTGAGCTAAATAGGAAACCAACCGAGGATAACGAACCAGCTGATGCTGCCAACCTGCAGAAAGACAACACTACACAGTACCGCTTGTGACCACTAGAGGGAGCCCAAAAACAGAGTTCACAACAGTCTGTGCCTGAACATACCGCCATGCGAAGTTATATTAAGGAGTCTTTGGAGAAAGGGCATATTCGGCCATCTTCTTCACCATTGGGAGCAGGTTTTTTTTTTGTTGCCAAGAAGGATGGCTCCTTGAGACCCTGTATTGATTATCGCCTCTTGAATAAGATTACGGTCAAATTTCAATACCCTTTGCCTTTGCTTTCCGATTTATTTGCTAGGATTAAGGGGGCTAGTTGGTTTACTAAGATTGAACTTCGAGGGGCATATAATCTTGTTCGTATTAAGCAGGGTGACGAATGGAAAACTGCGTTTAATACGCCCGAGGCCCATTTTGAATATCTTGTGATGCCTTTCGGGCTCTCTAATGCTCCATCTGCTTTTCAGTCCTTCATGCATGATATCTTCCGGAATTATCTTGATAAATTCATGATTGTATATTTGGATGACATTTTGATTTTTTCTCATGATTGGGAGTCTCATGTGAAACAGGTCAGGATGGTATTTCAGATCCTTCATGATAATGCTTTATTTGTGAAGGGGTCTAAGTGTCTCTTTGGAGTGCAGAAGGTTTCTTTTTTGGGCTTTATTTTTTCTCCCTCATCTATAGAGATGGATCCGGTTAAGGTTCAGGCCATTCATAATTGGATTCAGCCTACATCCGTGAAGAGTCTTCAGAAATTTTTGGGCTTTGTTAATTTTTATCGCCGTTTCATTGCCAACTTCTCCAGTGTGGTTAAACCCCTGACCGATTTGATGAAAAAGGGCGCTGATGTGACGAATTGGTCCTCTGCGGCTGTCTCTGCCTTTCAGGAGCTTAAACGCCGATTTACTTCTGCCCCGGTGTTGCGTCAGCCAGATGTTTCTCTTCCTTTTCAGGTTGAGGTGGACGCTTCTGAAATTGGGGCAGGGGCCGTTTTGTCTCAGAGGAATTCTGATGGTTCCTTGATGAGGCCATGTGCCTTCTTTTCCCAAAAGTTTTCGCCTGCTGAACGTAATTATGATGTCGGCAATCGGGAATTGTTGGCTATGAAGTGGGCGTTCGAGGAATGGCGACATTGGCTTGAGGGAGCCAAGCACCGTATTGTGGTTTTGACCGATCATAAAAATCTGATTTACCTCGAGTCTGCCAAGCGGCTGAATCCTAGACAGGATCAATGGTCTTTGTTTTTCTCCCGTTTTGATTTCGTGGTCTCGTATCTTCTGGGTACTAAGAATATTAAGGCTGATGCCCTCTCTAGGAGCTTTTTGCCTGATTCTCCGGAGGTCCTTGAATCGGTCGGCATTCTAAAGGAAGGGGTGGTCCTTTCTGCCATCTCCCCTGATTTGCGACGGGTTCTTCAGGAATTTCAGGCTGATAAACCTGACCGCTGTCCAGTGGGGAAACTGTTCGTTCCTGATAAATGGACTAGTAAAGTGATTTCGGAGGTTCATTGTTCTGTGTTGGCTGGTCATCCTGGTATTTTTGGTACCAGAGATTTGGTTGGTAGGTCTTTTTGGTGGCCTTCTTTGTCGCGGGATGTGCGTTCTTTTGTGCAGTCCTGTGGGACTTGTGCGTGGGCTAAGCCTTGTTGTTCCCGCGCTAGTGGGTTGCTTTTGCCTTTGCCGGTCCCTGAGAGGCCTTGGACGCTTATTTCTATGGATTTTATTTCGGACCTTCCGGTTTCCCAGAGGATGTCAGTTATCTGGGTGGTTTGTGACCGGTTTTCTAAGATGGTTCATTTGGTGCCTTTGCCTAAGTTGCCTTCCTCTTCTGATTTGGTTCCATTGTTTTTTCAGCATGTGGTCCGTTTGCATGGTATTCCAGAGAATATTGTGTCCGACAGAGGTTCCCAGTTTGTTTCTAGGTTTTGGCGAGCCTTTTGTGCTAGGCTGGGCATTGATTTGTCTTTTTCTTCCACATTTCATCCTCAGACAAATGGCCAAACCGAGCGAACTAATCAGACTTTGGAAACTTATTTGAGATGCTTCGTGTCTGCTGATCAGGATGATTGGGTGGCTTTCTTGCCATTGGCTGAGTTTGCCCTTAATAATCAGGCTAGTTCGGCTACCTTGGTTTCGCCCTTCTTTTGTAATTTTGGTTTTCATCCTCGTTTTTCTTCTGGGCAGGTTGAGCCTTCTGATTGTCCTGGTGTGGATTCTGTGGTTGACAGGTTGCAGCAAATTTGGGCTCATGTGGTGGACACTTTGGTGTTGTCTTTGCTAATCGTCGTCGGTGTGTTGGTTCCCGGCTTCAGGTTGGGGACTTGGTCTGGTTGTCTTCCCGTCATGTTCCTATGAAGGTTTCTTCCCCTAAGTTTAAACCTCGGTTTATTGGTCCTTATAGGATTTCTGAGATTATCAATCCGGTTTCTTTTCGTTTGGCCCTTCCGGCATCTTTTGCCATCCATAATGTTTTCCATAGATCTTTATTGCGGAAATATGTGACGCCCGTTCTTCCCTCTGTTGATCCTCCGGCTCCTGTGTTGGTTGATGGGGAGTTGGAGTATGTGGTTGAGAAGATTTTTGATTCTCGTTTTTTGAGACGGAAGCTTCAGTACCTTGTCAAATGGAAGGGTTATGGCCAGGAGGATAATTCTTGGGTTTTTGCCTCTGATGTCCATGCTGCTGATTTGGTTCAGGCCTTTCATCTGGCTCGTCCTGATCGGCCTGGGGGCTCTGGTGAGGGTTTGGTGACCCCTCTTCAAGGGGGGGTACTGTTGTGAATTCTGCTCTTGGGCTCCCTCCGGTGGTTGTTAGTGGTAGTGCAGTGGTCTCTGGATTGTAAGCAGGACAGGTGTTTCTGCTTATTGCAGCTCTATTAGGTATTTAGGTGTGTAGGATCCATCTATCCCTGCCAGTTGTCCATTGTATCTTGGAGGGATTGCATCTCTGTCTGGCTCCACTTGCCCTGCAGTTATTTCAGCTAAGATAAGTGTCTGATTTTTGTTCTCTGCAGCACGCATGCAATGTGCTTTTATGTGCAGTGCAATCTATTGTGTTTTTGTCCAGCTTAGACTTGTTTCTATTTTTCTGTCATGCTGGATTCTTTGGAGATGCAGATATATACATCCTATGTCATTAGTTAGATGTAGTGATAGTATATTCTGCTGTGGATTTTTCTAGAGTTTTAATACTGACCGCTTAGTACTCTGTCCTATCCTTTTCTATTTAGCTAGTAGTGCCTCTTTTGCTAAACTCTGTCTTTTCTGCCTGTGTACGTATTTCCTCTTAAACTCACAGTCAGTATTCATGGGGGGCTGACTATCCTTTGGGGCTTTGCTCTGAGGCAAGATAGGATTTCCCATTTCCATCTTTAGGGGTATTTAGTCCTCCGGCTGTGTCGAGGTGTCTAGGCCATGTTAGGTACATCCCACGGCTACTTCTAGTTGCGGTGTCAGTATTAGGATTGCGATCAGTACAGGTACCACTTACTCCAGAAGTAGTCACATGCAGCTCCAGGGTCACCGGATCATAACAACCGCCTCCAGGACAGGCGCCAGAACAGGGCATAACAGGAATCAAGGCAAGGACTTGGGTACTAAAACATAGACAGGAGAGGTACAGGAACACAAAACACACATAGCAAAGTTCAGGAGCTTTGTGAGTAGCTCAGCCCCCACCAATAGGGCAGGGGAACTATATATAGGAGCTGCCCCTCAGCAATTGGCTGGGCACCGCATTTCAAGTACACACACTAACCCTGATAAAAGCAGGGGAGGTGTGGCCGCGCACACCCTTTTCACAAACAGAAACCATTACAGCACAATCAGTGCAGTAACTGAGGCTCAGGGCACCTGGCAGCGGCTGCACGCCCAGACACACATGGAAAGTCATGCACCAGCTGCAAATGACCTCGCAACCCGCGGACAGCTTCCACAGTGGCAACCAGGGACCGCACATGCGGATGGACATGCAGCAGAGCAAAGACCAAACCACCCATGTACGGCTACGCAGCAGAGAAGGGAACTAAGCAGGCTCCATACAGGTAACAGCCAACAGTATCCCAGCTCAATTAGGGGGAAAGGATCAAAGGATTAAAGCAAAGACATGCATTTTCACACCAAAAACCAGATACAGACAGAACGGCGTGACATTATTTAAATTGTTAGTTAAAAAAAAAAAGCTGTGAGGTCCCCTCCATTTTTGACTGCCAGCCAAGCTAAAGGAGACAGTTGGGGGCTGGTATACTCAGGCTGGTACGGTGCCTTGGATATTGCCCCTCCAGACAAAAAATAGCAGCCTGCAGCTGCTACAGAAAAGGTGTAGCTATTAAATGCGCCAATTTTGGTGCTATGCCCAGTTCTTCCCACTTGTCCTGTGGCAGTGGCAAGTGGGGTTCATATTTGTGGGGTTAATGTCCTCTTTGTATTGTCCAATGACATCAAGCTCACAGCTTAGTACATGATATCATGGCAAATACTGTTGTAATGTTTGGGGCCCCCATTTTTGTAAATGGCCTCTGGGTTCAGGTACTGTTCTGGTACCCGAAACCAAACTTTAACTTTGTCCGAACCCACCGGACCTGAACATCCATGGGTTCTCCAATCACTATTCATGACAATTGGAAATGCAAGGTGCAGTGGGCTGGAGGCACATGGAGTATATATCATTCTGGCAGAACGAGGTCATTCCAGATTTCCAGCAGACCTTCTTGTAATGTTTGGGGCCTACAGCCCAAACAAGGAACTCTGGAGTGTGCATTAATCCCTTCCAGACAGAGGATGAAGGTGTGGGAATCACAAGAGTGAGATGTAACAGCTCTCGGGATTGTTGTGGGGCCGGATGGGAAATCCTTGGGGCTGACAGGATGATTAAGCGTAGGGATAGTCCAAGCTGAACATAAGCAAAGGCTTGAAATTTACTGTGTTGATGGAACTGGAACCAGAGGATTCTGTACCCGATACTGAGTGTTAAAGACTGATGGAATTGAACTGAACATGAAGTTGAATTTGTTAAAGTGATCTAAGTATTCCCTGATGTGTGTGCGGCTGATCCAGGAGCTTAGGATGTGGATGCAACGGAGGCCATTGGCCTGCAAGTGAGTGCAAAGCAAGATTCACAGCATAACACATAAAGACTTGGACACTGCTTATGGAGTCCCAGAGCATGGAGAAGCAACAGCTCGCCCATGGCTACCTCCCTGTGGACCTTACATCACTGCAAACACCTCTTACTGTTTTGATTTCAAGGAACTCTTGGCTCAGCTGGAAAGTCAGTCCCGCCACACTTACTGTCCAGAGATGAAAGCTGCAGAAGTATTTATGACACATAAAGCAGATCTGTTGTTCTCTACACAGCTGGTTCAGAGATCACAGAGGAGAGAAGGATGCTGTATGATGACATGTCTCATAAGAGAAAACATGATGTAAGCTCTTCTGGGTACATGTTCTTTTTTACCCCTGCATGACGCATCTTGCTTGTGATAGATCAACATCATGCCGGGTAAAAACTGCATGCCCCCAAAGACAAATCTCTGCTAATGACCCCTTGAATATAGAGCTTATACTAAACTAGCTAATACCTCCACAACAGAGATAAGAAATTAAAGTTGACAGTTAATCCAGCACCTTTAAAATCAAATTCCATAGTTAAAACTTGACCTAGTGTATTCCGATGTATAGTACTATGTTTTATAGATTAGAAATATAAACCAGTCCACCCATAATGCATTAGCTGAGTTTCGGGAGCACGGACCCGCTGTGTCCAAGCATGTATAATCCAAAAAAAAGAAATTTGTCCAGCTCCACCGAATCCGTGAAGATAAAGTTTCTTTATTCACAAACTTGTAACATGGAGAGCACAAACCATATGGGTATGAATCTCAATGCGTTTCTGGAGACTGAGCTCCCTTAATCATGACATGACATGATTAAGGGAGCTCAGTCTCCAGAAACGCGTTGAGATTCATACCCATATGGTTTGTGCTGAAGTTTGTACCCTCTGTTAGGAGTCAAGTTCCCGCCGCTGCACAGGGGGAATCTCGAACCATGTCTGCTGCAGTCTCTCATTCTGCATCAGCCGCAGTGGAGCCTGCTCAGCGTCTCGCTCAGTCTGATTCTGTGCAAAGAATTACTGCTGCCTCTCCAGGCTCTGCCATTGTAGCGTGTACTGATCAGCGGCAAGCAGATGTCTCTGGGACTAAGTTCTGCTTTTTCCCTTCTGAGCATGCCCAAAGGAAGACCTCACAGTGGAGGTCTGCGGTCACATGCTCAGGTACTGCAGAAGCTCCTATTGGTCCTCTAGGAAGGTCCTGAAGTTGCTCAGTTACTGTAGCAGTTCTCATTGTTCCTCTAGGAAGGTCCTGAACTTACTGCAGCTATAAAAGGTTCACATGGCCGCACGGCCATGTGCTAGTATACACTTGTTTATGTGTGTGTGTTGTGAGTGAAAGTCGCTCTTTTATCATCCCCTCCCTCGCGTTTGAATGCTCGCGTAAGGAGGATGATTGTAATCTAGCCCCCGACTTGTTACCAATACTAGTAGACAAACAGTGTCTATTACTGTGACCGCCAGTGCGGCAGCATGCGCTATCTCCGCTCTTTCCTAACCCAAGTCTGGGTGGTTAGTGGCGTCTGCCAGAGCGGCACTGCATGCACTCTCATGCTACATTATTATTATTTCTGTTACGTGTGGTACTGCGGCTCTGTGACACAATAGGGTTCGCTTCTTTCACACAGGGTGAAGCTAACCCATGTGTGTATCCTCATTGTACCGCCATATAGTTCGTCATTGCTTAGCAGCAGGTTCCATCTCTGCACGGTGGACCCCGGGCTGCGAACGAACCTTATTCCTTTTCGCTAATCATTTGGTGCGTTCCGCTAGCCCTAACACCCTCCATGTTTGTGAATAAAGAAATTTTATCTTCACGGATTCGGTGGAGCTGGACATTTTTCTTTTTCTGGACTATGTTTTATATACAACTTAATTTTATAAATGTGAAGTTTTAACTGCAGAATTGGATTTTGTGGATCCTGGATCACCTGTTAACTTTTGCTGCTCATGTTCACCCAAGGACTGGCCTGGAGTCATTCGTGCACCGCACCTGTTATGGAATTTCTCCTACTGTGAGAGCTGATTTTATATACCTTTTTTGTTTAATTCATAAGAAATTAAACTATTAGAAAATGTTTTATCAAACTTTGCAGCCAGTATTTCATGATGTGTGCAGTTTAATATGATAAACTGGAGAAAGATCCTCTTTAAACTCTTTATAGTCGCTTGGCAACGGGATTAATGCACACAGGAATGGTTTCTCACTTAATCATACCATCTTGTTTATTTCAATGCAGCATAAACCGGTAAAAGTACAGTCCGTACTGTTACATCCACGAAACATAGTAAGACACCAGTCTGTTCATGTAGCAGATACACCTCTCTGCCCCTTGTCTGTTACCTTCTAGGAGCTCTGCTCCACACGCTGACTTCTTGTCAGTCCTGGCTTCCAAGGAAGCTGCCCTACTTGGATCACTGTCCCAGATGATGCCTTGCTCCACAGGTCAAACCTGACAGTTCCAGACCCTCAGAAGGTCGGTAGCTTCCCCAATGCAGTTAGCCATCACAGGCTTTGCAGCAACATTGTCTCACTACGTGCAAGTCAGGAGTCTCCACTTGCAGGACCTTCCAACACAGAGACCATGTGACCACACCAGTTTCCTTATATCGCATGAGACACACCCCTTGATAGGAGGTAAGTGTTTGGCCAGACCCACCCAGCTCTCTGGCCAACCCTGTAAGCCCAGCCCCTTACAAGCTAAACAAAGCTCGTGGAACTACAGGTCCCAGAGCAACATTTCAGGCTTACAGAGCAGAGGCCCTCCTCCTCTGTGACACATACCGGCTATTCACTACAACGCCGGTCACTGTCTCACAGTACCCATAAACATTTTGTCTGATTTTTTTTTATAAGCCTTCAATAAAAAAAATTTAAAAATTAAGTTTGTAACTCTGCAGTGGCATCAGGTTTTGTCCTTAGTAGTATGGAACTGTTACACAGACTGAAGATATGTGCATGTGAGTTGGTGCAAGGATGACCCTGCTAACTTTGTGTTCTACTTCATCACCGTGTAATCACTTCATGTGCTCATAATCTATAAACTGAATCCAGATTTCTGCAAAACCTATGTAGGAAAATAGATAATATGTCCTTTTAGATAAACTTATTCTATTTAACACCTGCAATTGAGCATTTGGAATTTCGGAAACTCTTAAAATTTTGTTACATTCTGTCAAGTATATCAGGCGTGCCCATTTATTCAGGTGGTCCAGATCTGAAATTCGCTTGAGTAATTAAAGTAAAAGGACGCATGGTGAATCACTTGTACCATAAATCCTATTGTATTTCCAAGATCATATTGAATATGACAAAAATGAATAGGCTTTTTAGCTAGTAAATGACAACTGATTCCTTTATCTGTGCTGTTAATATTAAAATCAATCTATTTAATGAATTGCATCTGACGTGTGCCAGGGATACTTCCCTAGCAATCCAGCAGAACCTCTCCATAGGTAATGAGGGTTTCACTCTCGGGCTGTTATATGTAATTATAAAGTCAGTGCTTGATTAGTTTAATCAAGTTCATCAGAATGGACAGTCTGTCTCATCTCATTGTCTCCCAACGCTCTCTCGGCACCACACTACCTTGCCTATTAAAAGAAAAAAGAATTTATGACCTCGTTAGTTTCTGTGCGGATTCACTTAGAACAAATTGGTCCTTAGAATTATAATTCACTACTAGAATCCTTAACAAAGATTACATCTTCTAAGCCCTTAAAAGAAAATATTGAAAATGTAAAATGTGCAGTGCAGGTCCCAGCCAAGAGAAAAACAATGAACATTTAACTGAAATCAATATATAGATACTTATGAATGCAATATTTAAACATGGAGGTGATAACTATTCATTTTGAATTTTCTTCTAATCAAGATAGATCAATATTTGTTTCCGTTTTTTATGTATACTTACAGAAAATCTATTTGTTTCAGGGATTATTCCCATATCTATTTCAACTTTGCAACTGTAAAATAAGAGACCGTTTTTCACTTATGTAATGGACTGCTCCTTTTAGCTCTGTTTAAGGCTCTGTCTGTCTTTACATCCACAAGTCATCCATTTTTCTCAAACCATAAAATCAAATGCATGTTTCCCAAGCATCTTTTAACCGATGCCACCCATGTACCAGGGGCATAACTAGTGAGGGACATGAGGGGCATGTGTCCCAAGTGCAGTCAGAAGGGGGCACCATCGGGCTGCTTCTGCCATGATGAAAAGATAAAATGCCATGAATTCTTTGTTTAACTTGCCCTATTGCTCTACCGCCTAAAATTAACTTCAAATCTCATGAAGTTGGTTCTGTCCATAATCATTACATCACAGTCTAATCAATGAGATACATTCCTGTAATACATTGCACTAATTGAAAAGGTAATGTGCTGGAAAATGCAAATTTTAGATAGATCATTCCACTATTGTGATTAATTCCCAAACAGTTTGATGTATGTGTCCTGCTTTTTTTAATGTAGAACTAAAGAGATGTTCAAAAAAACAGGGAAAAAAATTATTTGACCATGTTGACAGGAAAACAAAAAGCAAAAAATAGGAAAATTGATGCTTACAATTTGTATTTGTGTCTTGCTTTTGTTTTTCATATCGACCTGAATAAATGTTTATTCAAATAGCATACATGGTTTTGGATGATTTTTTGACAATTTAACTTTACTTATGTTGGATACATCTGTCAGATAATGTATAAGAAAATATTTTGTTTGAAGCATCCTTTCAATTTCCATTTACCCTCATTAAAAGGGTAGAAAAAAACATGATTACTTCCTTCCTGAAACAGTGCCACTCTTTACTAGGGACTTTGTCATCAAGTGCAGCTTAACAGAATTTATCAAGCTTTCGACAAATCTCTGTACTCACTCTATTAGACTGCAGATTGCTGAATCATGAAAGTGTGCAATGTACACACTGTCAGAATTCCTCTTTATTTTCAGCACAGGTGACCACAAGTATAACATTTGCAGACCCGTGCCATCTAGATTCTCATCCAATTCTCTTAATGTTATATTGAGGGAAGCAGTAAAAAATTGGAAGAAGTGGAATAGAATCTAGTACTGAATCTGTCAAAAAACTGAACTCCTTGTGCTTCCTCCATCTAGTGACCTTCCCAAAACCAATATTGCCATTTCTGTGTGTTTCTGTTCAGTATATGGAGATATACATTATTAATTTATTACATATTCTTTTATGTATTAATTTGTATTTCTAATATTTATCTTTTAAATTTCAGTTTTGTATTTTTTATGGATATCTATGATCATTCAAGTGGATTCATATATAAGTTTTCTCCCCACTAACTAGGTCCTTTCAAAGTCCTTGAGCAGGTAAATCCTGTAGTATATCGCCCGTCCCTTCCACCGCACCTGAATATTACTGACATCTTTCATGTCTCCCTCTTGAAACCCGTTCACATGTCTCGGTTTTCTGAGTCATCTGCCGGGACTTCGGGTACGTCTTTGGATAAGTTTGAGGTGAATGCGATTGTTGGTTCCAAGGCGGTGCATGGCAAAAAAAATGTTTTTGGTCGACTGGAAGGGTCATGGGCTGGAGGATAGGACCTGGGAGGCCTTTGAGCACATTCGTGCCCACCAGTTTATTGTGGCCTTTGAGCTTGGCAAGGCTCACAGGGGGGGTGCTAGGAGGGGGGGTAATGTTAGGCGCTGGGATTCTCCCTCTGCACAGGATGGATCCCAAGCCTTATCTTCTCCTGCAGTCTCCAATTCGATCCCAACTGCAGTAGATGCTGCTCAGCAAAGATGTTGGGCTCAGCATCTTGCTCAGACTTAGGCTGTGCGTGTGCATTGTTACCACTGCCACTCCAGGTTCAGCTATGGTAACTAACAATAGAAAGCAGCGAGCAGTCATTCCTGTGACTAAGTCCAGGATGTGCTCTACTGAGCATGCTCGTGAAGTGGTGACCTCTCATTGGTTGTCGGTCGTCACCTGCCCAGGTCCTGTGCCGGCTCCGGATTGGCCTGAGAGCAAGGTCCTGTCTGATTGGCACAGTCTATAAAAGGATCTTTGGTGTGCCCGGCAGTGCGCTAAGATCATTTATGTTTTGTGAGTGTGTGGAATCTAACGGTAGTGTGGACTTGTCTGCTTGTGCTCAGGGCAGGCGTATAGCCTTTAGAATTCTGGCACCTCCAGAGAGGAGTTTGAGTGAATTTATGGCAGGCGTTAAGCCTTTAGAATTCCGGCACCTCCGGAGAGGAGTTTGTGTGCATGCACACACTGTGTTTATGTCCACTACCTGTTTCCTTGCCCCAGTGACGGTAGCTTTCTCCTGTGAAGCTAACAGGGTTTATGGTTAGCGCCATACCTGCTCTGTTACTGTGTGTGAGTGACATAGCTCTACTACAGAGCATCTTTTCTGTTGCTATATGCGATTGACACATTTACACTGATACACTATACACATATACACTGAGTTACATTTAACTCAGTGCGAGCTAAGTAGTGCTCGCTTTCTTGTTCCGCCATTGCTCATACTAGCTGCAGTTTTCAATCTCTGCATGGTGGACCCCAGGTTGCGATCACACTTCATCTTAATTTATATTTAGTGCGATCCGCAACCCTAACACTCATAATCGTTTTTAGTTTCTGTAAAATATTTGCTCTTTTCATTTAACATGTCTCCGTGCATATTTTAATGTATTTTGGGAGACAAAAAGAAAAGTAAAGCCAGTACCATTCAACCTGTGTGTTTTAACTTGTCCTTAATCTGAACTTTGGACTGAGCAATCAAGCCTGCAGGTACTGGTTGCTCACATAATAAGGTGCATTGCAAACATATTTTTGAGCAGACAAAATAATGGCTCTCACCGTTCCTGTAAAAGCCAATGGATTATTCAGAATATCATGTTTAAAACTGGCTGAAGTGAGGGAAGGAGCAAGTCCCGGGCTTTATTTACACGTGGCATATAACTATTGGTCCAGGCTGGTATTTAATGTGCCTCCTGCTCATCTGACTCCAAACCCCCTGATGAAGGCTAACGCCGAAACACGTGTTGGGAACTGGCACCATTCCTACAGGAGGAAAGGAATGCAGGTAAATCTATGGATATATCCTTCTAATATGGTTACCTTTGTTAATTTAGTGTTAGAAGAGTTTGCAGCCCCATAGTATTCAGTGGACTTTTGTCCTACCATAATTACTTACGAATTGGCACTGCTTATATGCTCTACTTTTTTTACTGCATCTACCTGATCCCATCCTGTTGTTATGTGTTGGCCTTAGTGTTTGATCACTGTGCTTTAATTTAATAAATAAAGATTTTCTGTAGTCTCCTAATAAAGATTTATCACTTTTTTTCATTGCCTTGTTTAGCTAAATTTGGTGAATAGGCTTACATACTAAAAGAAGTGCAGAAGACAAGGATTTATATGTAGCTGTGGAGGAGACAGCAAGAGATCCACTGCTCCCGATGCACGATTAACAAGGAACGCTTCATAAGGTTGAATATTTTGTGGAGCTGTGGGGGATACACATATAGCTATCCTGGTATTCCCACCTTCAGCCTCACTGCTGCCTCATTTTTTACATTTCTTACATCTGTTTCAATAAAGATTATTTGTTGTTGTCTACTTGTTTTTTTTTCAATTTTATTGGTGGTATATTTGATATGTGACCAGGCCCCAGTTATATTGATAGTGGTTTTAGGAGTGTTCTCTACACATATGTATGTTTAGAATATAATTCATCATTTTGCCAGTCTTAACTACTTTATCATTCTAGTAGTTCTCTTCAATAATATTCATTGAGATTTTACAACACAAATACAACACTAACAATATCTTATGTTAGGATATTGGCAAGCTATTGTGCAGCTGCAATCCTCTGCTGTAATGTCTGCATACTCTTTTGCTTCCCCCCTGCCCAGGAGATGTGGTATGATCAGACCATGTTCCTGCACAGTCAGACACAGCCATTACACAGTACACAGCAGGGGCACATTTATAAGATTATCTCAGCACAGGAACATTTTTTACCAATTCCAATTGTGGAATGTATGATTATTCCAAGATCTATTAATTAGAATGTACACTCACCGGCCACTTTATTAGGTACACCATGCTAGTAACGGGTTGGACCCCCTTTTGCCTTCAGAACTGCCTCAATTCTTCGTGGCATAGATTCAACAAGGTGCTGGAAGCATTCCTCAGAGATTTTGGTCCATATTGACATGATGGCATCACACAGTTGCCGCAGATTTGTCGGCTGCACATCCCAAAGATGCTCCATACAAGGCAGGATGGATCCATGCTTTCATGTTGTTTACGCCAAATTCTGACCCTACCATCCGAATGTCGCAGCAGAAATCGAGACTCATCAGACCAAGCAACGTTTTTCCAATCTTCTACTGTCCAATTTCGATGAGCTTGTACAAATTGTAGCCTCAGTTTCCTGTTCTTAGCTGAAAGGAGTGGTACCCGGTGTGGTCTTCTGCTGCTGTAGCCCATCTGCCTCAAAGTTCGACGCACTGTGCGTTCAGAGATGCTCTTAGGCCTACCTTGGTTGTAACGGGTGGCGAGTTGAGTCACTGTTGCCTTTCTATCAGCTCGAACCAGTCTGCCCATTCTCCTCTGACCTCTGGCATCAACAAGGCATTTCCGCCCACAGAACTGCCACTCACTGGAT
This sequence comes from Ranitomeya variabilis, assembly GCF_051348905.1. Classification (NCBI taxonomy): domain Eukaryota; kingdom Metazoa; phylum Chordata; class Amphibia; order Anura; family Dendrobatidae; genus Ranitomeya; species Ranitomeya variabilis. Next base: position 238,196,170 of record NC_135236.1, on the reverse strand, counting down.
TTTTTTTCTTTTTCGGACCATTCTCTGTAAACCCTAGAGATGGTTGTGCGTGAAAATCCCAGTAGATCAGCAGTTTCTGAAATACTCAGACCAGCCCTTCTGGCACCAACAACCATGCCACGTTCAAAGGCACTCAAATCACCTTTCTTCCCCATACTGATGCTCGATTTGAACTGCAGGAGATTGTCTTGACCATGTCTACATGCCTAAATGCACTGAGTTGCCGCCATGTGATTGGCTGATTAGAAATTAAGTGTTAACAAGAAGTTGGACAGGTGTACCTAATAAAGTGGCCAGTGAGTGTACTTCATTTGTAGAAAAAAATACTTTTAAGTCAGAGATGGGACAAAAAAAGGAATGTGAAATTAGAAAGAAACAAAACAATATTAACTAGATGGGTATTTCCTGAAGGAACTACAGATAGTGCTTTGGAATGGTGCCCGGGCTGCCCCTGCAAGACTTTCACACTTGGGTGCCCCTCAGATGCTGGTTTGGTAGTTATAGCCCCTCAGGGTTGAGGATTTGGTGGGCGGGGCCACTCTGGGTCCGATTTGGTGGGCGGCGCCACTCTGGGTCCGATTTGGCGGGCGGCGCCACTCTGGGTCCGATTTGGCGGGCGGCGCCACTCTGGGTCCGATTTGGCGGGCGGCGCCACTCTGGGTCCGATTTGGCGGGCGGCGCCACTCTGGGTCCGATTTGGCGGGCGGCGCCACTCTGGGTCCGATTTGGCGGGCGGCCCCACTCTGGGTCCGATTTGGCGGGCGGCGCCACTCCGGGTCCGATTTGGCGGGCGGCGCCACTCTGGGTCCGATTTGGTGGGCTGGGTCCGATTTGGTGAGCGGGGCAATAATGATAAGACTACAGATAGTGCTTTGTAATTGTGCTGTACTGTCACTTTAAGAGCTGATATTATCTGACAAAACTTGTGACCTGGTGGGCTGATGTAGAGTTTATAGGCGTTGGCATAGTAACTGGGTCTCACTGCGCATATCAATGAGGTAATCAGCCAGGTGGCAGTTATTTTTAGAAATTGCCTCAGAAATCAGGCCCATTATAAACGTATTGGAAAATTTCCCTATTGAAATGCATTGAGACACTTTTTTCAAACGCAAATTGCGCCAAAACTACAAATCCGATCGACACGAAAAATACTTAGCACACCTCTCAGGAACGCTGGCTTCGAAATGACACCTCACTGGAGTCTGTGAGTTTAGCGGTTCGGGCCGCATTACGTGCGGACTGAATAATAATAAGAATTATAACTAGATGGGTATTTCCTGAAGGAACTACAGATAGTGCTTTGGAATGGTGCCCGGGTGCCCCTGCAAGACTTTCACACTTGGGTGCCCCTCAGACGCTGGTTTGGTAGTTGAGGATTTGGTGGGCGGGGCCACTCTGGGTCCGATTTGGTGGCCTGGGCCACTCTGGGTCCGATTTGGTGGCCCGGGTCACTCTGGGTCCGATTTGGTGGCCCGGGTCACTCTGGGTCCGATTTGGTGGCCCGGGTCACTCTGGGTCCGATTTGGTGGCCCGGGTCACTCTGGGTCCGATTTGGTGGCCCGGGTCACTCTGGGTCCGATTTGGTGGCCCGGGTCACTCTGGGTCCGATTTGGTGGCCCGGGTCACTCTGGGTCTGATTTGGTGGCCCGGGTCACTCTGGGTCCGATTTGGTGGGCCGGGTCACTCTGGGTCCGATTTGGTGGGCCGGGTCACTCTGGGTCCGATTTGGTGGGCCGGGTCACTCTGGGTCCGATTTGGCGGGCGGCGCCACTTTGGGTCCGATTTGGCGGGCGGCGCCACTCTGGGTCCGATTTGGCGGGCGGCGCCACTCTGGGTCCGATTTGGCGGGCGGCGCCACTCTGGGTCCGATTTGGCGGGCGGCGCCACTCTGGGTCCGATTTGGCGGGCGGGGCAATAATTATAATAACACTACAGATAGCACAGCACAATTTCAAAGCACTATCACTTTAAGAGCTGATATTATCTGGCAAAACTGTGCTGGTGTACAGTTCGCAGGCGTTGGCATAGTAACTGGGCCTGACTGCGCATATCAATGAGCTAATCAGCCAGGTGGCAGGTGGCAGGTACATTTCAAATTGCCTCAGAAACCCGGCCATTATAACCTATGGGAAAATTTCCCTATTGAAATGCATTACAATGAGGGGAAAAAACATTTTCAAACGCAAATTGCGCCAAAACTACAAATCCGATCGACACGAAAAATACTTAGCACACCTCTTGGGGACGCTGGCTTCGAAATGACACCTCACTGGAGTCTGTGAGTGAAGCGGTTCGGGCCGCATTACGTGCGGACTGAAGAATAATAAGAATAAGAAGAAGTTATCCACGATGGAATAACAGTATAGTGCTTTGTTCCAAAGCACTATAACAACAACCTTGGAAGCCTGATTCTGTAGGATTTTCAATAAACAGCCTGAAGGAACAGTGAGCAGGATAGGGTGAGAGTAATGAAGAAGAGTTATTTCAGCTTTATCCATTTTCCATGTAGGACTCCCAACTTCAAGTAAAGTTGGCAAATGTGAGATTCACAATTGCAATGATTCCTTTGAATATAAAAGACATTTAGGTTAGAAATAACTTCCTCTGTGGATGGAATTAGAGGGATTTTCCATTTATTGGGTAACCACTATTTTTGCAATTATTAATAATTTGCATATTAAAGGTCTTGATTGTGGAGGGACTGATTACAGGCCAATACATAGGAGGGCTAAGTGTGTATAATATAACTTCCTGTAGTATGCATAGTGTATGTCAGGGGACTGTATGGGGTAGAAGACGATGTTGAGTCAAGAAAAGTTATAGTGAACAGTAATGAATGTGAAGTATTTGCATTTTATCCTTATGGCCGGTTTGCGTCTCGCCATTCCCAGGTATTGGGGAGATCTCTCAACTACGGAAACCATTACAAAACATAGCAATATGGTTTGCATCACTCAGGGTAGTATACAGTTAACAGCAAAAGCAAGGGATTAGCCCATACACTGGGAGGGTTAGATCTGATAAGAAGTAGAAGAAGCACTTTCTGCTTTAGGCAGTGGAAGAGAGTCAGGTGGAGAGTCAAGTTCAGAGTGAGTGCTAGCCAGTAACAGTATTTGACAGGTTTCAAGGCAGAATATAGCAGCGGCAAAGTAGTCCTGTCAAGTCTCCAAACAGTACAAGCACACATCTGAAGCTTTGTGCAGATTCAGGGCATTCTTGGGCATAGGGCCTGGAAAAGACATTGAGTGCCATGTCTCTGTTTCCCCTGTGAGGAAGATGTCAGCCTGGTCTCAACAAGAGGGAAGGATATTGGGCCTCAGAAAGCTGCCATGCCAGATAGAAGGTTCTTGGTACCAACAGGAGCTGTTGAGGTGGGGGCAGGTCAGGCAGAATAGAGTCGAGCACTGATAGTACACTGGACAAAGGGAACATCATCTAGAGACAATTCTGTCTCACTCTGTGTGTCACAACCGCATGTATTTGAATTGCACAGTAAAGCTGAACCTGTTTAACCTAAGGTCTCCTGTCATGTGTGCAGCTACATCCGATCCCATACATGGGGAAGTAACAGAGACTCCCGAACGACAAGTAAGTAAAAAAAGCACCCACAGCACATCACACTCAACTCTGATTCCTTTTCAGCAGAGGGGTTTCAGGGCAAAGAGATCTCAGTTCAGGCCCACAGCTACCATCTCTGTCCCCCCTCAGGACCATTTGTAGTTACCTCCTAGCAGTATGCGCAAAACATCTCCTAATCATTTGGCTCTGTCCCGGTTTTATGTAACAATAAGTCTTGATGGGAAAGTTTGTGAATATGAACACATTCTGAACAATGTAATTGCATTGGGAGACTAATTGAGAAAATGGTCAAATAAATAAACTAAACTAAAAGTATTGCGAGTCTCACAGCCAAGTGCAATGCATGCATTGTTAATGGATATGATGCACTGCCAGAAAGGTAGTGAAAATATATCTGAAAGCATATAATCTTGGAATAATACTATTATGTTAGATATGGGTCTATTATACATATTTAATTGGTGGTCTAGTTATAGAAGGGATGTGGTACTGTAAAGTTGATGTGTAACAAAGCTTACATTCCTGCCAAAAGCCTAGAATTCTATGTAAAATGTAAGATATATCACAAATGAAAAGTAATTTCATCTTTTTAGAGAAATATTATTTTTTTTACATCTGCTTCTACACCCCCTGGTACTTTTCTGTGTCAAAATTAGATTATTTGTAATGAGTTCATTAGACAGATGTACCTTGTTCTGTGTTTCAATGGGTCAAAGCCTTGATGAATGGTTTAGCTTGTAAGTAGCTTTAGGGAAAGATTCTGTCGCTGAGCTGGCACCACCTTAATTAAGAAGACCAAGACAAAAAGGACATATTGAACACTAGAGGATTCGTTTCCAAAGTCTCAGGTCTTACAAAATATTACATATATAATGTAGCATTATTCTCCAATCAACCATAATCCTTAAATTTCCCTCCTTGGGTCTGAAGCTTTAATAGACCAGGGGTTTTGGATCAGTTTCTATGTGAATCTGTCAGTGCTCAAGAGAGGCCCTTGACACCATTCTGACTTAATATGAGATGCATCTGCAGCTACTTTGACAAAATTGACATAGTCTAGAGAGGAAAGCAATCACCCAGTGCAGCATTACCGAGCATTTACACTTGAGCCGTGCAGCCAGAGAGCAAATCTTGACCTTTAGAAGTTCTCAGATTATATTTCTTTGCCTAAAGCCAGCAAGTTATTGTTAGGAATTTGTTGCTATTCAAAGTAGATTTCATGGGGTTACTTGTGGGTTTAGTTCAATACATCAATCATTTTTGGGTAGGATTTTTTAAAGCCAGTGGTTTTTCTAGAAGACAGGAGCATTTCTGTAACATTTCCAATCTTCCATAAAGCCCTGCAGAAATATCTGTCATGAAATACTGTCATTGACTTTTCTATGCATGTTTGTGTTTCTAAATTGTGAATTTATCGAAAGAGACAGTTGTGAGGTTTCTTCGTGCACTTGTACAACAACAACAGATGGATGCACATTGTTTGATAAGATGTGAAACAGATCAATCTCATTTTAACCCTTTACAGATATTGGATGTGCTGGTACGTTTAATGTTGGCTCCCTGTATTTTCCAGTAAATGATGGCTGTGTTATTCAGGTATCATCTTCCCCTAACAGTAGCGGGTGGAGTTGAGCTTATTCCGCTGCTGTTAACCTGCTAAATAATGCTGTCCAACTCTGACAGTGCACAAACTGCATGATGAGCTGTTCTAAGTGCCCATCGGCCCCCTGCACCACAACCATGAGTTGCTGGTAGTTTACCATGACAGCTGGGGGATTACTGAAGACCCTCATGCCTTTTATTATGGTAGACCTATGAAGACCAGCCTGAGTCTGGTTTTCACAGGAGACTATGATTTTTTTTCTAAATTCAGCAGTACTATGATATTGGTTGATCGCAGATTCAAGTCCTCTAAGAGAATTAACAAATACAGAAACACTAAAAAAAAAGTTTAAAAAAAAAATATATATTATTAAAATGAAAAAATATAGAAGTTTACATCACCACCTCTCACCGTTTTCCCCATTAAAAATAAATAATACAAAAAAGGCACATGCTGTATCGCTGTGTCCAATCTATTAAAATATATATTTACGGTAAAAATGGTAAAGGAAAACAAAAATCAAAACTTCAGAAATGGACGTTCTTCAGCAGTCACAGCACTGCAAGAAAACACAATAAAAAAAAACGAATAAATTTTCAAGGAATAATAGGACAAATAGAATTAAGGCTAAAATACCTTTATTAGTGAGGGTAATAAGATGCAGCACTACAAGCAAAGAGAGGTGCCTGCACAAGTAGTAAAATATGATTATACAAAATAGTAAAATATATTAAAATGTATTATAAAGCAACATACCAGGTAATGTATGCAAGAAAATAATATGCAGGTTGAGCAGCGTAATTATCTGGAAAACCCATAAAAAGACTATCTTACACTGTCAGTATGACAAAGCGTAATAGTGTGACTAAAATAGTAGAACAATTATATGAATATCAAAGTGTCAAATCAATTGTGAAAAAAAATCAACTAATGTGCAATAAAAAGGAATAACACTGAAATATAAAACTTATATATGAACAGAAAAATAATATATCACTCAAAAGTGCGTGTGCAAGGAGACGAAAAGAAATGAATGCAAGACTGATCAAAAAATATAACTAAAGAATTAATTTGCGATTACAATGAATCACATTGAATGATCACACTGAATTAGCTGGCTGTGAACAGGAGGAGTGCAATAGATTCCATAAAATGATCACAATGAATCATGTAAAGCCAATAGCTGTAAACCAGATGCAATGCCTGTTAAATATGAGAGATAGGGTACCGTCTCACTATACGATTTACCAACGATCACGACCTGCGATACGACCTGGCCGTGATCGTTGGTAAGTCGTTGTGTGGTCGCTGGGGAGCTGTCACACAGACCGCTCTCCAGCGACCAACGATGCCGAGGTTCGCTGGTAACCAGGGTAAACATCGGGTTACTAAGCGCAGGGCCGCACTTAGTAACCCGATGTTTACCGTGGTTACCAGCGTAAAAGTAAAAAAAAACAAACAGTACATACTGACCATCTGATGTCCGTCAGGTCCCTTGCCGTCTGCTTCCTGCGCTGACTGAGTGCAGCCGTACAGTGAGAGCAGAGCGCAGCAGTGACGTCACCGCTGTGATCTGCTCTCACTTTCCGGCCGGCAGACAGACAGAGCGGGAAGCAGACGGCAAGGGACCTGACGGACATCAGATGGTGAGTATGTACGGTTTGGTTTTTTTTACTTTTACGCTGGTAACCAGGGTAAACATCGGGTTACTAAGCGCGGCCCTGCGCTTAGTAACCCGATGTTTACCCTGGTTACCAGCGAACGCATCGCTGGATCGCTGTCACACACAACGATCCAGCGATGACAGCGGGAGATCCAGCGACGAAAGAAAGTTTCAAACGATGTGCTACGACGTACGATTCTCAGCAGGGTGTCTGATCGCAGTAGCGTGTCAGACACTGCGAGATCGTAACAATATCGCTAGAACGTCACGAATCGTGCCGTCGTAGCGATAAAAATGCCACTGTGTGACGGTACCCATAGTAAATGGGTATTCTGGACTAGAGTACAATGAATTACCTGAATGTATGGTGGTCGCTAGGGTTGAGCGAAACGGATCGGACAAATTCAAAAATCGCCGACTTTCGGCAAAGTCGGGTTTCATGAAACCCGACGCGATCCTAGTGTGGGATCGGCCATGAGGTCGGCGATCTCCGTGCCAAAGTCGCGTTTCATATGACGCTTTCACCGACATTTTTTAGCCAATGAAGGAGGACGCAGAGTGTGGGCAGCGTGATGACATAGGTCTCGGTCCCCACCATCTTAGAGAAGGGCATGACAGTGATTGGCTTGCTTTCTGCAGCGTCACAGGGGGTACAAAGGGACGTGCACGCCGACTGCCATCTTACTTCTGCCAATCTTAGCATAGGAAGAGGTTGCTGCAGCTTCATCAGAAGAAGGGATATTGTTAGGGAGGGAAGATTAACCCCCAAACCGCTTGTGCTGTAGCGATTTCCACTGTCCAACACCACCTTTTTTTGCAGGGACAGTGGAGGCTATATTTTTGTGCATCAGCTCTGTAGCTTATTAGGCTGCCTTATAAGGCTCCCTGATAGCTGCATTGCTGTTTGCACGCTGCTGTGCAAACCAACTGCTTTTTTAAAAGCAAAAATCCTGTTGCTCCTTTCAGCACAGTTATCTTGTTTATTTGTCCACAGTGCACTTTTGTGTGCAGCAGTCCTTTTTATTGCTGCCATACTTATCCTGAGATCATTGTAGGGAGATTGAAATTGTACTACAGTCCTTGTATTTTTTTATATATCTTCCAGCCACTTTCTGCCACTTACATTGTGTTGTTTTATACACTGGGCCTGAGTTTTGGTTCAGTCTCCCAAAAAAAAAAGTGAGATTCAAATCCTCACAAAGTGGATATACTTCAGTCCTGTTAGTTTGTCGTATATCAGCCAGCCACTTTCTGCCACTTACATTGTGTTGTTTTATACACTGGGCCTGAGTTTTGGTTCAGTCTCCCCAACAAAAAAGGGAGATTCAAATTCTCACAAAGTGGATATACTACAGTCCTGTTAGTTTGTTGTATATCAGCCAGCCACTTTCTGCCACTTACATTGTGTTGTTTTATACACTGGGCCTGCGTTTTGGTTCAGTCTCCCAAAAAAAGGGAGATTTAAATTCTCAACAAGTTTATATACAACTTCTACCTTGTTCTACAGTACCATATAACGGTTGTTATTTTGGTTAGATTTTCCGAAAAATGAGGAAGTCTGGTGAAAGAGCCCATGGGCGGTCGTTGCCAGCTGGTACTGATGGTGGTGGTGGTGCATCTGGTGGTAGTGGCAGAAGCACCATAGCACCTAAGGCAAGAGGTGTTTAGCCAGCGTCATCATCTGGCTACACAAGGCCTCAAAGGCTCCCTTATCTGGGAGTAGGAAAACAGCTTTTAAAGCCGGAGCAGCAGGAAAAAGTTTTGGCTTTCCTTGCTGACTCAGCCTCTAGCTCTTTCGCCTCCTCTTCAGAAAGTTCATAATATAAAAGCAGCGAGTCGTCAGTGGATGCTCCCGGTCAGGAACAAGACGTTTCCTTGTGTCCTTCACAAATTTGTTGAATATGATAGATGATAGTTAAAATATACAGGGGCCCTGGCCTCCATTTAGACCAGTTAATACTTTGCGCCTACTACCACTGTCTGCTACTCAGCAGAGGAGCCCACCCCTGTACCTAGCTATGCCACCTGTTTATTTATGAACAATTTTTTGGCAGACATTTAGCCCACTTTATTATTTGGGCCTAATAACTGTGTCTGCCACTCATTACAGTTGTCCACCACTGAACAAAGCAATGCAGCCTGTTTAGTCCTGTTACCAATTTTGACCTGCATTTAGCCTACTTTATTATTTGGGCCTACTAACTGTGTCTGCCGCTCATTACAGTTGTCCTCCACTGAACAAAGCAATGCCGCTTGTTTAGTCCTGTTACCAATTTTTAACTGCATTTCGCCTACTTTACTATTTGGGCCTACTAACTGTGTCTGCCGCTCATTACAGTTGTCCTCCACTGAACAAAGCAATGCCGCCTGTTTAGTCCTGTTACCAATTTTGAACTGCATTTAGCCTACTTTATTATTTGGGCCTATATCTGTGTTTCCTCCTCATCCTGCCCATTGCCCAGCCACTGCTAGATGAGTCTGCTGGTACATTGACCCAGACCACTACATTCCCCTTGCACTCTAAACAGCCAGAATCTGACCCTGCTGAAAGTCAGGTTCCCCTTCCCGCATACTATACCACCTTACACGGGGACAAAGAGGAAGGTGCAGATGAAAGTGCAGGTTCCTTCATCAGGTGGGGGGGCATACCCGTTGGCGACTTCACTGGCACAGGGCCCCTCATAGTATGCAAAAGTGTCTCTGCCGGTGGGAGGCACCACCTGCCATCAAACACACCGCCGTACTATGAGGGGCCCTGTGCCAGTGCCAATGCCAATGACTGGGCCCCCCTGCTTGCTCAGGATCACAGCACTTGCAAAGTTGAAATACTTACCTTTCCCTGCTCCACCGCCGTGACGTATTCCGCATTTCCTGGGCCCACGAAAATCTTGAGCTAGCCCTACCTCTGTTATGGACCTGGTGGTTAGGAGCACCAGGAATGACCTGATGAGTAAACTTGAAATCGGGACTAGCTCTGGGGAAGTGGGAACTCTGCTGACCGCAAACCCTACTCCTATCACACACACTAGAAATAGCTGTGGAGCGTACCTAACTCTCCCTAGACACCTCTTCACAGCCTAAGAGCTAACTACCCCTAAAGATAGAAATAGAAGCCTTACCTTGCCTCAGAGAAATTCCCCAAAGGTAAAGGCAGCCCCCCACATATATTGACTGTGAGTTAAGAGGAAAGTCACAAACATAGGAATGAAACAGTTAGCAAAGGAGGCCAGACTTCACTAAATAGTCAGAGAATAGAAAAGGGAACTATGCGGTCAGCACAAAAAACTATAAAAACCACGCAGAGTATGCAAAAAGACCCCCACACCAACTCACGGTGTGGAGGTGCCGCTCTGCACCCCCAGAGCTTCCAGCTAGCAAGGGAATATCATGATAGCAAGCTGGACTAGAAATTAGCAGTAATAAGAAATATATTCAGGAAGCAGTAACAACAATTGAACTAGCAAGGACTTAGCTTCTGCAGGAGTAGACAGGTCCTCAGAGAAGTCCAAGAGAGATCTGAACCAATACTGAAACATTGACAGCTGGCATGAAGTAACGATCTGAGTGGAGTTAAATAGGGAAGCCAGCATAGCAATAACGAGGGCAGCTGACAAAGCCAACCTCAGTGACCAGCAGTTCCGCTCGAAGCCACCAGAGGGAGTCCAAGAGCAGAACTAACCAAAGTACCATTCATGACCACAGGAGGGAGTCCGAGAACGGAATTCACAACAACCTCCCCACAACTTTAGCCAAATGACCCCCAGTTTTCAATGCCTAACTATTATTATAAAGTAAATTAAGATTCACAAGCTTAAGAAATAAGAATTTATGTTTTTGGCATTAAAATGGGCACTGTAGGTGTTTTCCTGTCCTCCACTCACTGCTGACTTTTATTCCCCATTGACTTGCATTGGGTTTCGTATTTCAGTCAGCCCCTGACTTTTCGGAATAATCTGCCGATTTCGCCCGACCCGACTTTTGACAAAGTCAGGTTTTGCGAAACCCGACTCGATCCGAAAAAAGTAAAAGTCACTCAACTCTAGTGGTCGCTGGTGCGGCATACACCACAACACGCGTTTTGGAACATGTCCTTCATCAGAGAGTGTCAGCCATTGTGAACCGGTGGCTTATAAAGGGTGAGACAAGGCTGCCGATAGGAGAATTTCAAAGGGTAATTGACGCATGTGCTTCAGGGGAAAATGGAAGTCACGGGCACCCGCGTCATATGATCGATGACGCCAAGTCACATGATCGCGACTTGGCATCACAGAGCCATGGAGATGTAAGGAGGTGATGGAGACTTTCAGTGCTCCCTCTCTCCTTTATGTAGGGCATGTGTCCCCCATGCGGTGCTCTGATATTTTGGCTATGTATCAACGTATTACTATTATGAACTACTGTTTTAATGCTGTACTTGTACTTTGTGATGTTTGCCTGATTTCTTGTCTTTGTATTACATTGCACAGTATTGAACATGACTAGTTCAGGGACAGTAAGGGTTAACAAAAAGTGGCTGGGTTAGCAGCCTGGAAGAAGCAGCAATTTCCTGCTTCTGCAGCAGAGCCTGGGGAGGTTTGCCCATGGCAAGATGTGCTCCTTTGATGGGAGCATAACATTCCCCCAGAGGGGAAAAAGTGCTGCCTAAGGACAGCTGGGCAGCTGGAATGGGCACTATGACTAAGGAGATGCCCTCCTAGAGACTGTTAGCTCCCAGGAGCTGATTGGGAGCTGATGCTTCTGCTGCTGCTGCCAATCGAGCAACATCTTTGAAAAGGGACAGCTCAGGAATTGTTATCTTCTTCACTTTTTCATCTTCATTAACCCCTTCATGACCTTGGGATTTTCTGTTTTTCCGTGTTCGTTTTTCACTCCCCTCCTTCCCAGAGCCATAACTTTTTTATTTTTCCATCAATTTGGCCATGTGAGGGCTTATTTTTTGCAGGATGAGTTGTACTTTTGAACGACATCATTGGTTTTACCGTGTTGTGTACTAGAAAACGGGAAAAAAATTCCAAGTGCGGTGAAATTGCAAAAAAAGTGCAATCCCACACTTGTTTTTTGCTTGGCTTTTTTGCTAGGTTCACTAAATGCTAAAACTGATCTGCCATTATGATTCTCCAGGTCACTACAAGATCATAGACACCAAACACGTCTAGGTTATTTTTTACCTAAGTGGTATAAAAAAATTCCAAACTGTGCTAAAAAAAAAAAAAAAAAATTGCGCCATATTCCGATACTCGTAGCGTCTCCATTTTTCATGATCTGGGGTCAGTTGAAAGCTTATTTTTTGCGTGCCGAGCTGGCATTTTTAATGATTCCAATTTGGTGCAGATACGTTCTTTTGATCGCCCGTTATTGCATTTTAATGCAATGTCGCGGCAACCAAAAAAACATAATTCTGGCGTTTCGATTTTTTTTCTCGTTACGCCGTTTAGAGACCAGGTTAATGCTTTTTTTTATTGATAGATCGGGCGATTCTGAACGTGGCGATACCAAATATGTGTAGGTTTAATTTTTTTTTTATTGATTTATTTTGATAGAGGCGAAAGGGGGGTGATTTAAACTTTTATATTTTTTTTATTTTTTTTCACATTTTTTTTAACCTTTTTTTACCTTTTGCCATGCTTCAATAGCCTCCATGGGAGGCTAGAAGCAGGCACAGCACGATCGCCTCTGCTACATAGTAGCGATCTGCTGTTCGCTGCTATGTAGTAGAAAATCAGGTGTGCTGTGAGCGCCGACCACAGGGTGGTGCTCACAGCTGCCGGGGATCAGTAACCATAGAGGTCTCAAGGACCTCTATGGTTACAATGGAGAAGCATCGCCGACCTCCGATCATGTGACGGGGGTCGGCGATGCGCTCATATCCGGCCGCCCGGCCGGATGCGGTAGTTAAATGCCGCTGTCTGCGTTTGACAGCGGCATTTAACTAGTTAATAGCGGCGGGTGAATCGCGATTTCACCCGCTGCTATTGCGGGCACATGTCAGCTGTTCAAAACAGCTGACATGTCCCGGCTTTGATGCGGGCTCACAGCGGAGCCCTGCATCAAAGCAGGGGAGCTGACCTCGGACGTACTATCCCGTCCGAGGTCAGTAAGGGGTTAAACAAGTTGCCACTGTTGAGCTCTAAAAAGTGTGATGCATGGTGCATCCATAGGACGCTGTTCAAGCATGGAGAGCAGCCGTGTGACAGAGGTAACAAACTGTGACCTAGGGCTGGGAGTAGAACTGTCTTTTCATGTGCAAGGGGCTAGGGTGCTCGCTGATAATAACCTATTGGACTCGCCCATGACTACCACTCCATGTCACCTTGTTACAGAGACACCGGAAGCAGGAAACCGCTGGAGTGCAGATAGCACATGCGTACAGCTTGGATCCAATTCTATAGGTATGTGGAATTGTATGGCATGACTAATGAAATGAAAAAAGGGGAAGGTGAGCGGATAATATGAAATTTATGTACTGCTGGGATTGTATAAGAAGAGGCATGTAAAGGTAGGTGGTGAAAATGACATGAGAATTCTTAAATAATAAAATGGCCAATTGCAGCGATGTGAGCATAAATTAAAAAAAGCATTAATGGAAAAATCATTGATGAGAGAATTACATTTTAAGTGAAGGGTAAATAAAGTAAAATAAAATTATTGAGATTCACGTCACTTATGGCCCAAGAATCCAGAACCTGCACCCTGCACTCACTCAGAAATACATACCTCATCCTCCCTTCTATGGCCGCTGCATTCTGGGATCTTCTGCGCAGGCTACTTCTGCTCCAGTGACCTCTGGTGTGCGCGCTGATAAGGGGCTCTCCTCACTTCCTCCCTGCATAGTCATCACTATGTACACATGGTTCCTAGTGATGACTATGCAGGGAGGAAGTAGGGAGAGCACCTTATAGACACGAACACCAGATGTCACAGTGACTCACCAGCGCCTGCACAGATGATCCCTGAGGGCAGTGCCCATAGAAGGGAGGATGAGATATGTATTTCTAAGAGAGTGAGGGGCACAGGCACAGGATTCCGTGGCCATAACTGACATGCATGGTAGGGGGGAATCCTGCACCTGCGCCCTGCACTCCCTCAGAAATACAGGTCTGAAGGCAGGTCCGAAATGCAAATCGGGGAGGATGCATGTACACTGAGCCTCTCCCTCCACGATGTCTTTCTTAAGGAATGATACCATGGTGTTTTATTGTTTTATTGTCAAAAAAGTTGAAATAAAAAGTCTGCAAAAGTCTCTAGTCTAAATAAGATTAAAAATTAAACATGCACATCACTAAAATAATTAAACAACTAACTCTCAGCTGTGCCATACCAAACATAATAATCTTCATCATGCATAAGGTACATAGACCCTTATTCATTAAGACTGGCCAGTCTTAATGAAGGGGCACTCTAAAGTACTGTTCACCTAATTCATTAGGCGGTGCACACCAAAGGACTAAATAAGACAGACAAGTAAAAAAAACTACTTTACATACCTGGCTGACCAACAAGTACAGAAAAGGAGAGTGGTATCTGCCTGCGAGGGCTTACAAACTACCTTTATATACACCCTTAAAATAGTGTGAGCTTTCTTTTTGTATAAAATTCCGCGTTTGTTGTTGGAATAAACTGAACAAATAGTGAATGTCATCAGAGGTCAAAGGAAAAAAAACAAAAAAACAATAGTTTTCATTATTTCCCCCTTAGTAAGACTAAGGCTGTGTGCACACGATGCGGAATTAGTGCGGATCCGCAGCGGATTTTTCCGTGCAGTGATTTACAGTACAATGTAAATCAATAGAAAAAAAAAAGGATGTGCTAATGGTGTGGAAAATTACGCATGAAATCTGCTGCGGATCAAAAGAAGTAGCATGCTACTTCTTTTGTGCGAAACTGCAGCGTTTCTGGCCTGTCCTTCCATTATAGAAATCCGCAGGGGTAAAAAACGCAGAAAATCCACACAAAATCCGCATCAATTCCGCAACAAAAATGCACAAAATCCGCGGCAAATCTGCACCTGCGTTTTCTGCCAGGAGATTTTGTGAGGAAAATTCTGCACCCCAATCCGCAACGTGTGCACATAGCCTTACAATATCAGAAGCAAGTCCTGTGCGATAGGGAAGTCTACTTTTTCCCAGAAAAAAATGAAAACCACTTTTGAGTGCAGTATTCCAAATGATGGAGAGTCTTGGTCACAAAGGGCTAAAAAACGGCTAATGAATGAGATGAATTTAATCTATTGATATTAAAATGTAAATTGTCCTCGAATTGCTTTGAGAAAACCTCAGACATATTGAACAAATAAAAATACTCTCACTGACATGAAAAGGATTTCTACGTGGTACTCCGTTCTCCACCGCCGAGGGGTTTAGTAAATACTGTAGATGTTATACACAGATCGCTATGAACCGACGTTCACCTGTCTAATGTAAAACAGCATAGACCCCACTGAAGTCAATACTACTCACTTTATTATAAATCCGACTTACAGAAGAAAACACATTTCATTTATTTCAAACAATCTTCGGGGGTTTTTTGTCCTAGATAATCCTTAACATTTAAATATCCACTACTCTGTTTTATTCCATATTGTTATGTGAAGAGTATTGTTTTGTTACTATGTTAATAATAAATCTTCTTTAATCTTACTTTTCCATCTCCTGCATTAGCTCTTTATATCTAGGTGGAATTGACTTTTAAGAATTCCTCATTTGTGCGGCATTCAGGCTCAAATTGTTGTGCACAGTAGTGCCATTGTGACATTATGCCAAGCAAAATGCTTTATCATGTGTTGTAGGACAAGATGAAATGTTCGGAGAGGAGCCAAGGGATTCCATTGGAGAAACGCATTCATATTCATAAACTAAGTTATTATACTTGAAAAGGAAAAAGCAGAGGAAAACCTGTGTTTTTCTTAGTATTAGACATTTTAAAGCTGCCTGGATAGCTGTCATCCATTTGTTTTCATTCCATTTTCTACAGATGAAACACTTAACTATTTGAGTGCTACGATGTGAGATATTCAGGTAATTTAGTAAGAGCAGACACAGCTGCATCTCCTGTGAATGTGACCAGCATTGTGAGCAGAGCACTGATGATCACGCCTCATCCCTGCTATGTATACTGCGTTGGGCAAACTATTTGCACTGGTCAGATTATTGGAACTTGAGAATATTACTTAGGGTTGGTTCACACAAGCGTATAAATAATCGCGGGATGATTTTTTTCTCACTTGTCAGCCATATACAATCTGTTTTTTACACTCAACAACTATTAATCACTTACAAGACCCTTTACTGTTTCCTATGCTAGAGAATTACAATGTATCTGTAAAAATTGGATGTTATACTGTGTCTCCGTACGGCATCTGATTTTTTTTATTCACCCATAAATTTGAATGGATGAATCTCCTCCGATTTCGGAAGAAACTAGTCCATGCTGCAAATTTGTATACCCGCAGATTCAGTCAGTGAAAAAAATCGTTCATCTGCACTGCCCCATTAAATAACATTGGTCTGAGTGGTATCAGTTTTTCTCATGAGTAACACTCGGACCAAAAATACAGTTGTGTGAATCAACCCATTGTGTAACATAATAAGACAAAAGCAATTTACTCTGTTGTTTAGATATTAGTAATATTAGATTGAGCCAGAAATTGAATCATATTGTTTCTAGTAATTAGTGTTGAGCGATACCGTCCGATACTTGAAAGTATCGGTATCGGATAGTATCGCCGATACCGATACCCGATACCAATACAAGTCAATGGGACACCAAGTATCGGAAGGTATCCTGATGGTTCCCAGGGTCTGAAGGAGAGGAAACTCTCCTTCAGGCCCTGGGATCCATATTAATGTGTAAAATAAAGAATTAAAATAAAAAATATTGATATACTCACCTCTCCGGAGGCCCCTGCACCTCACCGCTGTTAACCGGCAGCCTTCTTTGCTTAAAATGAGCGCGTTTAGGGCCTTCCATGACGTCACACGTCATGGAAGGTGCTGAACGCGCTCATTTTAAGCAAAGCAGGCTGCCGGTTACTACCAGGGCGCGTCAGAGGGTGAGTATATTCCTATTTTTTATTTTAATTCTTTATTTTTTACATGGATATGGATCCCAGGGCCTGAAGGAGAGTTTCCTCTCCTTCAGACCCTGGGAACCATACACTGGGAACTTCCAATTCCGATTCCCGATACCACAAAAGTATCGGAATTCCGATACCGCAAGTATCGGCCGATACCCAATAATTGCGGTATCGGAATGCTCAACACTACAGTAATCTAAATGTCAAATGTATCCATCAGTCCTAAACTGACAGGATCCTTACATCACAATTTTGGACCATATCTATAGGATACTGCTCCTTTCAATATTAAACTTTCACAGTATATGGCATTCTATGTCTGCACTCACTTTCAACTATGTCATATACAGACAAATACAAAGTGAAATACATCTTTTGAGCTAATGTAACTATTAGTGATGAGTGAGTGTGCTCGTTACTCGAGTTTTTCCAAACATGCTCGGGTGTAGGGTTGAGCAAAACGGGTCGTCCATTTTCAGAAGTCGCCGACTTTTGGCAAAGTCGGGTTTCATGAAACCCGACCCGACCCCTGTGTGGGGTCGGCCATGAGGTCGGCGATCTTCTGAATCTGGTATCGGAATTCCGATACCGAGTTCCGATATGTTTGCGATATCGGAAATCGGTATCGGAATCCACATTTAAGTGTAAAATAAAGAATTAAAATAAAAAATATTGATATACTCACCTCTCCGGAGGCCCCTGGACATCACCGCTGGTAACCGGTACAATGAGGAATTTAGGACCTGAGAATTACGTCACGGCTTGTGATTGGTCGCATGGCGGTCACATGAGCGGCACGCGACCAATCAGAAGCCGTGACGTCATGGAAGGCCATAAATGCGCTCATTTTAAGCAAAGAAGGCTGCCGGTTACCAGCGGTGATGTCCAGGGGCATCCGGACAGGTAACATAGTAACATAGTAACATAGTTAGTAAGGCCGAAAAAATACATTTGTCCATCCAGTTCAGCCTATATTCCATCATAATAAATCCCCAGATCTACGTCCTTCTACAGAACCTAATAATTGTATGATACAATATTGTTCTGCTCCAGGAAGACATCCAGGCCTCTCTTGAACCCCTTGACTGAGTTCGCCATCACCACCTCCTCAGGCAAGCAATTCCAGATTCTCACTGCCCTAACAGTAAAGAATCCTCTTCTATGTTGGTGGAAAAACCTTCTCTCCTCCAGACGCAAAGAATGCCCCCTTGTGCCCGTCACCTTCCTTGGTATAAACAGATCCTCAGCTAGATATTTGTATTGTCCCCTTAAATACTTATAAGGTGAGTATATCAATATTTTTTATTTTAATTCTTTATTTTACACATTAATATGGATCCCAGGGCCTGAAGGAGAGTTTCCTCTCCTTCAGACCCTGGGAACCATAGTATCCCATTGCACTGCATTGGGTTTCGTGTTTCGGCCGACCCCGACCCCTACTTTTTTATAGGATCGGCCGATTTCACTCGACCCGACTTTTGAGAAAGTCGGGTTTCGTGAAACCCGACCCGATCCTATAAAAATAAAAGTCGCTCAACCCTACTCGGGTGTTCTCCGAGTATTTGGGCATAAATTTAGTTTGTCATGATTTGCGGCTGCTAGACAGCTGAATACATGTGGGCTTCCCGAACAAACAAGCAATCCCTGCATGTATTCAATCTGTCTAGCAGCCACAAATCATGCAGCTGCAGCGACACAAACTAAATTTACGAGCACGCCCAAATACTCAGTGAACACCCGAACATGCTCGGGAAAACTCGAATAACAAGCACACTCGCTCCATACAATATCTCCATACAAACCTAGACCAATGGCTCTTTACTACAGCCTTCACGCATGGCCATACAGTCTCCTTGTACTGTCATACAAACATGCACAAGTCCTGAGAGGTTGAAAAGTGACTACCATGAAAAAGAGGTAAACAAAAATCATGTTCATTGCAGAGTTGGTGCTGACTTTATGGTTCAGACTTTGGGATCAGCAGAGGTTTGTTGCAGATGCAACTACAAGGTTAGAAATAATGCAAACTTTTTTCTACATGAAATATATTTAGCTTAATTAAGGAAATATTTTTCATTTTTTACAGGAAATATTTTTATTTTTTCCATAATAAGTGTTTTAACTTCCCTTTACATTTTAGATACTTTTCTTACCTGCTTCGCTAAAGAAACAATAATTGTGTCATAGAAACATACATATTCAACATTTTAAACAAATGACAATAGAAATCAACCGCTGTCACTTTATTTAAGTCATTGTGTGTTTAAATGCAGGTCTGTGTGGGTTACTCCTCATCTCTTTAAAATCTTTTTCTTCTAATGATTTATGGATTCCAAGAGTTGACTCATCTTCCCAATTATTTAACATCCTCCAGCAGTCAGTGAAAGGTGATAAAAAATTTAAACAATGCTCTGTACTTAAAAGTAATTGTCCCTCATATTTAATATGTGTTCATGCAAACTGTGTGTCCAATTTTTGGACATTGGAAAATTATACATAAAGTCATTGTGCAAGTTTTTAAAACCTTTGTCTATATCTAATAGTGAAAATTTTAGTAACCAAAAGTGTTGTATATCATTACCGTGTAAGCATCATTTTCATCAAAATAGCTTTTAGTTGTAGTTATATAGTTGTCCTTGTTCTTAACTTGTTTACTTGGTTAATGTTGAGCTTCATTTTTATTTCCACTTTAAGATGGTGGGTACTTGGGTACGGTGTCGGACTGGGGTATCTAGGACCCACAATTAGAATTAACTCTAGGTGCCCACACTACAGCTAAATGCAAATACCCATTAGGCATTATCCCCGTTAGAATGGAGTGTGGACTTTAAAAAACAGATGGCTCCTGCACAGCAGTTTGCATTAAAGAGGTTCACGGCTGAAAACAAGTCATCACCTATACAAAGGATAAATGATACCTTATTGATCAGTGGAAGGTCCGACCACAGGGACCCACACCGATCAGAAGAACATGGCACTTTTATCCCTGATGGGGTAATTTTATCCCCATTATAAAATGGAGCAGCAGTTGGATGTCTGACCATCGCTCTATTCAGTCTCTATTGAGCTGCAGGAAAAAGCTGAGAGCAGTGTTCAGCAGCCCCTAAGTAGAGATGAGCTAATTTGATCGGGTCAGGGCTTATTCGTCAAGCTATAGCACTTACCAAATAAGCTGCAGAGGGAACCCGGCTTTCTGGATCTCTTTGGCTGATTAGCTGTCCGGCTCCACATCTGCATGTGTCGCGGTTGTGTCACAGTCACAACACATGCATGGAGAGCCTGTTTGGAGGAAGAGTGGCAGGGCACACAAACCAAGCTGCTTGAGGTTTAATGTGAAGTTTCCACAAACAGTGATGGTTTGGGGAGCCATGTCATCCGCTGGTGTAGGTCCATTGTGTTTTATCAAGACCAAAGTCAGTGCAACCATTTTACCAGGAAATTTTAGAGCACTTCATGCTTCCCTCTGCCGACAAGCTTTTTGGAGATGGAAATCTCATTCTCCAGCAGGACTTGCCACCTGTCCACACTGCCAAAAGTACCAATACCTGGTTTACAAAGAACAGTATCACTGTGCTTTATAGGCCAGAAAGGCCAGAAAACTCGCCTGACCTTAACCCCTTAGAGAATCTAAGGGATATTGTCAAGAGGAAGATGAGAGACACAAGACCCAATGTAAGGATTCTGGACTTTCCTGGTGCCTGTTCGCCCTGATCCAAGATGGAGTCTCGGATCTCGCCCTGTCATGAAACTTCCTGTCTGTCCTGATTATTTAAGTCCGGGTCATGTGTTCTAAGGTGCCTGAGTATTTTGTGCTGCTGGCTCCTGAGCTTCTGCCGGTTTGCTGGTGAACTCCCTGCTTTTTCTGCTCACTACTCGGTGGTCTGCCTTTCTCCATTCAGCTACCTCTCGCCTTTGGAACTGCTGCGATGGGCTGCGCACCAGTGGAAGTATCTTCTTTGTTTGCAAAACTTTTCCCAGTGTTGTGCCTCTTTGCACAACCACACCAGGTGAGCAAGAATCAAGTTGTGCTTGTCTCATCCAGAAATATTTACTCATCTGCTAAGCTTAGATAGCGCTCTCCCTCTTTTCCCCTCGTCCTCTCTTTCTCAGGACTGCATTCACACAACGCATCATCTGTGAATTATTGGACTCCTACTAACAAGTTACTGGCACATGCGTGATTAAGTTTTGCTGGACTTCCTCATTTAAAGTACTGTGTGCTTTCGCACTATAACCTTATTGGACTTCCTTGTTTAAATATCTGTTCGCCTCTAAGTCTGCTGTGATTTACTTTATTGTGCTGAGGACCTTGTTACTACTGCAGGAATATCTGTATTATGCTCTGTTTGCTATTTACTATATAGAGCTGAAGACCTCGTTGCAATTGCAGAAATATCTGTATCAATTCTTTTTACATTTCTGTTTCGAGTAAAAACATTTTTTGCTGCAACTTTGTTCTCGGACTGGCTTTATCCCATGCTATTAGATTCCGTAGTACCCATATAATTATTACACCCAACAATGCAGATGAAGGCTGCTGTCAAAGTAACCTGGGCTTCCATAACACCTTAGCAGTGCCACAGACTGATCGCCTCCATGCCACGCATTAATTGATGCAAAAGGAGCCCCAACCAAGTATTCAGTGCATTTACTGAACATACTTTTCAGTAGGCCAACATTTCGGATTTTAAAATAATTTTTCAAGCTAGTGTTATAAAGTATTTTATTTTACTGACATATTGACTTTTGGATTTTCATTGGCTGTAAGCCATAATTATCAACATTAACAGAAATAAACACTTGACATTGGTCACTGTTTGTAATGACTCTATATATGAGTTTCCTTTTTTGTATTGAAGAACTGAGATAAATTAACTTTTTGATGATATTCTGATTTTGTGAGTTGCACCTGTAGAACTAAGAGGGCTTGACAAATTACCGTATTTTCTGGTGTATAAGACGACTGGGCGTATAAGACGACCCCCAACTTTTCCATATAAAATATGGAATTTGGGATATACCCACCGTATAAGACGGGGGTCATCTTATACGCCCAGTCATCTTATACGGCGTGTGGTTCCCAGGGTCTGGAGGAGAGGAGACTCTTCTTCAGGCCCTGGGATCCATATTCATGTAAAAAATAAAGAATAAAAATAAAAAATATGGATATACTCACCCCTCCGACGGACCCTGGACCTCAGCGGTGCAAGTGTCTGCCTCCGTTCCTAAGAATGTAGTGAGTGAAGGACCTGCAATGACGTCACGGTCACGCGACCGCTCACGTGACCGCTCATGTGACCGTGACGTCATCGAAGGTCCTGTTCACATCACATCGCGTTGCTCCGGGGGTCTCAGGGAAGCCCGCAGGGGGCCCCCTCCCTGCGCGATGCCTCCCTGTACCGCCGGCACACCGCGATCATGTTTGATCGCGGTGTGCTGGGGGTTAATGTGCCGGGGGCAGTCCGTGACCGCTCCTGGCACATAGTGCCGGATGTCAGCTGCGATAGGCAGCTGACACTCGGCCGCGCTCCTCCCGTGAGCGCGGCCGATCGCGCTGGATGTACTATTCCATCCTTGGGAATTAGGGCCCACCCCACATGGACGGAATAGTACGTCCAATGGCAGAAAGGGGTTAAAGTCACATTATTGATAGAATATTAGGTATATTTATTATTTTGTAGACACTTTTATTCATTTATTTTATTATAATCCATATTAGGCTTTATGGTTGCTTCTTCATTATGCATATTTTTGTCCTTCTCTTTTTTTATTCTCATTTTGTGGTTCGGGGCATTCATTTTACTTTTAGTAGTCTACATGTTCTAAATATTCTTTATAGCCTCCGCTATTCACACATACAAAATGCCATTATGTCCATTTGGGTTGCAGCCGTTTTTATCTAGGTTTGTGTAACATTTGTTTTGATTTTCCTCTTATTGCCTTTGTTCATTACCGGTTCATGCTGTAGCCTCTGCGTGTGGTTTTGCGCATGCGCTGGTCAGTGACGTCACAGTGATTTCCAGCTGCGTGCATGCAGGTAGACGAAGCGTTCCATGCTTCCCTGTGAGCGCAGAGTTCCGGAAGTCACTTTCACTCAGTGACGTCCGAAGATCGGCTCATGCGCTACTCAATACCAATCATGCCGACGCGTATTTCAGCTGTTGTGGGTATTTAAAAGGCAGAGTAGCTAGCTTACAGACACTTACGCCCCCTATTTGAGGAAGCCAGTCAGGCAAAACAGCGCTGTCGGGGTCGCTGTGGAACACTTCTTGTCAGGAACATACACTCATGTAAGTTTCATTATTTAAGTATTCAGCTTTAAGCATGGTTCACTTTCATAGCACGGGACACTTTAGTTCAGCCCAGTAGGTTATTGGAAGGTTATTAGCACTTGGGTATATAGCCCCTATTGTGGTCATGGTAACCTGGCTCTTTTAGCAAATTTTGCTCATTGTATATACCACGCATACTATTGTAGTTCAACCCAATAGGTGATTGGGAGATTATTAGCACTGGTGTATATAGCCCTCATTGTGGTCATAGGAATTTTGTTTCCATGGTAAATTTTGTTTACTATATATACCACATAGTTAATCAAGGGGGAATAAGATATATGGAGCATTAGTGCATGTTTTTTCCTGCTTGTATGCTGTTCCCAGTATTTTTATTAAGTGGAATTCCTGTTTGATACTATTGTGTTTTTTAATCATTTCTTATTAAAAATATATTTTTATGGCATGTGTTACTCTTTGCCTTTAGCCTCTTTTTCCTATATAATTTATGTATGGGGAGTTTTTGTTTGATATGGTTTACATACTGTAAACCATTGCATATCCATTATATTTTTATATATCCCTCCCTAATAATATTAGTAGCATGTGTGTGTAAAATTTTGGAGCTGTAAGTATTAAATTAAAGGATTAAATCACGGAAAAATCTGGCTTGAGCTCCCGCGCAATCTTCTGAGGGCAGATATTAAAAGCTCAGATAGGGACCATGGTTATTGCCCCCCCCCCAGCTAAAAACATTTGCCCCCAGCCACCGCAGAAACGGCGCATATGTAAGATGCGCCTATTCTGGCACTTAGCCTCTCTCTTCCCACTGCCCTGTAGCATTGTCATATGAGGTAATAAATGGTTAAAGTCACCTTGCTATTGTAAGGTGACATTAAGTCTGGTTAATAATGGAGAAGTGTCAATAAGACACCTATCTATTATTAATCCAATAGTATTAAAGGGTTATAAATTGACACACACATTAAGAATAAAGTCTTTTAACCCCTTAAGCCCGTATGACGTACTATACCGTCGAGGTGGGGTGGGCCTTAATTCCCGGTGACGGGATAGTACGTCATACGCGATCGGCTGCGCTCACGGGGGGAGCGCGGCCGATCGCGGCCGGGTGTCGGCTGCATATCGCAGCTGACATCCGGCACTATGTGCCAGGAGCGGTCACGGACCGCCCCCGGCACATTAACCCCCGGCACACCGCGATCAAACATGATCGCGGTGTACCGGCGGTACAGGGAAGCATCGCGCAGGGAGGGGGCTCCCTGCGTGCTTCCCTGAGACGATCGGTACAAGGTGATGTACTCACCTCGTACCGAACGTCTTCTCCCTGCAGGCCCCGGATCCAAAATGGCCGAGGGGCTGTATCCGGGTCCTGCAGGGAGCACTTCCGGGTCGGAGCAGGCTGCAGATGAAAGCTGCAGCCTGCTCCGATGAAAGTATGATCGCGGATCTGATAGAGTGCTGTGCACACTATCAGATCTGCGATCTGTGATGTCCCCCCCTGGGACAAAGTAAAAAAGTAAAAAAAAAAATTTCCACATGTGTAAAAAAAAAAAAAAAAAAAATTCCTAAATAAATAATAAAAAAAAAATATTATTCCCATAAATACATTTCTTTATCTAAAAAAAACAAACAAACACAATAAAAGTACACATATTTAGTATCGCCGCGTCCGTAACAACCCAACCTATAAAACTGGCCCACTAGTTAACCCCTTCAGTAAACACCGTAAGAAAAAAAAAAAAAAACGAGGCAAAAAACAACGCTTTATTACCATACCGCCGAACAAAAAGTGGAATAACACGCGATCAAAAAGATGGATATAAATAACCATGTTACCGCTGAAAACGTCATCTTGTCCCGCAAAAAACGAGCCGCCATACAGCATCATCAGCAAAAAAATAAAAAGTTATAGTCCTCAGAATAAAGCGATGCCAAAATAATTATTTTTTCTATAAAATAGTTTTTATCGTATAAAAGCGTCAAAACATAAAAAAATGATATAAATGAGGTATCGCTGTAATCGTACTGACCCGACGAATAAAACTGCTTTATCAATTTTACCAAGCGCAGAACGGTATAAACGCCTCTCCCAAAAGAAATTCATGAATAGCTGGTTTTTGGTTATTCTGCCTCACAAAAATCGGAATAAAAAGTGATAAAAAATGGTCACGTGTCCGAAAATGTTACCAATAAAAACGTCAACTCGTCCCGCAAAAAACAAGACCTCACATGACTGTGGACCAAAATGTGGAAAAATTATAGGTCTGAAAATGTGGAGACGCAAAAACTTTTTTGCTATAAAAAGCGTCTTTTAGTCTGGTTTCACACTTGCGTTTTTATCTGCATGCGTTTTTTAAAAAAACCGCATGTGTGAAAAAATGCATGTAAACGCGGTAAAACGCATGCGTTTTTATAGAAAAACACAAGAAAACAAGAAAAAAACAAAAAACCCTAACCCTACCCCTAACCCTACCCCTAACCTGAAATACGTGGCACTGAAATACGTGGCACTGAAATATACGTTTATATACGTATATACGTATATAAGTGCCACGATATTTCAGTGGCCACGTATATAAGTGCCACGTATTTAAGTGCCACGTATTTAAGTGCCACGTATTTAAGTGCCACGTATTTAAGTGCCACGTATTTAAGTGCCACGTATTTCAGTGCCACGTATTTACGTGCCACGTATTTACGTGCCACGTATTTACGTGCCACGTATTTTTCAGTGCCTGAAATACGTGGCACTGAAATACGTGGCACTGAAATATCGTGGCACTGAAATATCGTGGCACTGAAATATCGTGGCACTGAAGTATTTACGTGCCACGTATTTTTCAGTGCCTGAAATACGTGGCACTGAAATACGTGGCACTGAAATACGTGGCACTGAAATACGTGGCACTTAAATACGTGGCACTTAAATACGTGGCACTTATATACGTGGCACTTATATACGTGGCACTTATATACGTGGCACTTATGACTCAGAAAATGTTCAGTAAACGGTTAGGGGTGAGGTTAGGGGTAGGGTTTCAGGTCGAATTGGGGAGTTTCCACTGTTCAGGCACATCAGGGGCTCTCCAAACGCGACATGGCGTCCAATCTCAATTCCAGCCAATTCTGCGTTGAAAAAGTAAAACAGTGCTCCTTCCCTTCCGAGCTCTCCCATGCGTCCAAAAAGGGGTTTACCCCAACATATGGGGTATCAGCGTACTAGGGACAAATTGAACAACAACTTCTGGGGTCCAAGTTCTCTTGTTATCCTTGGGAAAATAAAAATTTGGGGGGCTAAAAATCATTTTTGTGGGAAAAAAAATATGTTTTATTTTCACGGCTCTGCGTTGTAAACTGTAGTGAAACACTTGGGGGTTCAAAGTTCTCACAACACATCTAGATAAGTTCCTTGGGAGGTCTAGTTTCCAATATGGGGTCACTTGTGGGGGGTTTGTAATGTTTGGGTACATCAGGGGCTCTGCAAATGCAACGTGACGCCTGCAGACCAATCCATTTAAGTCTGCATTCCAAATGGCGCTCCTTCCCTTCCGAGCTCTGTCATGCGCCCAAACAGTGGTTCCCCCCCACATAGGGGGTATCAGCTTACTCAGGACAAATTGGACAACAAATTTTAGGGTCCAATTTATCCTGATACCCTTGTGAAAATACAAAACTGGGGGCTAAAAAATAATTTTTGTGAAAAAAAAAAATAATTTTTATTTTCACGGCTCTGCGTTATAAACTGTAGTGAAACACTTGGGGGTTCAAAGTTCTCACAACACATCTAGATAAGTTCCTTGGGGGGTCTAGTTTCCAATATGGGGTCACTTGTGGGGGGTTTGTACTGTTTGGGTACATCAGGGGCTCTGCAAATGCAACGTGACGCCTGCAGACCAATCCATCTAAGTCTGCATTCCAAATGGCGCTCCTTCCCTTCCGAGCTCTGTCATGCGCCCAAACAGTGGTTCCCCCCCACATAGGGGTATCAGCGAACTCAGGACAAATTGGACAACAACTTTTAGGGTCCAATTTATCTTGATACCCTTGTGAAAATACAAAACTGGGGGCTAAATTTCATTTTTGTGAAAAAAAAAAAAAAAAATTATTTTCACGGCTCTGCGTTATAAACTGTAGTGAAACACTTGGGGGTTCAAAGTTCTCACAACACATCTAGATAAGTTCCTTGGGGGGTCTAGTTTCCAATATGGGGTCACTTGTGGGGGGTTTCTACTGTTTAGGTACATTAGGGGCTCTGCAAACGCAATGTGACGCCTGCAGACCAATCCATTTAAGTCTGCATTCCAAATGGCGCTCCTTCCCTTCCGAGCTCTGTCATGCGCCGAAACAGTGGTCCCCCCCACAAATGGGGTATCAGTGTACTCCAGACAAATTGGACAACAACTTTTGGGGTCCAATTTATCCTGATACCCTTGTGAAAATACAAAACTGGGGGCTAAAAAATCATTTTTGTGAAAAAAAAAAATAATTTTTATTTTCACGGCTCTGCGTTATAAACTGTAGTGAAACACTTGGGGGTTCAAAGCTCTCAAAACACATCTAGATAAGTTCCTTAGGGGGTCTACTTTCCAAAATGGTGTCACTTGTGGGGGGTTTCAATGTTTAGGCACATTAGGGGCTCTCCAAACGCAACATGGCGTCCCATCTCAATTCCAGTCAATTTTGCATTGAAAAGTCAAATGGCGCTCCTTCCCTTCTGAGCTCTGCCCTGCGCCCAAACGATGGTTTACACCCACATATAGGGTATCAGTGTACTCAGGACAAATTGCACAACAATTTTTGGGGTCCAATTTCTTCTCTTACCCTTGGGAAAATAATAAATTGGGGGTGAAAAGATCATTTTTGTGAAAAAATATGATTTTTTATTTTTACGGCTCTGCATTATAAACTTCTGTAAAGCACTTGTTGGGTCAAAGTGCTCACCACACATCTAGATAAGTTCCTTAGGGGGTCTACTTTCCAAAATGGTGTCACTTGTTAGGGGTAGGGTTGAGCGAAACGGGTCGATCATTTTCAAAAGTCGCCAACTTTTGGCTAAGTCGGCGTCTCATGAAACCCGATCCGACCCCTGTGCTTGTCGGCCATGCGGTACGCGACTTTCGCGCCAAAGTCGCGTTTCAATGACGTGAAAAGCGCCATTTCTCAGCCAATGAAGGTGAACGCAGAGTGTGGGCAGCGTGATGACATAGATCCTGGTCCCCACCATCTTAGAGAAGGGCATTGCAGTGATTGGCTTGCTGTCTGCGGCGTCACAGGGGCTATAAAGGGGCGCTCCCGCCGACCGCCATCTTACTGCTGCTGATCTGAGCTTAGGGAGAGGTTGCTGCCGCTTCGTCAGAAGCAGGGAGAGCGTTAGGCAGGGTCCACTAACCACCAAACCGCTTGTGCTGTAGCGATTTCCACTGTCCAACACCACCTTCGGTGTGCAGGGACTGTGGAAGCTATTTTTTTTTTTTTTTTCCTCAGCGCTGTAGCTCATTGGGCTGCCCTAGAAGGCTCCGTGATAGCTGTATTGCTGTGTGTACGCCACTGTGGAAACCAACTGCTTTTTTCAAAGCACATATCCTCTTGTTCCTTTCTGCACAGCTATCTTTTTTGTTTGTCCACACTTTTTATTTAATTTGTGCATCAGTCCACTCCTATTGCTGCCTGCCATACCTGGCTTAGATTACTGCAGGGAGATAGTAATTGTAGGACAGTCCCTGTTTTTTTTTTTTTTTTTTTTTTTTGTGGGAGATTAAGATTGGCATTTCTGCTACAGTGCCATCCCTGTGTGTGCCATCTCTCACTGAGTGGGCCATAGAAAGCCTATTTATTTTTTCCGTGATTTGTGTTCTAAATTCTACCTCAACACAAAAACACTACATCAATCAGTGGTAGAAAAATATTGGCCTCAGTCAGGGCTTGTGTGCCACTGCTGTGTGTGCTATCTCTTATTCAGTGGGCTATAGAAAGCCTATTTATTTATTTATTTTTTTTCTTATTATTTGGTTTCTAAAGTCTCCCTGAAAAATAAAAATAAAAAGAAAAAAACAGTGGG
The DNA here is from genome assembly GCF_051348905.1 of Ranitomeya variabilis. Taxonomy (NCBI): domain Eukaryota; kingdom Metazoa; phylum Chordata; class Amphibia; order Anura; family Dendrobatidae; genus Ranitomeya; species Ranitomeya variabilis. Next base: position 238,166,902 of record NC_135236.1, on the reverse strand, counting down.
AGAGTAATATTGCCCTTTCAGCTTGTGTGCCAGTCTTGACTCCTGGGTGTGCCACCTCTCTCTCTCATTCAGTGGGCCATAGAAAGGCTATTTATTTTTTTTGGTTTTTTTAATATTATTTGGTTTCTAAAGTCTCCCTGAAAATAAAAAAAAAAAAACTTAAAAAAACAGTGGGAGAGTAATATTGCCCTTTCAGCTTGTGCACCAGTCTTGACTCCTGGGTGTGCCACCTCTCTCTCTCTAATTGTGGGCCATAGAAAGCCTTTTTTTTTTGTTTGTTTTTTAATATTATTTGGTTTCTAAAGTCTCCCTTAAAAAACAAAAAATACATAAAAAAACAGTGGGAGAGTAATATTGCCCTTTCAGCTTGTGTGCCAGTCTTGACTCTTGGGTGTGCCACCTCTCTCTCTCATTCAGTGGGCCATAGAAAGGCTATTTATTTTTTTTGTTTTTTTAATATTATTTGGTTTCTAAAGTCTCCCTTAAAAAACAAAAAATACATAAAAAAACAGTGGGAGAGTAATATTGCCCTTTCAGCTTGTGTGCCAGTCTTGACTCCTGGGTGTGCCACCTCTCTCTCTCATTCAGTGGGCCATAGAAAGGCTATTTATTTTTTTGGTTTTTTTAATATTATTTGGTTTCTAAAGTCTCCCTGAAAAAAAAAAAAAACATAAAAAAACAGTGGGAGAGTAATATTGCCCTTTCAGCTTGTGTGCCAGTCTTGACTCCTGGGTGTGCCACCTCTCTCCCTCTCATTCAGTGGGCCATAGAAAGCCTATTTATTTATTTTTTTAAATATTATTGGGTTTCTAAAGTCTCCCTTAAAAAACAAAAAATACATAAAAAAACAGTGGGAGAGTAATATTGCCCTTTCAGCTTGTGTGCCAGTCTTGACTCCTGGGTGTGCCACCTCTCTCTCATTCAGTGGGCCATAGAAAGCATTTATTTTTTTTTTTCCTTGATTTGTGTTCTAAAATCTACCTCAACACAAAAACACTACATCAATCAGTGGGAGAAAAATATTGGCCTCAGTCAGGGCTTGTGTGCCACTGCTGTGTGTGCTATCTCTCATTCAGTGGGCTATAGAAAGCCTATTTATTTATTTATTTTTTTTCTTATTATTTGGTTTCTAAAGTCTCCCTGAAAAAAAAAATACCTAAAAAAACAGTGGGAGAGTAATATTGCCCTTTCAGCTTGTGTGCCAGTCTTGACTCCTGGGTGTGCCACCTCTCTCTCTAATTGTGGGCCATAGAAAGCCTTTTTTTTTTTTTTTTTTTTAAATATTATTTGGTTTCTAAAGTCTCCCTGAAAAAAAAAAAAAACATAAAAAAACAGTGGGAGAGTAATATTGCCCTTTCAGCTTGTGTGCCAGTCTTGACTCCTGGGTGTGCCACCTCTCTCCCTCTCATTCAGTGGGCCATAGAAAGCCTATTTATTTATTTTTTTAAATATTATTGGGTTTCTAAAGTCTCCCTTAAAAAACAAAAAATACATAAAAAAACAGTGGGAGAGTAATATTGCCCTTTCAGCTTGTGTGCCAGTCTTGACTCCTGGGTGTGCCACCTCTCTCTCTCATTCAGTGGGCCATAGAAAGGCTATTTATTTTTTTGGTTTTTTTAATATTATTTGGTTTCTAAAGTCTCCCTTAAAAAACAAAAAATACATAAAAAAACAGTGGGAGAGTAATATTGCCCTTTCAGCTTGTGTGCCAGTCTTGACTCCTGGGTGTGCCACCTCTCTCTCTCATTCAGTGGGCCATAGAAAGGCTATTTATTTTTTTGGTTTTTTTAATATTATTTGGTTTCTAAAGTCTCCCTGAAAAAAAAAAAAAACATAAAAAAACAGTGGGAGAGTAATATTGCCCTTTCAGCTTGTGTGCCAGTCTTGACTCCTGGGTGTGCCACCTCTCTCTCTCATTCAGTGGGCCATAGAAAGGCTATTTATTTTTTTGGTTTTTTTAATATTATTTGGTTTCTAAAGTCTCCCTGAAAAAAAAAAAAACATAAAAAAACAGTGGGAGAGTAATATTGCCCTTTCAGCTTGTGTGCCAGTCTTGACTCCTGGGTGTGCCACCTCTCTCCCTCTCATTCAGTGGGCCATAGAAAGCCTATTTATTTTTTTTTTTAAATATTATTGGGTTTCTAAAGTCTCCCTTAAAAAACAAAAAATACATAAAAAAACAGTGGGAGAGTAATATTGCCCTTTCAGCTTGTGTGCCAGTCTTGACTCCTGGGTGTGCCACCTCTCTCTCATTCAGTGGGCCATAGAAAGCATTTATTTTTTTCTTCCTTGATTTGTGTTCTAAAATCTACCTCAACACAAAAACACTACATCAATCAGTGGGAGAAAAATATTGGCCTCAGTCAGGGCTTGTGTGCCACTGCTGTGTGTGCTATCTCTCATTCAGTGGGCTATAGAAAGCCTATTTATTTATTTATTTTTTTTCTTATTATTTGGTTTCTAAAGTCTCCCTGAAAAAAAAAAAAAAACATAAAAAAACAGTGGGAGAGTAATATTACCCTTTCAGCTTGTGTGCCAGTCTTGACTCCTGGGTGTGCCACCTCTCTCTCTCATTCAGTGGGCCATAGAAAGGCTATTTATTTTTTTGGTTTTTTTAATATTATTTGGTTTCTAAAGTCTCCCTGAAAATAAAAGAAAAAAAACTTAAAAAAACAGTGGGAGAGTAATATTGCCCTTTCAGCTTGTGCGCCAGTCTTGACTCCTGGGTGTGCCACCTCTCTCTCTCTAATTGTGGGCCATAGAAAGCCTTTTTTTTTTTTTTTTATATTATTTGGTTTCTAAAGTCTCCCTGAGAAAAAAAAAAAAATAAATTAGGTGGGAGATTAATATTGACATTAGTGCTTGAGTGACAGTCCTGCGTGTGTGTCATCTCTGTGATTTTGTGCCACAGAAAACAGAGTGTGTAACATTGTGCCTGATTTTCCTTGTGGTCTCACCAACCTGTTAAGGGATATTGAAATCATACTGAAGTTATAGCTCACCGTGTAAGTTGTTTGACAGCAACAAATAAAGTTACTTTGGTTAAGATTTTAAAACAATGAGGAAGTCTGGTGCAAGAGGTCGTCGTGGGCGTTCATTGTCAGCTGGTAATGATGGTAGTGGTAGTGGAGCATCAGGTGGTCGTGGGGATAAAAATATTCCACCTAAGTCTGGAGCTGTGGAGCCAGTTTCGTCGTCAGGCTACACAAGGCCTCGAACGCTCTCTTTTCTGGGAGTAGGAAAACCGCTTTTAAAGGCGGAGCAGCAACAGCAAGTTTTGGCTTACATTGCAGACTCAGCCTCTAGCTCTTTTGCCTCCTCTTCCGAAACTGGTAAATGTAAAAGCAGCGCGTCGCTTGTGGATGTTCACGGTCAGGGACAAGTCGCTTCCTTGTCCTCCTCAGCAAAAACTACAACAAGAGAGAAGGATGCAGCAGGCGACACAACGGGTCACTCCATGGAGCTCTTTACACATACCGTCCCTGGCTTAGAAAGTGAAACATTTAACAGGCCATGCCCATTACAAGTAGATTCTGACATGGAGTGCACTGATGCACAGCCACAGACAGAGTACTATGCTGCTCCTTTGACTCAGACCACCACATTGCCCTCTCAGGGTACAGATCCACAATCAGACCCTGATGAGACTATGTTGCCCCGCCACGAACGCTATACCACCGACCGACACAGTGACACAGACGAAGTTGCACACGAGCTCGAAGAGGAGGTAATAGATGACCCAGTTATTGACCCCGATTGGCAGCCATTGGGGGAACAGGGTGCAGGCGGCAGTAGTTCAGAAGCGGAGGTGGAGGAGGGGCCGCAGCAGGCATCAACATCGCAACAGGTTCCATCTGCCGGGCCCGTATCTGGCCCAAAACGCGTGTCAAAGCCAAAACCTGTTGGAGGACAGCGTGGCCATCCGGTTAAAGCTCAGTCTGCAATCCCTGAAAAGGGATCCGAGTCTAGGAAGAGTGCAGTCTGGCATTTTTTTAAACAACATCCAACTGATCAGCGCAAAGTCATCTGTCAAAAATGTTCAACTAGCTTAAGCAGAGGTCAGAATCTGAAAAGTCTAAATACTAGTTGCATGCATAGACACTTAACCACCATGCATTTTCAAGCCTGGACTAACTACCAAACGTCCCTTAAGGTTGTAGCACCCTCGGCCAATGAAGCTAGTCAGCAACGCAACATCCCTTCCGTCACTGTAAGGCCACCATTTTCCGCACCACCGGCAGTATCTGTGCAGGTTTCTTTGCCAGCCAAAAGCAGTCAGGGTCAGGGAACCACCAGTTTTGTAGGAGGAAATATTGCATCTAGGGCACCGGCGGAAACAATACCGTCTCCAACCGTCTCTCAGTCTGCCATGTACACCGGCACACCCGAAAGTTCCACGATCTCCAGCTCTCCAGTCCAGCTCACCCTACATGACACTCTGGTTAGAAAAAGGAAGTACTTATCCTCGCATCCGCGTACACAGGGTTTTAACGCCCACATAGCTAGACTAATCTCGTTAGAGATGATGCCCTACCGGTTAGTTGAAAGCGAAGCTTTCAAAGCCCTGATGGAGTACGCTGAACCACGATACGAGCTACCCAGTCGACACTTTTTTTCCAGAAAAGCCATCCCAGCCCTGCACCAGCATGTTAAACAGCGCATCGTCCATGCACTCAGGCAATCTGTGAGTACAAAGGTGCACCTGACTACAGATGCATGGACCAGTAGGCATGGCCAGGGACGTTATGTGTCCATCACGGCACACTGGGTGAATGTGGTGGATGCAGGGTCCACAGGCGACATCAATTTAGGGACAGTTGTGCCTAGCCCACGGTCTAGGAAACAGTTGGCTGTAGGCGTTCGCACCCCCTCCTCCTCCTCCTCCTCGTCCTCCTGCAGAAGCTACAGCTCTTCCACAGAACGCAGTCTGCCAACCACTCCATCGGCAGATGACACTGTTGCACACCAGTTGTCCCATTATGGGCCAGCTACTGCCAAGCGTCAGCAGGCTGTATTGGCTATGAAGTGTTTGGGCGACAACAGACACACCGCGGAAGTTCTGTCCGAGTTCTTGCAACAAGAAACGCAGTCGTGGCTGGGCACAGTAGATCTTGAGGCAGGCAAGGTAGTGAGTGATAACGGAAGGAATTTCATGGCTGCCATCTCCCTTTCCCAACTGAAACACATTCCTTGCCTGGCTCACACCTTAAACCTGGTGGTGCAGTGCTTATTGAAAACTTATCCTGGGTTCTCCGACCTGCTCCTCAAAGTGCGTGCACTTTGCTCACATATCCGACGTTCGCCTGTACACGCCAGCCGTATGCAGACCTATCAGCGGTCTTTGAACCTTCCCCAGCATCGCCTAATCATAGACGTTGCAACAAGGTGGAACTCAACACTGCACATGCTTCAGAGACTGTGCGAACAGAGGCGTGCTGTTATTTATTTGTGGGAGGATACACGGGCAGGCAGTAGGATGGCAGACATGGAGTTGTCAGGTGTGCAGTGGTCTAAGATACAAGACATGTGTCAAGTCCTTCAGTGTTTTGAGGAATGCACACGGCTGGTTAGTGCAGACAACGCCGTAATAAGCATGAGCATCCCCCTAATGCGTCTGCTGATGCAAAGTTTGACGCACATAAAGGAGCAGGCGTCTGCACCAGAGGAAGAGGAAAGCCTTGATGACAGTCAGCCATTGTCTGGTCAGGGCAGTGTACAGGACGAGGTAGCGGGCGAAGAGGAGGTGGAGGACGAGGAGGATGATGGGGATGAGTATATTTTTAATGCCGAACCTTTCCCGGGGGCACAGGAAATTGGTTGCGTGTCACGGCCGGGTTCTGGTTTTTTGAGGGACACAAGTGACGTAGATTTGCCTGCAACTGCCCCTCAACCAATCACAACCGGAGATTTGACAACTGGAACTTTGGCCCACATGGCGGATTATGCCTTACGTATCCTAAAAAGGGACACACGCATTACGAAAATGATGAACGATGACGATTACTGGTTGGCCTGCCTCCTTGATCCACGCTATAAAGGCAAATTGCAAAATATTATGCCACATGAGAACTTGGAACTAATATTAGCAACTAGAGTTGAGCGACTTTCATTTTTTTAAGATCGAGTCGGGTTTTGTGAAACCCGATTTTGTCCAGAGTCGAGTCGAGTGCAGTCGGCCGATTATCGCTAAAAGTCGGGGATCGACCGAAACACGAAACCCAATGCAAGTCAATGGGGAAGCATAGTCGGCAGTGAGTGGAGGCCAGGAAAACACCTACAGTGCCCATTTTAATGCCAAAAACATCCATTCTTGTTTCTGAAGCTTGTCAATCTTAATTAACTTTATAATAATAGTTGGGCATAGGGAATTGGGGGTCATTTGGCAAAAGTTGTGGGGGGAGTAGGGCCGGCTCAAGTTTTTCGTGGGCCCAGGAAATGCGGACTACGTCATGGCGGTGTTGCAGGGAAAGGTAAGTATTTCAACGTTGCAAGTGCTGTGATCCTGAGCAAGCAGGGGGGGCCCACTCGTTCGCATTGGCACTGGCACGGGGCCCCTCAAAGTACAGCGATGTGTGTTTGCATGGCGGGGGCGCCTCCCACCAGCAGCGACACTTTTGCGTACTCTGAGGGGCCCTGTGCCAGTGACGTCGCCAACGAGTATGCCCCCCCACCTGATGAAGGAACCTGCACTTTCATCTGCACCTTCCTCTCTGTCCCTGTGTAAGGTGGTATAACATGCGGGAAGGGGAACCTTACTTTCAGCAGGGTCAGATTCTGGCTGTGTAGAGTATAAGGGGAATGTAGTGGTCTAGGTCAATGTACCAGCAGACTCATCTAGCAGTGGCTGGGCAATGGGCAGGATGAGGAGGAAACAGATATAGGGCCAAAGAATAAAGTAGGCTAAATGCAGTTCAAAATTGGTAACAGGACTAAACAGGCGGCATTGCTTTGTTCAGTGGAGTAGCAAACCCAAGAGCAGCAGACACTGTTTCAAGGGCCTAACCACACTAGTAGGCCAAATGCAGTTTAATATCTGATAGTATAGGGCGAAAGCCAGAATGTGGAAGCTCAGCTTTGTTCAGTTGAGGACAACACCAGGCAGGGGCAGACAGACACCTTTAGTAGGCCGGAACAGCCAATTTTTTAAAAAAACAGCAGTTAGTAAGAGGCAGAAGGTAGAAGCTCAGCTTTATTCAGTTGAGGACAACACCAGGCAGGGGCAGACAGACACCTTTAGTAGGCCGGAACAGCCAATTGCATTTTTAAAAATGGTAATTTGGAACTGAAGGTTGAAGCTCAGCTTTATTCAGTTGAGGACAACACCAGGCAGGGGCAGACAGACACCTTTAGTAGGCCGGAACAGCCAATGGCATTTTTATAAATGGTAATTTGGAACAGAAGGTAGAAGCTCAGCTTTATTCAGTTGAGGACAACACCAGGCAGGGGCAGACATTCACCTTTAGTAGGCCGGAACAGCCAATTGCATTTTTAAAAATGGTAATTTGGAACAGAAGGTAGAAGCTCAGCTTTATTCAGTTGAGGACAACACCAGGCAGGGGCAGACATTCACCTTTAGTAGGCCGGAACAGCCAATTGCATTTTTAAAAATGGTAATTTGGAACTGAAGGTTGAAGCTCAGCTTTATTCAGTTGAGGACAACACCAGGCAGGGGCAGACAGACACCTTTAGTAGGCCGGAACAGCCAATTTTTTAAAAAAACAGCAGTTAGTAAGAGGCAGAAGGTAGAAGCTCAGCTTTATTCAGTTGAGGACAACACCAGGCAGGGGCAGACAGACACCTTTAGTAGGCCGGAACAGCCAATTGCATTTTTAAAAATGGTAATTTGGAACTGAAGGTTGAAGTTCAGCTTTATTCAGTTGAGGACAACACCAGGCAGGGGCAGACAGACACCTTTAGTAGGCCGGAACAGCCAATGGCATTTTTAAAAATGGTAATTTGGAACTGAAGGTTGAAGCTCAGCTTTATTCAGTTGAGGACAACACCAGGCAGGGGCAGACAGACACCTTTAGTAGGCCGGAACAGCCAATGGCATTTTTAAAAATGGTAATTTGGAACTGAAGGTTGAAGCTCAGCTTTATTCAGTTGAGGACAACACCTGGCAGGGGCAGACAGACACCTTTAGTAGGCCGGAACAGCCAATTTTTTAAAAAAACAGCAGTTAGTAAGAGGCAGAAGGTAGAAGCTCAGCTTTATTCAGTTGAGGACAACACCAGGCAGGGGCAGACAGACACCTTTAGTAGGCCGGAACAGCCAATTGCATTTTTAAAAATGGTAATTTGGAACTGAAGGTTGAAGCTCAGCTTTATTCAGTTGAGGACAACACCAGGCAGGGGCAGACAGACACCTTTAGTAGGCCGGAACAGCCAATGGCATTTTTAAAAATGGTAATTTGGAACAGAAGGTAGAAGCTCAGCTTTATTCAGTTGAGGACAACACCAGGCAGGGGCAGACATTCACCTTTAGTAGGCCGGAACAGCCAATTTTTAAAAAAAACAGCAGTTAGTAAGAGGCAGAAGGTAGAAGCTCAGCTTTATTCAGTTGAGGACAACACCAGGCAGGGGCAGACAGACACCTTTAGTAGGCCGGAACAGCCAATTTTTTAAAAAAACAGCAGTTAGTAAGAGGCAGAAGGTAGAAGCTCAGCTTTATTCAGTTGAGGACAACACCAGGCAGGGGCAGACAGACACCTTTAGTAGGCCGGAACAGCCAATTGCATTTTTAAAAATGGTAATTTGGAACTGAAGGTTGAAGCTCAGCTTTATTCAGTTGAGGACAACACCAGGCAGGGGCAGACAGACACCTTTAGTAGGCCGGAACAGCCAATTGCATTTTTAAAAATGGTAATTTGGAACTGAAGGTTGAAGCTCAGCTTTATTCAGTTGAGGACAACACCAGGCAGGGGCAGACAGACACCTTTAGTAGGCCGGAACAGCCAATTTTATAAAAAAAAAGCAGTTAATAAGAGGCAGAAGGTAGAAGCTCAGCTTTATTCAGTTGCAGCTTCTTGGCAATAATATAAAGAAGACGCGACAGGACAACACTCGGTGGATGCCATATCTGTGTTTTCAATGGAAAAAAACCTTTCAGTTAACTACTTGCAGGAGCAAGTTTTTGTAGCTGGTGGACAATTTTTTTAAAAAAAAGCAGTTAATAAGAGGCAGAAGGTAGAAGCTCAGCTTTATTCAGTTGCAGCTTCTTGGCAATAATATAAAGAAGACGCGACAGGACAACACTCGGTGGATGCCATATCTGTGTTTTCAATGGAAAAAAACCTTTCAGTTAACTACTTGCAGGAGCAAGTTTTTGTAGCTGGTGGACAATTTTTTTAAAAAAAAGCAGTTAATAAGAGGCAGAAGGTAGAAGCTCAGCTTTATTCAGTTGCAGCTTCTTGGCAATAATATAAAGAAGACGCGACAGGACAACACTCGGTGGATGCCATATCTGTGTTTTCAATGGAAAAAAACCTTTCAGTTAACTACTTGCAGGAGCAAGTTTTTGTAGCTGGTGGACAATTTTTTTTAAAAAAAGCAGTTAATAAGAGGCAGAAGGTAGAAGCTCAGCTTTATTCAGTTGCAGCTTCTTGGCAATAATATAAAGAAGACGCGACAGGACAACACTCGGTGGATGCCATATCTGTGTTTTCAATGGAAAAAAACCTTTCAGTTAACTACTTGCAGGAGAAAGTTTTTGTAGCTGGTGGACAATTTTTTTTAAAAAAAGCAGTTAATAAGAGGCAGAAGGTAGAAGCTCAGCTTTATTCAGTTGCAGCTTCTTGGCAATAATATAAAGAAGACGCGACAGGACAACACTCGGTGGATGCCATATCTGTGTTTTCAATGGAAAAAAACCTTTCAGTTAACTACTTGCAGGAGCAAGTTTTTGTAGCTGGTGGACAATTTTTTTTAAAAAAAGCAGTTAATAAGAGGCAGAAGGTAGAAGCTCAGCTTTATTCAGTTGCAGCTTCTTGGCAATAATATAAAGAAGACGCGACAGGACAACACTCGGTGGATGCCATATCTGTGTTTTCAATGGAAAAAAACCTTTCAGTTAACTACTTGCAGGAGAAAGTTTTTGTAGCTGGTGGACAATTTTTTTTAAAAAAAGCAGTTAATAAGAGGCAGAAGGTAGAAGCTCAGCTTTATTCAGTTGCAGCTTCTTGGCAATAATATAAAGAAGACGCGACAGGACAACACTCGGTGGATGCCATATCTGTGTTTTCAATGGAAAAAAACCTTTCAGTTAACTACTTGCAGGAGAAAGTTTTTGTAGCTGGTGGACAATTTTTTTAAAAAAAAGCAGTTAATAAGAGGCAGAAGGTAGAAGCTCAGCTTTATTCAGTTGCAGCTTCTTGGCAATAATATAAAGAAGACGCGACAGGACAACACTCGGTGGATGCCATATCTGTGTTTTCAATGGAAAAAAACCTTTCAGTTAACTACTTGCAGGAGAAAGTTTTTGTAGCTGGTGGACAATTTTTGTACTGTACCAGTTTTTTGTTGTATGTGTTTTTGTTTTTAATGTTAAAATGTCTGCATTTGATATCTCTCCAGTATTTTCTTTTTTATAAGCAAAATACTGCAGTTTTACATCGGTTACATGGATACACAGGCAGCTTGGTGGTCAGTGGAGGAGTATTTAAAGTAGGGACCGCAGACAGGCTATCAAAGGCCTAAAATAACAAACAATAGGCTCATGGCAGCTTTACAGCGGTTACATGGATACACGGGCAGGCAGCTGGTGATGAGTGGAGGAGTATTTAAAGTAGGGACCGCAGACAGGCTATCAAAGGCCTAAAATAACAAACAATAGGCTCATGGCAGTTTTACAGCGGTTACATGGATACACGGGCAGGCAGCTGGTGATGAGTGGAGGAGTATTTAAAGTAGGGACCGCAGACAGGCTATCAAAGGCCTAAAATAACAAACAATAGGCTCATGGCAGCTTTACAGCGGTTACATGGATACACGGGCAGGCAGCTGGTGATGAGTGGAGGAGTATTTAAAGTAGGGACCGCAGACAGGCTATCAAAGGCCTAAAATAACAAACAATAGGCTCATGGCAGCTTTACAGCGGTTACATGGATACACAGGCAGCTTGGTGGTGAGTGGAGGAGTATTTAAAGTAGGGACCGCAGACAGGCTATCAAAGGCCTAAAATAACAAACAATAGGCTCATGGCAGTTTTACAGCGGTTACATGGATACACAGGCAGCTTGGTGGTGAGTGGAGGAGTATTTAAAGTAGGGACCGCAGACAGGCTATCAAAGGCCTAAAATAACAAACAATAGGCTCATGGCAGTTTTACAGCGGTTACATGGATACACGGGCAGGCAGCTGGTGATGAGTGGAGGAGTATTTAAAGTAGGGACCGCAGACAGGCTATCAAAGGCCTAAAATAACAAACAATAGGCTCATGGCAGCTTTACAGCGGTTACATGGATACACAGGCAGCTTGGTGGTGAGTGGAGGAGTATTTAAAGTAGGGACCGCAGACAGGCTATCAAAGGCCTAAAATAACAAACAATAGGCTCATGGCAGTTTTACAGCGGTTACATGGATACACGGGCAGGCAGCTGGTGATGAGTGGAGGAGTATTTAAAGTAGGGACCGCAGACAGGCTATCAAAGGCCTAAAATAACAAACAATAGGCTCATGGCAGTTTTACAGCGGTTACATGGATACACGGGCAGGCAGCTGGTGATGAGTGGAGGAGTATTTAAAGTAGGGACCGCAGACAGGCTATCAAAGGCTTAAAATAACAAACAATAGGCTCATGGCAGCTTTACAGCGGTTACATGGATACACGGGCAGGCAGCTGGTGATGAGTGGAGGAGTATTTAAAGTAGGGACCGCAGACAGGCTATCAAAGGCCTAAAATAACAAACAATAGGCTCATGGCAGCTTTACAGCGGTTACATGGATACACAGGCAGCTTGGTGGTGAGTGGAGGAGTATTTAAAGTAGGGACCGCAGACAGGCTATCAAAGGCCTAAAATAACAAACAATAGGCTCATGGCAGTTTTACAGCGGTTACATGGATACACAGGCAGCTTGGTGGTGAGTGGAGGAGTATTTAAAGTAGGGACCGCAGACAGGCTATCAAAGGCCTAAAATAACAAACAATAGGCTCATGGCAGTTTTACAGCGGTTACATGGATACACGGGCAGGCAGCTGGTGATGAGTGGAGGAGTATTTAAAGTAGGGACCGCAGACAGGCTATCAAAGGCCTAAAATAACAAACAATAGGCTCATGGCAGCTTTACAGCGGTTACATGGATACACAGGCAGCTTGGTGGTGAGTGGAGGAGTATTTAAAGTAGGGACCGCAGACAGGCTATCAAAGGCCTAAAATAACAAACAATAGGCTCATGGCAGCTTTACAGCGGTTACATGGATACACAGGCAGCTTGGTGGTGAGTGGAGGAGTAGTGCAAGGAGTGTCTGTCCCAGTACTCCCAAAATATAAATAGATGTTAATGTCTCGCAAAACAACCAAAACAAAAAAAAAGGTGGCATACTTAGGTACAGGGGTGGGCTCATCTACTGAGTTTCTGACATAGTAATTTGGCAGTAACTATTTAATGGTGCCAATATAGGACACAGACACAGACTACTTTAAGTTGCATCATAGATGTCTACAAATTTGTATTGTCAGTGCCAGACATTGAATGATGTCAGCGAATAGACTAAAGATTGGTGGAGCTGTGCGACATAATTTTGCATGTGGTAGAGCACATTTTGAGCTGGGGTAGGGGGGAACTCTCTTGAGGCCGGCGGGACCGCCCCAGGGCCCCTCATGTTACAACGGTGTGTCTGACGTTGGGTGCGCACCACCACCGCCAGAGACACTACATTGTACTATGAGGGACCCAGTAGCAATGCCGTCAACCAAAAGCGAGCACACCCACCTCTTCAGACAAACAGCAGTCTCACGGGTGCTTGCGCCAAGTCGCGATACCACGGCCCCGTGTGGGGAGTTTTGCCATTTAGGGAGGTGTAAACATGTCATATGCCGGACAATCAGCTGCAGCAAATTAGACATTAGAAAAGTAATTCACAGGCAAGAGCTTTTCATAGGAAAGCTAGGTGTCGGCCGGGCAAGGTGGGGCAAAAAATTTCGAAATCCAGTTGTGGTTCATTTTAATGAATGTTAGATCGTCAACATTTTGGGTAGCCAGACGAGTCCTTTTTTCGGTTAATATTGAACCTGCAGCACTGAATACTCTTTCTGATAGGACACTTGCTGCCGGGCAAGCAAGCTCCTGCAATGCATATTCTGCCAATTCTGGCCAGGTGTCTAATTTGGAGGCCCAGTAATCAAATGGGAATGACGGTTGAGGGAGAACATCGATAAGGGATGAAAAATAGTTAGTAACCATACTGGACAAATGTTGTCTCCTGTCACTTTCAATTGATGCAGCAGTACCAGTCCTGTCTGCGGTCATAGCAAAATCACTCCACAACCTGGTCAGAAAACCCCTCTGTCCAACGCCACTTCTGATGTGTGCACCCCTAACACTCCTAGTCTGCTGCCCCCTGGAGCTCGTGTGAGAACGATCACGTGCGCTGTGTGCTGGGAATGCCTGAAGCAAACGGTCAACAAGAGTTGATTGTTTGGTTGCTAATATTAGTTCCAAGTTCTCATGTGGCATAATATTTTGCAATTTGCCTTTATAGCGTGGATCAAGGAGGCAGGCCAACCAGTAATCGTCATCGTTCATCATTTTCGTAATGCGTGTGTCCCTTTTTAGGATACGTAAGGCATAATCCGCCATGTGGGCCAAAGTTCCAGTTGTCAAATCTCCGGTTGTGATTGGTTGAGGGGCAGTTGCAGGCAAATCTACGTCACTTGTGTCCCTCAAAAAACCAGAACCCGGCCGTGACACGCAACCAATTTCCTGTGCCCCCGGGAAAGGTTCGGCATTAAAAATATACTCATCCCCATCATCCTCCTCGTCCTCCACCTCCTCTTCGCCCGCTACCTCGTCCTGTACACTGCCCTGACCAGACAATGGCTGACTGTCATCAAGGCTTTCCTCTTCCTCTGGTGCAGACGCCTGCTCCTTTATGTGCGTCAAACTTTGCATCAGCAGACGCATTAGGGGGATGCTCATGCTTATTACGGCGTTGTCTGCACTAACCAGCCGTGTGCATTCCTCAAAACACTGAAGGACTTGACACATGTCTTGTATCTTAGACCACTGCACACCTGACAACTCCATGTCTGCCATCCTACTGCCTGCCCGTGTATCCTCCCACAAATAAATAACAGCACGCCTCTGTTCGCACAGTCTCTGAAGCATGTGCAGTGTTGAGTTCCACCTTGTTGCAACGTCTATGATGAGGCGATGCTGGGGAAGGTTCAAAGACCGCTGATAGGTCTGCATACGGCTGGCGTGTACAGGCTAATGTCGGATATGTGAGCAAAGTGCACGCACTTTGAGGAGCAGGTCGGAGAACCCAGGATAAGTTTTCAATAAGCACTGCACCACCAGGTTTAAGGTGTGAGCCAGGCAAGGAATGTGTTTCAGTTGGGAAAGGGAGATGGCAGCCATGAAATTCCTTCCGTTATCACTCACTACCTTGCCTGCCTCAAGATCTACTGTGCCCAGCCACGACTGCGTTTCTTGTTGCAAGAACTCGGACAGAACTTCCGCGGTGTGTCTGTTGTCGCCCAAACACTTCATAGCCAATACAGCCTGCTGACGCTTGGCAGTAGCTGGCCCATAATGGGACAACTGGTGTGCAACAGTGTCATCTGCCGATGGAGTGGTTGGCAGACTGCGTTCTGTGGAAGAGCTGTAGCTTCTGCAGGAGGACGAGGAGGAGGAGGAGGAGGGGGTGCGAACGCCTACAGCCAACTGTTTCCTAGACCGTGGGCTAGGCACAACTGTCCCTAAATTGATGTCGCCTGTGGACCCTGCATCCACCACATTCACCCAGTGTGCCGTGATGGACACATAACGTCCCTGGCCATGCCTACTGGTCCATGCATCTGTAGTCAGGTGCACCTTTGTACTCACAGATTGCCTGAGTGCATGGACGATGCGCTGTTTAACATGCTGGTGCAGGGCTGGGATGGCTTTTCTGGAAAAAAAGTGTCGACTGGGTAGCTCGTATCGTGGTTCAGCGTACTCCATCAGGGCTTTGAAAGCTTCGCTTTCAACTAACCGGTAGGGCATCATCTCTAACGAGATTAGTCTAGCTATGTGGGCGTTAAAACCCTGTGTACGCGGATGCGAGGATAAGTACTTCCTTTTTCTAACCAGAGTCTCATGTAGGGTGAGCTGGACTGGAGAGCTGGAGATCGTGGAACTTTCGGGTGTGCCGGTGTACATGGCAGACTGAGAGACGGTTGGAGACGGTATTGTTTCCGCCGGTGCCCTAGATGCAATATTTCCTCCTACAAAACTGGTGGTTCCCTGACCCTGACTGCTTTTGGCTGGCAAAGAAACCTGCACAGATACTGCCGGTGGTGCGGAAAATGGTGGCCTTACAGTGACGGAAGGGATGTTGCGTTGCTGACTAGCTTCATTGGCCGAGGGTGCTACAACCTTAAGGGACGTTTGGTAGTTAGTCCAGGCTTGAAAATGCATGGTGGTTAAGTGTCTATGCATGCAACTAGTATTTAGACTTTTCAGATTCTGACCTCTGCTTAAGCTAGTTGAACATTTTTGACAGATGACTTTGCGCTGATCAGTTGGATGTTGTTTAAAAAAATGCCAGACTGCACTCTTCCTAGACTCGGATCCCTTTTCAGGGATTGCAGACTGAGCTTTAACCGGATGGCCACGCTGTCCTCCAACAGGTTTTGGCTTTGACACGCGTTTTGGGCCAGATACGGGCCCGGCAGATGGAACCTATTGCGATGTTGATGCCTGCTGCGGCCCCTCCTCCACCTCCGCTTCTGAACTACTGCCGCCTGCACCCTGTTCCCCCAATGGCTGCCAATCGGGGTCAATAACTGGGTCATCTATTACCTCCTCTTCGAGCTCGTGTGCAACTTCGTCTGTGTCACTGTGTCGGTCGGTGGTATAGCGTTCGTGGCGGGGCAACATAGTCTCATCAGGGTCTGATTGTGGATCTGTACCCTGAGAGGGCAATGTGGTGGTCTGAGTCAAAGGAGCAGCATAGTACTCTGGCTGTGGCTGTGCATCAGTGCACTCCATGTCAGAATCTACTTGTAATGGGCATGGCCTGTTAAATGTTTCACTTTCTAAGCCAGGGACGGTATGTGTAAAGAGCTCCATGGAGTGACCCGTTGTGTCGCCTGCTGCATCCTTCTCTCTTGTTGTAGTTTTTGCTGAGGAGGACAAGGAAGCGACTTGTCCCTGACCGTGAACATCCACAAGCGACGCGCTGCTTTTACATTTACCAGTTTCGGAAGAGGAGGCAAAAGAGCTAGAGGCTGAGTCTGCAATGTAAGCCAAAACTTGCTGTTGCTGCTCCGCCTTTAAAAGCGGTTTTCCTACTCCCAGAAAAGAGAGCGTTCGAGGCCTTGTGTAGCCTGACGACGAAACTGGCTCCACAGCTCCAGACTTAGGTGGAATATTTTTATCCCCACGACCACCTGATGCTCCACTACCACTACCATCATTACCAGCTGACAATGAACGCCCACGACGACCTCTTGCACCAGACTTCCTCATTGTTTTAAAATCTTAACCAAAGTAACTTTATTTGTTGCTGTCAAACAACTTACACGGTGAGCTATAACTTCAGTATGATTTCAATATCCCTTAACAGGTTGGTGAGACCACAAGGAAAATCAGGCACAATGTTACACACTCTGTTTTCTGTGGCACAAAATCACAGAGATGACACACACGCAGGACTGTCACTCAAGCACTAATGTCAATATTAATCTCCCACCTAATTTATTTTCTTTTTTTTCTCAGGGAGACTTTAGAAACCAAATAATATTTTAAAAAAAAAAAAAAAAAAAAGGCTTTCTATGGCCCACAATTAGAGAGAGAGAGGTGGCACACCCAGGAGTCAAGACTGGCGCACAAGCTGAAAGGGCAATATTACTCTCCCACTGTTTTTTTAAGTTTTTTTTCTTTTATTTTCAGGGAGACTTTAGAAACCAAATAATATTAAAAAAACCAAAAAAATAAATAGGCTTTCTATGGCCCACTGAATGAGAGAGAGAGGTGGCACACCCAGGAGTCAAGACTGGCACACAAGCTGAAAGGGCAATATTACTCTCCCACTGTTTTTTTATGTATTTTTTGTTTTCTAAGGGAGACTTTAGAAACCAAATAATAAGAAAAAAAATAAATAAATAAATAGGCTTTCTATAGCCCACTGAATGAGAGATAGCACACACAGCAGTGGCACACAAGCCCTGACTGAGGCCAATATTTTTCTCCCACTGATTGATGTAGTGTTTTTGTGTTGAGGTAGATTTTAGAACACAAATCAAGGAAAAAAAAAAAATGCTTTCTATGGCCCACTGAATGAGAGAGGTGGCACACCCAGGAGTCAAGGCTGGCACACAAGCTGAAAGGGCAATATTACTCTCCCACTGTTTTTTTATGTATTTTTTGTTTTTTAAGGGAGACTTTAGAAACCCAATAATATTTAAAAAAATAAATAAATAGGCTTTCTATGGCCCACTGAATGAGAGAGGTGGCACACCCAGGAGTCAAGACTGGCACACAAGCTGAAAGGGCAATATTACTCTCCCACTGTTTTTTTATGTTTTTTTTTTTTTCAGGGAGACTTTAGAAACCCAATAATATTTAAAAAAATAAATAAATAGGCTTTCTATGGCCCACTGAATGAGAGGGAGAGAGGTGGCACACCCAGGAGTCAAGACTGGCACACAAGCTGAAAGGGCAATATTACTCTCCCACTGTTTTTTTATGTTGTTTTTTTTTTCAGGGAGACTTTAGAAACCAAATAATATTAAAAAAAACAAAAAAATAAATAGGCTTTCTATGGCCCACTGAATGAGAGAGAGAGGTGGCACACCCAGGAGTCAAGACTGGCACACAAGCTGAAAGGGCAATATTACTCTCCCACTGTTTTTTTATGTATTTTTTGTTTTTTAAGGGAGACTTTAGAAACCAAATAATATTAAAAAAACCAAAAAAATAAATAGCCTTTCTATGGCCCACTGAATGAGAGAGAGAGGTGGCACACCCAGGAGTCAAGACTGGCACACAAGCTGAAAGGGCAATATTACTCTCCCACTGTTTTTTTATGTATTTTTTGTTTTTTAAGGGAGACTTTAGAAACCCAATAATATTTTTTTAAAAAAATAAATAGGCTTTCTATGGCCCACTGAATGAGAGAGGTGGCACACCCAGGAGTCAAGACTGGCACACAAGCTGAAAGGGCAATATTACTCTCCCACTGTTTTTTTATGTTTTTTTTTTTTTCAGGGAGACTTTAGAAACCAAATAATATTAAAAAAACCAAAAAAATAAATAGGCTTTCTATGGCCCACTGAATGAGAGAGAGAGGTGGCACACCCAGGAGTCAAGACTGGCACACAAGCTGAAAGGGCAATATTACTCTCCCACTGTTTTTTTATGTATTTTTTGTTTTTTAAGGGAGACTTTAGAAACCAAATAATATTAAAAAAACCAAAAAAATAAATAGCCTTTCTATGGCCCACTGAATGAGAGAGAGGTGGCACACCCAGGAGTCAAGACTGGCACACAAGCTGAAAGGGCAATATTACTCTCCCACTGTTTTTTTTTTTTTTTTTTTTTTTCAGGGAGACTTTAGAAACCAAATAATAAGAAAAATAAATAAATAAATAAATAGGCTTTCTATAGCCCACTGAATGAGAGATAGCACACACAGCAGTGGCACACAAGCCCTGACTGAGGCCAATATTTTTCTACCACTGATTGATGTAGTGTTTTTGTGTTGAGGTAGAATTTAGAACACAAATCACGGAAAAAATAAATAGGCTTTCTATGGCCCACTCAGTGAGAGATGGCACACACAGGGATGGCACTGTAGCAGAAATGCCAATCTTAATCTCCCACAAAAAAAAACAAAAAAAAAAAAACAGGGACTGTCCTACAATTACTATCTCCCTGCAGTAATCTAAGCCAGGTATGGCAGGCAGCAATAGGAGTGGACTGATGCACAAATTAAATAAAAAGTGTGGACAAACAAAAAAGATAGCTGTGCAGAAAGGAACAAGAGGATATGTGCTTTGAAAAAAGCAGTTGGTTTCCACAGTGGCGTACACACAGCAATACAGCTATCACGGAGCCTTCTAGGGCAGCCCAATGAGCTACAGCGCTGAGGAAAAAAAAAAAAAAAATAGCTTCCACTGTTCCTGCACACCGAAGGTGGTGTTGGACACTGGAAATCGCTACAGCACAAGCGGTTTGGTGGTTAGTGGACCCTGCCTAACGCTATCCCTGCTTCTGACGAAGCGGCAGCAACCTCTCCCTAAGCTCAGATCAGCAGCAGTAAGATGGCGGTCGGCGGGAACGCCCCTTTATAGCCCCTGTGACGCCGCAGACAGCAAGCCAATCACTGCAATGCCCTTCTCTAAGATGGTGGGGACCAGGATCTATGTCATCACGCTGCCCACACTCTGCGTTCACCTTCATTGGCTGAGAAATGGCGCTTTTCGCGTCATTGAAACGCGACTTTGGCGCGAAAGTCGCGTACCGCATGGCCGACAAGCACAGGGGTCGGATCGGGTTTCATGAGACGCCGACTTAGCCAAAAGTTGGCGACTTTTGAAAATGATCGACCCGTTTCGCTCAACCCTATTAGCAACCAAACAATCAACTCTTGTTGACCGTTTGCTTCAGGCATTCCCAGCACACAGCGCACGTGATCGTTCTCACACGAGCTCTAGGGGGCAGCAGACTAGGAGTGTTAGGGGTGCACACATCAGAAGTGGCGTTGGACAGAGGGGTTTTCTGACCAGGTTGTGGAGTGATTTTGCTATGACCGCAGACAGGACAGGTACTGCTGCATCAATTGAAAGTGACAGGAGACAACATTTGTCCAGTATGGTTACTAACTATTTTTCATCCCTTATCGATGTTCTCCCTCAACCGTCATTCCCATTTGATTACTGGGCCTCCAAATTAGACACCTGGCCAGAATTGGCAGAATATGCATTGCAGGAGCTTGCTTGCCCGGCAGCAAGTGTCCTATCAGAAAGAGTATTCAGTGCTGCAGGTTCAATATTAACCGAAAAAAGGACTCGTCTGGCTACCCAAAATGTTGACGATCTAACATTCATTAAAATGAACCACAACTGGATTTCGAAATCTTTTGCCCCACCTTGCCCGGCCGACACCTAGCTTTCCTATGAAAAGCTCTTGCCTGTGAATTACTTTTCTAATGTCTAATTTGCTGCAGCTGATTGTCCGGCATATGACATGTTTACACCTCCCTAAATGGCAAAACTCCCCACACGGGGCCGTGGTATCGCGACTTGGCGCAAGCACCCGTGAGACTGCTGTTTGTCTGAAGAGGTGGGTGTGCTCGCTTTTGGTTGACGGCATTGCTACTGGGTCCCTCATAGTACAATGTAGTGTCTCTGGCGGTGGTGGTGCGCACCCAACGTCAGACACACCGTTGTAACATGAGGGGCCCTGGGGCGGTCCCGCCGGCCTCAAGAGAGTTCCCCCCTACCCCAGCTCAAAATGTGCTCTACCACGTGCAAAATTATGTCGCACAGCTCCACCAATCTTTAGTCTATTCGCTGACATCATTCAATGTCTGGCACTGACAATACAAATTTGTAGACATCTATGATGCAACTTAAAGTAGTCTGTGTCCTATATTGGCACCATTAAATAGTTACTGCCAAATTACTATGTCAGAAACTCAGTAGATGAGCCCACCCCTGTACCTAAGTATGCCACCTTTTTTTTTGTTTTGGTTGTTTTGCGAGACATTAACATCTATTTATATTTTGGGAGTACTGGGACAGACACTCCTTGCACTACTCCTCCACTCACCACCAAGCTGCCTGTGTATCCATGTAACCGCTGTAAAGCTGCCATGAGCCTATTGTTTGTTATTTTAGGCCTTTGATAGCCTGTCTGCGGTCCCTACTTTAAATACTCCTCCACTCATCACCAGCTGCCTGCCCGTGTATCCATGTAACCGCTGTAAAACTGCCATGAGCCTATTGTTTGTTATTTTAGGCCTTTGATAGCCTGTCTGCGGTCCCTACTTTAAATACTCCTCCACTCATCACCAGCTGCCTGCCCGTGTATCCATGTAACCGCTGTAAAACTGCCATGAGCCTATTGTTTGTTATTTTAGGCCTTTGATAGCCTGTCTGCGGTCCCTACTTTAAATACTCCTCCACTCACCACCAAGCTGCCTGTGTATCCATGTAACCGCTGTAAAACTGCCATGAGCCTATTGTTTGTTATTTTAGGCCTTTGATAGCCTGTCTGCGGTCCCTACTTTAAATACTCCTCCACTCACCACCAAGCTGCCTGCCCGTGTATCCATGTAACCGCTGTAAAACTGCTATGAGCCTATTGTTTGTTATTTTAGGCCTTTGATAGCCTGTCTGCGGTCCCTACTTTAAATACTCCTCCACTCACCACCAAGCTGCCTGTGTATCCATGTAACCGCTGTAAAACTGCCATGAGCCTATTGTTTGTTATTTTAGGCCTTTGATAGCCTGTCTGCGGTCCCTACTTTAAATACTCCTCCACTCACCACCAAGCTGCCTGTGTATCCATGTAACCGCTGTAAAACTGCCATGAGCCTATTGTTTGTTATTTTAGGCCTTTGATAGCCTGTCTGCGGTCCCTACTTTAAATACTCCTCCACTCATCACCAGCTGCCTGCCCGTGTATCCATGTAACCGCTGTAAAACTGCCATGAGCCTATTGTTTGTTATTTTAGGCCTTTGATAGCCTGTCTGCGGTCCCTACTTTAAATACTCCTCCACTCACCACCAAGCTGCCTGCCCGTGTATCCATGTAACCGCTGTAAAACTGCCATGAGCCTATTGTTTGTTATTTTAGGCCTTTGATAGCCTGTCTGCGGTCCCTACTTTAAATACTCCTCCACTCACCACCAAGCTGCCTGCCCGTGTATCCATGTAACCGCTGTAAAACTGCCATGAGCCTATTGTTTGTTATTTTAGGCCTTCGAAGCCTGTCTGTGGTCCCTCCTTCCACTAGGCCTCCACTGACCAGACCACTGCTGCCCGTGTACCCCTGGAACCAATTTTAAAGTGCCTACAGCCAGCCCATTTTATTGTGTTAGGCCTTCAAAGCCTGTCTGCGGTCCCTCCTTCCAATAGGCCTACACTGACAAAGGTACACCTGACAACAGACACATGGACCTGTAGGCATGGCCACGGAAGGTTACGTGTCCTTTGTGGCTCAATGGGTTAATGTATTGGATGCATGGTCCACACAGGGGACAGCCTGCTAAGTCTGTATGCAGTCCCTAATTCAAGTTGTCCTCAACTGAATAAAGCTGAGCTTCTACCTTCTGGCTCTCATTAAGTGTTTTTTAAAAAACAAAATGGTGGTTCCGGCCTACTAACGGTGTCTGCCCCTGCCTGGTGTTGCCCTCAACTGAATAAAGCTGAGCTTCAACCTTCTGGCTCTCATAAAGTGTTTTTTAAAAAACAAAATGGTGGTTCCGGCCTACTAACGGTGTCTGCCCCTGCCTGGTGTTGCCCTCAACTGAATAAAGCTGAGCTTCAACCTTCTGGCTCTCATTAAGTGTTTTTTAAAAAACAAAATGGTGGTTAGGGCCTACTAACGGCTTCTGCCCCTCCCTGGTGTTGCCCTCAACTGAATAAAGCTGAGCTTCTACCTTCCGGCTCTGATTAACTGCTGTTTTTAAACACATTGCTGGTTCCGGCCTACTAACGGTGTCTGCCCCTGCCTGGTGTTGCCCTCAACTGAATAAAGCTGAGCTTCAACCTTCTGGCTCTCATTAAGTGTTTTTTAAAAAACAAAATGGTGGTTCCGGCCTACTAACGGTGTCTGCCCCTGCCTGGTGTTGCCCTCAACTGAATAAAGCTGAGCTTCAACCTTCTGGCTCTCATTAAGTGTTTTTTAAAAAACAAAATGGTGGTTAGGGCCTACTAACGGCTTCTGCCCCTCCCTGGTGTTGCCCTCAACTGAATAAAGCTGAGCTTCTACCTTCCGGCTCTGATTAACTGCTGTTTTTAAACACATTGCTGGTTCCGGCCTACTAACGGTGTCTGCCCCTGCCTGGTGTTGCCCTCAACTGAATAAAGCTGAGCTTCAACCTTCTGGCTCTCATTAAGTGTTTTTTAAAAAACAAAATGGTGGTTCCGGCCTACTAACGGTGTCTGCGCCTGCCTGGTGTTGCCCTCAACTGAATAAAGCTGAGCTTCAACCTTCTGGCTCTCATTAAGTGTTTTTTAAAAAACAAAATGGTGGTTAGGGCCTACTAACGGCTTCTGCCCCTCCCTGGTGTTGCCCTCAACTGAATAAAGCTGAGCTTCTACCTTCCGGCTCTGATTAACTGCTGTTTTTAAACACATTGCTGGTTCCGGCCTACTAACGGTGTCTGCCCCTGCCTGGTGTTGCCCTCAACTGAATAAAGCTGAGCTTCAACCTTCTGGCTCTCATTAAGTGTTTTTTAAAAAACAAAATGGTGGTTAGGGCCTACTAACGGCTTCTGCCCCTCCCTGGTGTTGCCCTCAACTGAATAAAGCTGAGCTTCTACCTTCCGGCTCTGATTAACTGCTGTTTTTAAACACATTGCTGGTTCCGGCCTACTAACGGTGTCTGCCCCTGCCTGGTGTTGCCCTCAACTGAATAAAGCTGAGCTTCAACCTTCTGGCTCTCATTAAGTGTTTTTTAAAAAACAAAATGGTGGTTAGGGCCTACTAACGGCTTCTGCCCCTCCCTGGTGTTGCCCTCAACTGAATAAAGCTGAGCTTCTACCTTCCGGCTCTGATTAACTGCTGTTTTTAAACACATTGCTGGTTCCGGCCTACTAACGGTGTCTGCCCCTGCCTGGTGTTGCCCTCAACTGAATAAAGCTGAGCTTCAACCTTCTGGCTCTCATTAAGTGTTTTTTAAAAAACAAAATGGTGGTTAGGGCCTACTAACGGCTTCTGCCCCTCCCTGGTGTTGCCCTCAACTGAATAAAGCTGAGCTTCTACCTTCCGGCTCTGATTAACTGCTGTTTTTAAACACATTGCTGGTTCCGGCCTACTAACGGTGTCTGCCCCTGCCTGGTGTTGCCCTCAACTGAATAAAGCTGAGCTTCAACCTTCTGGCTCTCATTAAGTGTTTTTTAAAAAACAAAATGGTGGTTAGGGCCTACTAACGGCTTCTGCCCCTCCCTGGTGTTGCCCTCAACTGAATAAAGCTGAGCTTCTACCTTCCGGCTCTGATTAACTGCTGTTTTTAAACACATTGCTGGTTCCGGCCTACTAACGGTGTCTGCCCCTCCCTGGTGTTGCCCTCAACTGAATAAAGCTGAGCTTCTACCTTCCGGCTCTGATTAACTGCTGTTTTTAAACACATTGCTGGTTCCGGCCTACTAACGGTGTCTGCCCCTCCCTGGTGTTGCCCTCAACTGAATAAAGCTGAGCTTCTACCTTCCGGCTCTGATTAACTGCTGTTTTTAAACACATTGCTGGTTCTGGCCTACTAACGGTGTCTGCCCCTGCCTGGTGTTGCCCTCAACTGAATAAAGCTGAGCTTCAACCTTCTGGCTCTCATTAAGTGTTTTTTAAAAAACAAAATGGTGGTTAGGGCCTACTAACGGCTTCTGCCCCTCCCTGGTGTTGCCCTCAACTGAATAAAGCTGAGCTTCTACCTTCCGGCTCTGATTAACTGCTGTTTTTAAACACATTGCTGGTTCCGGCCTACTAACGGTGTCTGCCCCTCCCTGGTGTTGCCCTCAACTGAATAAAGCTGAGCTTCTACCTTCCGGCTCTGATTAACTGCTGTTTTTAAACACATTGCTGGTTCCGGCCTACTAACGGTGTCTGCCCCTCCCTGGTGTTGCCCTCAACTGAATAAAGCTGAGCTTCTACCTTCCGGCTCTGATTAACTGCTGTTTTTAAACACATTGCTGGTTCCGGCCTACTAACGGTGTCTGCCCCTGCCTGGTGTTGCCCTCAACTGAATAAAGCTGAGCTTCAACCTTCTGGCTCTCATTAAGTGTTTTTTAAAAAACAAAATGGTGGTTATGGCCTACTAACGGCTTCTGCCCCTCCCTGGTGTTGCCCTCAACTGAATAAAGCTGAGCTTCTACCTTCCGGCTCTGATTAACTGCTGTTTTTAAACACATTGCTGGTTCCGGCCTACTAACGGTGTCTGCCCCTGCCTGGTGTTGCCCTCAACTGAATAAAGCTGAGCTTCAACCTTCTGGCTC
Source organism: Ranitomeya variabilis (assembly GCF_051348905.1). Lineage (NCBI taxonomy): Eukaryota > Metazoa > Chordata > Amphibia > Anura > Dendrobatidae > Ranitomeya > Ranitomeya variabilis. The sequence continues at coordinate 238,141,543 of NC_135236.1, read as the reverse complement.
TCATTAAGTGTTTTTTAAAAAACAAAATGGTGGTTCCGGCCTACTAACGGTGTCTGCCCCTGCCTGGTGTTGCCCTCAACTGAATAAAGCTGAGCTTCAACCTTCTGGCTCTCATTAAGTGTTTTTTAAAAAAACAAAATGGTGGTTAGGGCCTACTAACGGCTTCTGCCCCTCCCTGGTGTTGCCCTCAACTGAATAAAGCTGAGCTTCTACCTTCCGGCTCTGATTAACTGCTGTTTTTAAACACATTGCTGGTTCCGGCCTACTAACGGTGTCTGCCCCTGCCTGGTGTTGCCCTCAACTGAATAAAGCTGAGCTTCAACCTTCTGGCTCTCATTAAGTGTTTTTTAAAAAACAAAATGGTGGTTAGGGCCTACTAACGGCTTCTGCCCCTCCCTGGTGTTGCCCTCAACTGAATAAAGCTGAGCTTCTACCTTCCGGCTCTGATTAACTGCTGTTTTTAAACACATTGCTGGTTCCGGCCTACTAACGGTGTCTGCCCCTGCCTGGTGTTGCCCTCAACTGAATAAAGCTGAGCTTCAACCTTCTGGCTCTCATTAAGTGTTTTTTAAAAAACAAAATGGTGGTTAGGGCCTACTAACGGCTTCTGCCCCTCCCTGGTGTTGCCCTCAACTGAATAAAGCTGAGCTTCTACCTTCCGGCTCTGATTAACTGCTGTTTTTAAACACATTGCTGGTTCCGGCCTACTAACGGTGTCTGCCCCTGCCTGGTGTTGCCCTCAACTGAATAAAGCTGAGCTTCAACCTTCTGGCTCTCATTAAGTGTTTTTTAAAAAACAAAATGGTGGTTAGGGCCTACTAACGGCTTCTGCCCCTCCCTGGTGTTGCCCTCAACTGAATAAAGCTGAGCTTCTACCTTCCGGCTCTGATTAACTGCTGTTTTTAAACACATTGCTGGTTCCGGCCTACTAACGGTGTCTGCCCCTGCCTGGTGTTGCCCTCAACTGAATAAAGCTGAGCTTCAACCTTCTGGCTCTCATTAAGTGTTTTTTAAAAAACAAAATGGTGGTTCCGGCCTACTAACGGTGTCTGCCCCTGCCTGGTGTTGCCCTCAACTGAATAAAGCTGAGCTTCAACCTTCTGGCTCTCATTAAGTGTTTTTTAAAAAACAAAATGGTGGTTCCGGCCTACTAACGGTGTCTGCCCCTGCCTGGTGTTGCCCTCAACTGAATAAAGGTGAGCTTCAACCTTGTGGCTCTCATTAAGTGTTTTTTAAAAAACAAAATGGTGGTTAGGGCCTACTAACGGCTTCTGCCCCTCCCTGGTGTTGCCCTCAACTGAATAAAGCTGAGCTTCTACCTTCCGGCTCTGATTAACTGCTGTTTTTAAACACATTGCTGGTTCCGGCCTACTAACGGTGTCTGCCCCTGCCTGGTGTTGCCCTCAACTGAATAAAGCTGAGCTTCAACCTTCTGGCTCTCATTAAGTGTTTTTTAAAAAACAAAATGGTGGTTCCGGCCTACTAACGGTGTCTGCCCCTGCCTGGTGTTGCCCTCAACTGAATAAAGGTGAGCTTCAACCTTGTGGCTCTCATTAAGTGTTTTTTAAAAAACAAAATGGTGGTTAGGGCCTACTAACGGCTTCTGCCCCTCCCTGGTGTTGCCCTCAACTGAATAAAGCTGAGCTTCTACCTTCCGGCTCTGATTAACTGCTGTTTTTAAACACATTGCTGGTTCCGGCCTACTAACGGTGTCTGCCCCTCCCTGGTGTTGCCCTCAACTGAATAAAGCTGAGCTTCTACCTTCCGGCTCTGATTAACTGCTGTTTTTAAACACATTGCTGGTTCCGGCCTACTAACGGTGTCTGCCCCTCCCTGGTGTTGCCCTCAACTGAATAAAGCTGAGCTTCTACCTTCCGGCTCTGATTAACTGCTGTTTTTAAACACATTGCTGGTTCCGGCCTACTAACGGTGTCTGCCCCTGCCTGGTGTTGCCCTCAACTGAATAAAGCTGAGCTTCAACCTTCTGGCTCTCATTAAGTGTTTTTTAAAAAACAAAATGGTGGTTAGGGCCTACTAACGGCTTCTGCCCCTCCCTGGTGTTGCCCTCAACTGAATAAAGCTGAGCTTCTACCTTCCGGCTCTGATTAACTGCTGTTTTTAAACACATTGCTGGTTCCGGCCTACTAACGGTGTCTGCCCCTGCCTGGTGTTGCCCTCAACTGAATAAAGCTGAGCTTCAACCTTCTGGCTCTCATTAAGTGTTTTTTAAAAAACAAAATGGTGGTTCCGGCCTACTAACGGTGTCTGCCCCTGCCTGGTGTTGCCCTCAACTGAATAAAGCTGAGCTTCAACCTTCTGGCTCTCATTAAGTGTTTTTTAAAAAAACAAAATGGTGGTTAGGGCCTACTAACGGCTTCTGCCCCTCCCTGGTGTTGCCCTCAACTGAATAAAGCTGAGCTTCTACCTTCCGGCTCTGATTAACTGCTGTTTTTAAACACATTGCTGGTTCCGGCCTACTAACGGTGTCTGCCCCTGCCTGGTGTTGCCCTCAACTGAATAAAGCTGAGCTTCAACCTTCTGGCTCTCATTAAGTGTTTTTTAAAAAACAAAATGGTGGTTAGGGCCTACTAACGGCTTCTGCCCCTCCCTGGTGTTGCCCTCAACTGAATAAAGCTGAGCTTCTACCTTCCGGCTCTGATTAACTGCTGTTTTTAAACACATTGCTGGTTCCGGCCTACTAACGGTGTCTGCCCCTGCCTGGTGTTGCCCTCAACTGAATAAAGCTGAGCTTCAACCTTCTGGCTCTCATTAAGTGTTTTTTAAAAAACAAAATGGTGGTTCCGGCCTACTAACGGTGTCTGCCCCTGCCTGGTGTTGCCCTCAACTGAATAAAGGTGAGCTTCAACCTTGTGGCTCTCATTAAGTGTTTTTTAAAAAACAAAATGGTGGTTATGGCCTACTAACGGCTTCTGCCCCTCCCTGGTGTTGCCCTCAACTGAATAAAGCTGAGCTTCTACCTTCCGGCTCTGATTAACTGCTGTTTTTAAACACATTGCTGGTTCCGGCCTACTAACGGTGTCTGCCCCTGCCTGGTGTTGCCCTCAACTGAATAAAGCTGAGCTTCAACCTTCTGGCTCTCATTAAGTGTTTTTTAAAAAACAAAATGGTGGTTCCGGCCTACTAACGGTGTCTGCCCCTGCCTGGTGTTGCCCTCAACTGAATAAAGCTGAGCTTCAACCTTCTGGCTCTCATTAAGTGTTTTTTAAAAAAACAAAATGGTGGTTAGGGCCTACTAACGGCTTCTGCCCCTCCCTGGTGTTGCCCTCAACTGAATAAAGCTGAGCTTCTACCTTCCGGCTCTGATTAACTGCTGTTTTTAAACACATTGCTGGTTCCGGCCTACTAACGGTGTCTGCCCCTGCCTGGTGTTGCCCTCAACTGAATAAAGCTGAGCTTCAACCTTCTGGCTCTCATTAAGTGTTTTTTAAAAAACAAAATGGTGGTTAGGGCCTACTAACGGCTTCTGCCCCTCCCTGGTGTTGCCCTCAACTGAATAAAGCTGAGCTTCTACCTTCCGGCTCTGATTAACTGCTGTTTTTAAACACATTGCTGGTTCCGGCCTACTAACGGTGTCTGCCCCTGCCTGGTGTTGCCCTCAACTGAATAAAGCTGAGCTTCAACCTTCTGGCTCTCATTAAGTGTTTTTTAAAAAACAAAATGGTGGTTAGGGCCTACTAACGGCTTCTGCCCCTCCCTGGTGTTGCCCTCAACTGAATAAAGCTGAGCTTCTACCTTCCGGCTCTGATTAACTGCTGTTTTTAAACACATTGCTGGTTCCGGCCTACTAACGGTGTCTGCCCCTGCCTGGTGTTGCCCTCAACTGAATAAAGCTGAGCTTCAACCTTCTGGCTCTCATTAAGTGTTTTTTAAAAAACAAAATGGTGGTTAGGGCCTACTAACGGCTTCTGCCCCTCCCTGGTGTTGCCCTCAACTGAATAAAGCTGAGCTTCTACCTTCCGGCTCTGATTAACTGCTGTTTTTAAACACATTGCTGGTTCCGGCCTACTAACGGTGTCTGCCCCTGCCTGGTGTTGCCCTCAACTGAATAAAGCTGAGCTTCAACCTTCTGGCTCTCATTAAGTGTTTTTTAAAAAACAAAATGGTGGTTCCGGCCTACTAACGGTGTCTGCCCCTGCCTGGTGTTGCCCTCAACTGAATAAAGCTGAGCTTCAACCTTCTGGCTCTCATTAAGTGTTTTTTAAAAAACAAAATGGTGGTTCCGGCCTACTAACGGTGTCTGCCCCTGCCTGGTGTTGCCCTCAACTGAATAAAGGTGAGCTTCAACCTTGTGGCTCTCATTAAGTGTTTTTTAAAAAACAAAATGGTGGTTAGGGCCTACTAACGGCTTCTGCCCCTCCCTGGTGTTGCCCTCAACTGAATAAAGCTGAGCTTCTACCTTCCGGCTCTGATTAACTGCTGTTTTTAAACACATTGCTGGTTCCGGCCTACTAACGGTGTCTGCCCCTGCCTGGTGTTGCCCTCAACTGAATAAAGCTGAGCTTCAACCTTCTGGCTCTCATTAAGTGTTTTTTAAAAAACAAAATGGTGGTTCCGGCCTACTAACGGTGTCTGCCCCTGCCTGGTGTTGCCCTCAACTGAATAAAGGTGAGCTTCAACCTTGTGGCTCTCATTAAGTGTTTTTTAAAAAACAAAATGGTGGTTAGGGCCTACTAACGGCTTCTGCCCCTCCCTGGTGTTGCCCTCAACTGAATAAAGCTGAGCTTCTACCTTCCGGCTCTGATTAACTGCTGTTTTTAAACACATTGCTGGTTCCGGCCTACTAACGGTGTCTGCCCCTCCCTGGTGTTGCCCTCAACTGAATAAAGCTGAGCTTCTACCTTCCGGCTCTGATTAACTGCTGTTTTTAAACACATTGCTGGTTCCGGCCTACTAACGGTGTCTGCCCCTCCCTGGTGTTGCCCTCAACTGAATAAAGCTGAGCTTCTACCTTCCGGCTCTGATTAACTGCTGTTTTTAAACACATTGCTGGTTCCGGCCTACTAACGGTGTCTGCCCCTGCCTGGTGTTGCCCTCAACCGAATAAAGCTGAGCTTCAACCTTCTGGCTCTCATTAAGTGTTTTTTAAAAAACAAAATGGTGGTTAGGGCCTACTAACGGCTTCTGCCCCTCCCTGGTGTTGCCCTCAACTGAATAAAGCTGAGCTTCTACCTTCCGGCTCTGATTAACTGCTGTTTTTAAACACATTGCTGGTTCCGGCCTACTAACGGTGTCTGCCCCTGCCTGGTGTTGCCCTCAACTGAATAAAGCTGAGCTTCAACCTTCTGGCTCTCATTAAGTGTTTTTTAAAAAACAAAATGGTGGTTCCGGCCTACTAACGGTGTCTGCCCCTGCCTGGTGTTGCCCTCAACTGAATAAAGCTGAGCTTCAACCTTCTGGCTCTCATTAAGTGTTTTTTAAAAAAACAAAATGGTGGTTAGGGCCTACTAACGGCTTCTGCCCCTCCCTGGTGTTGCCCTCAACTGAATAAAGCTGAGCTTCTACCTTCCGGCTCTGATTAACTGCTGTTTTTAAACACATTGCTGGTTCCGGCCTACTAACGGTGTCTGCCCCTGCCTGGTGTTGCCCTCAACTGAATAAAGCTGAGCTTCAACCTTCTGGCTCTCATTAAGTGTTTTTTAAAAAACAAAATGGTGGTTAGGGCCTACTAACGGCTTCTGCCCCTCCCTGGTGTTGCCCTCAACTGAATAAAGCTGAGCTTCTACCTTCCGGCTCTGATTAACTGCTGTTTTTAAACACATTGCTGGTTCCGGCCTACTAACGGTGTCTGCCCCTGCCTGGTGTTGCCCTCAACTGAATAAAGCTGAGCTTCAACCTTCTGGCTCTCATTAAGTGTTTTTTAAAAAACAAAATGGTGGTTAGGGCCTACTAACGGCTTCTGCCCCTCCCTGGTGTTGCCCTCAACTGAATAAAGCTGAGCTTCTACCTTCCGGCTCTGATTAACTGCTGTTTTTAAACACATTGCTGGTTCCGGCCTACTAACGGTGTCTGCCCCTGCCTGGTGTTGCCCTCAACTGAATAAAGCTGAGCTTCAACCTTCTGGCTCTCATTAAGTGTTTTTTAAAAAACAAAATGGTGGTTAGGGCCTACTAACGGCTTCTGCCCCTCCCTGGTGTTGCCCTCAACTGAATAAAGCTGAGCTTCTACCTTCCGGCTCTGATTAACTGCTGTTTTTAAACACATTGCTGGTTCCGGCCTACTAACGGTGTCTGCCCCTGCCTGGTGTTGCCCTCAACTGAATAAAGCTGAGCTTCAACCTTCTGGCTCTCATTAAGTGTTTTTTAAAAAACAAAATGGTGGTTCCGGCCTACTAACGGTGTCTGCCCCTGCCTGGTGTTGCCCTCAACTGAATAAAGGTGAGCTTCAACCTTGTGGCTCTCATTAAGTGTTTTTTAAAAAACAAAATGGTGGTTAGGGCCTACTAACGGCTTCTGCCCCTCCCTGGTGTTGCCCTCAACTGAATAAAGCTGAGCTTCTACCTTCCGGCTCTGATAAACTGCTGTTTTTAAACACATTGCTGGTTCCGGCCTACTAACGGTGTCTGCCCCTGCCTGGTGTTGCCCTCAACTGAATAAAGCTGAGCTTCAACCTTCTGGCTCTCATTAAGTGTTTTTTAAAAAACAAAATGGTGGTTAGGGCCTACTAACGGCTTCTGCCCCTCCCTGGTGTTGCCCTCAACTGAATAAAGCTGAGCTTCTACCTTCCGGCTCTGATTAACTGCTGTTTTTAAACACATTGCTGGTTCCGGCCTACTAACGGTGTCTGCCCCTGCCTGGTGTTGCCCTCAACTGAATAAAGCTGAGCTTCAACCTTCTGGCTCTCATTAAGTGTTTTTTAAAAAACAAAATGGTGGTTCCGGCCTACTAACGGTGTCTGCCCCTGCCTGGTGTTGCCCTCAACTGAATAAAGCTGAGCTTCAACCTTCTGGCTCTCATTAAGTGTTTTTTAAAAAACAAAATGGTGTTTAGGGCCTACTAACGGTGTCTGCCCCTCCCTGGTGTTGCCCTCAACTGAATAAAGCTGAGCTTCAACCTTCTGGCTCTCATTAAGTGTTTTTTAAAAAACAAAATGGTGGTTAGGGCCTACTAACGGTGTCTGCCCCTTCCTGGTGTTGTCCTCAACTGAACAAAGCTGAGCTTCCACATTCTGGCTTTCGGCCTATACTATCAGATATTAAACTGCATTTGGCCTACTAGTGTGGTTAGGCCCTTGAAACAGTGTCTGCTGCTCTTTGGTTTGCTACTCCACTGAACAAAGCAATGCCGCCTGTTTAGTCCTGTTACCAATTTTGATCTGCATTTAGCCTACTTTATTCTTTGGCCCTATATCTGTTTCCTCATCATCCTGCCCATTGCCCAGCCACTGCTAGATGAGTCTGCTGGTACATTGACCTAGACCACTACATTCCCCTTGTACTCTACACAGCCAGAATCTGACCCTGCTGAAAGTAAGGTTCCCCTTCCCGCATATTATACCACCTTACACAGGGACAAAGAGGAAGGTGCAGATGAAAGTGCAGGTTCCTTCATCAGGTGGGGGGGCATACTCGTTGGCGACGTCACTGGCACAGGGCCACTCAGAGTACGCAAAAGTGTCGCTGCTGGTGGGAGGCGCCCCCGCCATGCAAACACACTGCCGTACTTTGAGGGGCCCTGTGCCAGTGCCAATGCGAACGAGTGGGCCCCCCCTGCTTGCTCAGGATCACAGCACTTGCAACGTTGAAATACTTTCCTCTCCCTGCTCCACCGCCATGACGTAGTCCATGTTTCCTGGGCCCACTAAAACCTTGAACCAGCCCTACCCCCACAACTTTTGCCAAATGACCCCCAATTTCCAGTGCCCAACTATTATTATAAAGTTAATTAAGATTGACAAGCTTCAGAAAACAAGAATGGATGTTTTTGGCAGTAAAATGTGCACTGTAGGTGTTTTCCTGGCCTCCACTCACTGCCGGCTATGCTTCCCCATTGACTTGCATTGGGTTTCGTGTTTCGGTCGATCCCCGACTTTTAGCGATAATCGGCCGACTTCACTCGACTCGACTCTGGACTAAATCGGGTTTCACAAAACCAGACTCGATCTTAAAAAAATGAAAGTCGCTCAACCCTAGTTAGGGGTTTCAATGTTTAGGCACATCAAGGGCTCTCTAAATGCAACATGGCGTCCCATCTCAATTCCAGTCAATTTTGCATTGAAAAGTCAAATGGCGCTCCTTCCCTTCCGAGCTCTGCCCTGCGCCCAAACAATGGTTTACACCCACATATGGGGTATCAGCGTACTCAGGACAAATTGCACAACAATTTTTGGGGTCCAATTTCTTCTCTCACCCTTGGGAAAATAAAAAATTGGGGGTGAAAAGATCATTTTTGTGAAAAAATATGATTTTTTTATTTTTACGGCTCTGCATTATAAACTTCTGTAAAGCACTTGTTGGGTCAAAGTGCTCACCACACATCTAGATAAGTTCCTTAGGGGGTGTACTTTCCAAAATGGTGTCACTTGTTAGGGGTTTCAATGTTTAGGCACATCAGGGGCTCTCCAAATGCAACATGGCGTCCCATCTCAATTCCAGTCAATTTTGCATTGAAAAGTCAAATGGCGCTCCTTTGCTTCCAAGCTCTGCCATGCGCCCAAACTGTGGTTTACCCCCACATATGGGGTATCAGCGTACTCAGGACAAATTGTACAACAACTTTTGGGGTCTATTTTCTCCTGTTACCCTTGGTAAAATAAAACAAATTGGAGCTGAAATAAATTTTGTGTGAAAAAAAGTTAAATGTTCATTTTTATTTAAACATTCCAAAAATTCCTGTGAAACACCTGAAGGGTTAATAAACTTCTTGAAAGTGGTTTTGAGTACCTTGAGGGGTGCAGTTTTTAGAATGGTGTCACACTTGGGTATTTTCTATCATATAGACCCGTCAAAATGACTTCAAATGAGATGTGGTCCCTAAAAAAAAATGGTGTTGTAAAAATGAGAAATTGCTGGTCAACTTTTAACCCTTATAACTCCGTCACAAAAAAAAATTTTGGTTCCAAAATTGTGCTGATGTAAAGTAGACATGTGGGAAATGTTATTTATTAAGTATTTTGTGTGACATATGTCTGTGATTTAAGGGCATAAAAATTCAAAGTTGGAAAATTGCGAAATTTTCAAAATTTTCGCCAAATATTCGTTTTTTTCACAAATAAACGCAAGTTATATCGAAGAAATTTTACCACTAACATGAAGTACAATATGTTACAAGAAAACAATGTCAGAATCGCCAAGATCCGTTGAAGAGTTCCAGAGTTATAACCTCATAAAGGGACAGTGGTCAGAATTGTAAAAATTGCCCTGGTCATTAACGTGCAAACCACCCTCGGGGCTTAAGGGGTTAATGAAATAATGAAACACACAGGTTTAACATCTTTATTGCATGCTCAATCCAAGCGAAGTCCTCGTTCTTCTGTAAAAAAAAGATGCAAAATAAAAAAGCAACAATATTTCATAACTGTCTGCCGTACAGTCAAGTCCCATGCTGTAAATCCATCTCAAGGGGTTAATTAATTTACAACACGGAGCGATGCTAATGCTACCTGCCGGGCTGTAAACCACGGAGGAATGAATGAAAAGCTGCCTGCGCAGCCTCCCCGCCTGACCGGACATGAACTTTGTAGCATGGGAAAGTTTCTGAACATTTTCACACACTTTCATGTTCACCTCATCAGGCGGGAGACTGCACAGCCACAGTGACTACCACGTCGGATAAATGTGATCCCAAACGTTATGTAAAATGTTCCCAATAAAAGCTTCCACGCAATCCTCAAAAAGCAAGACCCCACTCAGGTCTGTCATCTGTTAATGGAAATATAGGGGGCTTCCACATTACTGCTAGTACAAAGGCTCTGGAAAAGCGTTATGGCTACTTACCCCCTAAAAGAAATTCTGCACTCCCGAATTCAAATGCCCACCTCCCTTCTGAGCCCCACAGTGTACCTAAACCACATATACCATCCACATGTTCGGCATTTCTGTAGTGATGAGAGCCCGCCTAATTAATGGGTGCATGTATCCAAAAGCATGGGCTGGGCATAACGTACTCGTGACTGCAACGTACTGGTCACTACAGCGTACTGTCACTACAATGGCAGTTTGCATTTTTCACTCAGCAACATCCACTGCTGCCTGTTTCTGGAAAACACTTTTGGAGTCAAAATCATCACTACAAGTGTAGCTAAATTCCTAAAGGAGAAAAAAAAAATCAGCTCACCATGTGTTTTATCTTGACCTCCTGTGTGATCACCAAACACCTCGTATGGACCAGGGTGAAGTAGCCACAATGAAACCAACAGAAAAGCAGGTGTGTCCAGCGAGTGGTGAAGGTAAAAAATAACTTTTAATTAAAATAAATTAAAAATACCGTATATACTCGAGTATAAGCCGAGATTTTCAGCCCAAATTTTTGGGCTGAAAGTGCCCCCTCGGCTTATACTCGAGTCACGGTCGGCGGGTGAGGGGGAGAGGGCGCTGAGGCATACTCACCTAGTCCCGGCGCTCCTGACGCTCCCCCTGCCCATCCCATGGTCTCCGGGTGTCGCAGCTCTTCCCCTGTTCAGCGGTCACGTGGGACCGCTCATTAGAGAAATGAATAGGCTGCTCCACCTCCCATAGGGGCGGAGCCGCATAATTCATTTCTCTAATGAGCGGTGCCGGTGACCGCTGACAGAGGAAGAGGCTGCGGCACCGAAGACCAGCTGTCCGGGGGAAGGAGCGGGACGCCGGGAGCAGGTAAGTATTACATATTCACCTGTCCTCGTTCCACACGCCGGGCGTCGCGCCATCTTCCCGGCGTCTCTCCGTGCTGACTGTGCAGGTCAGAGGGCGCGATGACGCATATAGTGTGCGCGCCGCCCTCTGCCTGATCAGTCAGTGCAGAGAGACGCCGGGACGGGACGCTGAGGAGCTGCAAGCAAGAGAGGTGAGTATGTGTTTTATTATTTTTATTGCAGCAGCAGCAGCACAGCTATGGGGCAATAATGGACGGTGCAGAGCACTGTATGGCACAGCTATGGGGCAATAATGGTGCAGAGCACTGTATGGCACAGCTATGGGGCAATAATGGATGGTGCAGAGCACTATATGGCACAGCTATGGGGCAACGGTGCAGAGCAGTATATGGCACAGCTATGGGGCAATAATGAACGGTGCAGAGCAGTATATGGCACAGCTATGGGGCAACGGTGCAGTGCACTATATGGCACAGCTATGGGGAAATAATGGTGCAGAGCACTATATGGCACAGCTATGGGGCAATAATGGTGCAGAGCACTATATGGCACAGTTATGGGGCAATAATGTTGCAGAGCACTGTATGGCACAGCTATGGGGCAATAATGGACGGTGCAGAGCACTATATGGCACAGCTATGGGGCAACGGTGCAGAGCAGTATATGGCACAGCTATGGGGCAATAATGAACGGTGCAGAGCAGTATATAGCACAGCTATGGGGCAACGGTGCAGTGCACTATATGGCACAGCTATGGGGCAATAATGGTGCAGAGCACTATATGGCACAGCTATGGGGCAATAATGGTGCAGAGCACTATATGGCACAGCTATGGGGCAATAATGGTGCAGAGCACTGTATGGCACAGCTATGGGGCAATAATGGACGGTGCAGAGCACTATATGGCACAGCTATGGGGCAATAATGGTGCAGAGCACTGTATGGCACAGCTATGGGGCAATAATGGACGGTGCAGAGCACTATATGGCACAGCTATGGGGCAACGGTGCAGAGCAGTATATGGCACAGCTATGGGGCAATAATGAATGGTGCAGAGCAGTATATGGCAAAGCTATGGGGCCATAATGAACGGTATGGAGCATCTATTTTTATTTTTGAAATTCACCGGTACCTGCTGCATTTTCCACCCTAGGCTTATACTCGAGTCAATAAGTTTTCCCAGTTTTTTGTGGCAAAATTAGGGGGGTCGGCTTATACTTGGGTCGGCTTATACTCGAGTATATACGGTATATCCATATATATGGTATCAAGCACTCAGTACACACTGGTTATAGAACCTAATGACGATCTATGCATTTCAACCTGGTGGTCTTAGTCATGATTAGTGTTGAGCGATACCGTCCGATACTTGAAAGTATCGGTATCGGAAAGTATTGGCCGATACCGGCAAAGTATCGGATCTAATCCGATACCGATACCCGATACCAATACAAGTCAATGGGACACCAAGTATCGGACGGTATCCTGTATGGTTCCCAGGGTCTGAAGGAGAGGAAACGCTCCTTCAGGCCCTGGGATCCATATCAATGTGTAAAAGAAAGAATTAAAATAAAAAATAGGGATATACTCACCCTCTGACGCGCCCTGGACTTTACCGCCGTAACCGGGAGCCGTTGTACCTAAGAATGCACGCTTGAAGGGCCTTAGATGACGTCACGGCACTCTGATTGGTCCGTAGCAGTCGCGTGACCGCTACGCGACCAATCACAAGGCCGTGACGTCACCTAAGGTCTTTCAAGCGCTTGAAATACCTTAGAAGACGTCCGCAGCTTCTGATTGGTCGCGTAGCGGTCACGCGACCGCTGCGGACCAATCAGAGCGCCGTGACGTCATCTAAGGCCCTTTAAGCGCGCATTCTTAGGTACAATGGCTCCCGGTTACGGCGGTAAAGTCCAGGGGCCGCCGGAGAGGTGAGTATATCCATATTTTTTATTTTAATTGTTTCTTTTACACATTGATATTAATCCCGATACCAATTCCCAATACCACAAAAGTATCGGATCTCGGTATCGGAATTCCGATACCGCAAGTATCGGCCGATACCCGATACTTGCGGTATCGGAATGCTCAACACTAGTCATGATCATGACTAAGACCACTTGGCCGAAACGCGTAGATCACCATTAGGTTCTATAACCAATGTGTACTGAGTGCTGGATACCATATATATGGGTATATTTTAAATTTATTTTCATTAAAAGTTATTTTTTTTACCTTCACCACTCGCTGGACACACCTGCTTTTCTGCTAAATTCCTAAAGGGGTATAATTTCCAAACTGGGGTTACTTGAGGGGGATTCTGCTTTCATGGCATTTAGAGGCTCTTTATATAGAGTCTGGAAACGATTCTATAATAATTTGTTTTCCAAGAGTCAAATAGTGCTCTGTCACTCCAGAGTCTTGCTGTGTGGCTATGCAGTACTGTACAGCTACATGTGGGGTATTGCCAAGTTCAGAAGAAGTTGTGTAACACATTTTGGCACAATTTTTACCCATTTACCAGTGTGAAAATGTGAAATCTGGAGCTAAAACTATTTTTTTTTATTTTGACGGCTCAATATTATACAATTTTGTAAAGCCCCTGGAGGTTCAAGGTGCTCACCAGACATCTAGATAAATTCCTTGAAAGGTCTAGTATTCAAAATATGGTAACTTGAAGGGGGTTTCCACTGGTTAGGCACGTCAGGGGCTCTCCAAATGCAACATGATGTCCGCAATTGATTCCAGACAATTTTGCATTCCAAAAGTCAAATGGTGCTCCTTCCCTTCCGAGCCCTGCCGTGCACCCAAACAGTAGTATTCCCCCACATATGGATCATCAGCGTGCTCAGGAGAAATTGTACAACAAACTATATGGTGCAATTTTTCCTGTTACCTTTATGAAAATGCAAAATATGGAGCTAAAAAGATTTATTTGGGAAAAATTTTATTTTTTTTATTTCCACAGCTCTACGTTATAAACTTCTGTGAAGCACCTGTGGATTTAAGGTACTCAATACACCTCTAGATAAGTTCCCTAAGGGGTCTAGTTTCCAAATTGGGGTCATTTGTTGGGGGTTTCCACTGTTTAGGCACGTCAGGGGCTCTCCAAACGCAACATGGCGTCCGCTATCGATTCTAGCCAATTTTGCATTCCAAAAGTCAAATGGCACTCCTTCCATTTTGAGCCTTACCGTGTGCCCAAACAGTAGTATTCCACCACATATGGGGTATCGGCATGCTCAGGAGAAATTGCACAACAAACTATGGTGCAATTTCTCCTGTTACCTTTATGAAAATGCAAAATATGGAGCTAAAAATATTTATTTGGGAAAAATGTTATTTTTTTATTAACATGGCTCTACATTATAAACTTCTGTGAAGCACCCGTGGGTTCTAGGTGCTAAATACACAACTAGACAAGTTCCCTAAGGGGTCTAGTTTCCAAAATGGTGTCAATTGTTGGGGGTTTCCACTGTTTAGGCACATCAGGGACTCTCCAAACGCGACATGGCAACCGCTAATTATTCCAGCACATTTTACATTCAAAAAGTGAAATGGCGCTCCTTCCCTTCCGAGCCCTGCTATATGCCCAATCAGTAGATTTTCCCCACATATGGGGTATCGGCATGCTCAGGAGCAATTGCAAAACAAAAACAAAGGTCCATTTTCTCCTGTTACCCTTGCGAAAGTAAAAAAAAAATTAGGTCTAAAGGAAATTTTTTGTGAAAGAAAAGTAATTGTTTATTTTTTCTTGAAAACTCCATTCATTCCTGTGAAGCACCTGAAGGGTTAATAAACTTCTTTAATGAGGTTTTGCTCACCTTGAGGGGTGCAGTTTTTAGAATGGTGTAATTTTGGGGTATTTTCTTTCATATAGACCCCTCAAAATGACTTCAAATGTGAGGTGGTCCCTAAGAAAAATGGCTTTGTAAAATTTGTTGAAAAAATGAAAAATCGCTGGTCAACTTTTAACCCTTATAACTTCCTAAGAAAAAAAATGTTGGTTCCAAAATTGTGCTGGTGTAAAGTAGACATGTGTGAAAAGTTATTTATTAACTATTTTGTGTGATGTGACTCTCTGATTTAAGGGCATAAAAATAAAAATTTTAAAATTGCTAAATTTTCAAGATTTTCACCAAATTTCCATTTTTTTCACAAATAAACGCAAGCCATATCAAAGAAACGTTACCACTATCATAAAGGACAATATGTCACAAGAAAAAATTCTCAGAATCACTGGGATCCGTTTAAGCGTTCCAGAGTTATGACCTCATAAACTGACAGTGGTCAGAATTGTAAAAATTGTCCCGGTCATGAAAGCAAAAACAAAGAAATCTCGCACTCAACTTAAATCTTATAGATTGATTTTTTTAATGGTATTGGAGTAGCACTGGAAACGTTTCAGCCCTTTATCGAGCTTTCATCAGTCACTACAACATTTGAAAACAAAATATATAAGAAATACAGTGTATAAACCAAAAAACATACAAAAAGAAACCAAGGTATATACAAATTTTCATAAGTTCTAACAATAGCCAAATGCGTAAAAGTATCATTGATATAGTGTTGCAGTGGATACACACTTATACATTCAAGCCCGATACACTATTAACAGAGAGAGTACAGAGAGAATACACATACCGTGCTGTGCCTTTAAATGTGTGTCAATCGTATCATTGGTTAGAATGCAGATCATGCATTGTGCCTAATGTAGCATAAGAAGAGGACAGAATTGTGTTATAATATAGCGAGAGCTATAGGTGTTGTAACTCAGATTGAACGGAGTGAATACTCACAGTGGATGACTGCCTTTAGATGACGCGGTGAATAGTTAAGGTATGCAAGATGCATAGGAGCTGTGAATTGATAATAACAGGGAAGGAGAGAGGTTCATGTAGGCTTATGACACACAGTGCTGGGTCTATATTTGGAGATCACCCCTTTGGAGGTTATTTACCTGGTGTATGACGTATATGCTGCTAGAGGTAATTGCCTCAATAAGGAGAGTCAGCACTGAAGTAGGGGCTACAGGGAATGTGATAAAAAAGATTATCTGTATATATGCAGCTACTTACTAATGCTGTGCTTGGACGTGGCAAGTCATACCTGAAGGGGAGCCACCAGAAATGAGATAGGGGCTAGAAGGGGGAAGGTAATGAAGTATATCAATATGTATAGAGCCACATGGATATGCTGTGCCCGAGCGTGTCAAAAACCTACCTGGAGGGGAGCCGCCTGAACGTGTATGTTGATGTCCTCTCAGACAGAAAAAGTCTGGCTCAACCAGCTGGATCAGGTCTTTGGTGCAGGAGGGGGTGATGATGTGCAGCAGAATGTGGATCACAGCTGGGATGAACTATGTGCGCAGATGCAAACCTATCTCCTAAAAAGGTCACGTTTGTGGTGGAATCGGTCATTGTTGGAGAAATATGTTTCATCCAACATGATCCCACGTGGATTAAGGGTGAAGGCTGTTCCTAGTTTTCCGGTGGATAATGAGCAGTTCATTGCAAAGTGGGAAGAGGCATGTAATATTTGCTCTATGACTCTCTTACAATTATTGATCAATCTGAATTCTACAGAAATTGCAGAGCTTGATAGTAAAATTGATAGTGCCCAAATAGAGATCAAAAAAGGATGTTCTGCTGAGAAGTTGTCTCAATTCGAATCTGAATTGGATAAAAGTATGAATCAATTGGTGAAGAGGATTCAGGATAACCATACTTCTAAATTTAATAGAGATCTCAAAGATTACAAAAACAAGAGAGTATATTTTTGGAGAAACAGCAGTAATTCTAAACTATATAGAGCACCGTCTAATGCCTCAGTTACCTCTGTTAGTGGTCTATCGGATGCTTCCTCTATATCATCGCAGGGTGGTGAATCCCATAGATTGAGAGATCATGCCTTTCATCCTTACAAGAGAGGGCCACCTGCTGGGCCCTCGTTGGACAGACGGGACAACAAGGTAATTAATTTGAGCAGTCACGCACTTACTGATACTGACCTATCACTTTTGGAGAGGGGTCTTTCCTTTTCACCCACACCGGGGTTTGATACCTTTTCAGCGGTAAAAGATTTGCATATTTTTGCAAGATCGTTGTTTTTCAAAAGGCATTTTTACAATGATGAATTTTATAAACTTTTTCCAACAGAGGAGGAACAAGAGGCTGTAAGGATCCTGGAGGAATTATCTGATGAGCACAACGGTCTTGGAGGTAAGATTCCTCCATCCATCCGTCCGCGCTCTACTAAGTTCCCCCTTTTTTCATCTTGTCCCAGTATCGATCTTTTTGTCCGGGTGGTCTCGAATGAGTTTCTAGAGATCCCTAAATTTTGTAGTAACGACAATCTCACTAGAAAAGAGAGAACTCGTTTGAAGGTTTTACAAGAATTGCCTGATGTGGTGCTGAAGCCAGCTGATAAGGGTGGTAACGTCGTTGTCTGGCCTAAGCAAATGTATGAGAGGGAAGCCTTTAAGCAACTTAATAACACCATGTGCTATAGGAAATTAACATATAATCCCCTCTCGGCTTTTGCTTCTAAATTGGAATGTATCATTAAAAGGGCCCTTGACGGCGACGTTATCACCAGGGATCTGGCTTCGGCACTACTGGTAAAAGAACCTACAATTGCTACCTTATACTTGTTACCTAAGGTGCACAAAGATGCCCTTATACCACCCGGCAGACCGATCGTGTCTGGGAGGGGAAACTATCTTGAGCGGGTTAACGGATGGATTGACTATTATTTACAACCATTGGTCTCTACCTTACCCTCGTTCCTCAAAGATACTGGCGATTTGCTGTGCAGGGTCGATGGACTGTGTTTGGACAGTGATACTCTGTTAGTTTCCATGGATGTAGAATCCCTCTATACCAGTATTAGACATCATGATGGTATAAGGGCGGTTAGATTTTTTCTGGCTACATCTACACTACCACCAGCCTTGAGGGATCTCGTCCTGGAGCTGCTAGAGTTCACCTTGACTCACAATTTTTTTGTGTTTAAGGGTTCGTTCTACCTGCAGATCCAGGGGACGGCCATGGGAGCAGCCTTCGCGCCCTCCTATGCTTGCCTTTTCCTGGGCCTGTGGGAGAGGGACCTTTTCCTGTCTGACAAACAGGGGTTGGTTGATCGTGTCCCTTTATGGACACGCTATATCGACGACATCTTCTTTGTCTGGCAGGGCACCTCCACCGACCTTGCGCAGTTTGTAGCTAGTTTGAATTACAACGATCTTAATATACGCTTGACCCCGGTGTGGGATGATAAAAGGATTGACTTCCTGGATGTCACGATTTGGAGGGGTGAGGGGGGTATGGTTCGGACGGATATATTCCGTAAACCGACCTCTACAAATACCCTCCTGCATGCCTCATCATGCCATCCCTCTCATGTGGTTAAAGCTATACCTGTGGGTCAGTTTTTGCGTTTGAGGCGTATTTGTTCGGACATAAAAGACTTTGAGATTCAGTCCAAGGACCTTGTGTCTCGGTTTCTGTCTAGGGGGTACAGCAGAAGAGCTATAAAAAAAGCGTATCATAGGGCCAAGCATTCAGACCGGAATAGGCTTTTGTACAACAACACTATTGATCGATCTAGAGGAGTTAATCAGATTAGGTTTGTTACGTCCTATCATTCTCAACATGCGGGGGTACGTTTGGCAATTAAAAAGGCATGGCCAATTTTACAGGCGGATCCAGTGATCAAGAAGTTTCTTCCAGCCCAACCACTTATTTCATATCGACGGGCGAGGAATCTGAGAGATCAGCTTACTAGGAGTCATTATGTTGGCCAGCCCGTACCCACATTTCTCAGTGGCACTGCTGTGCAGGGCGGGTGTTTTCCATGTGGTAGGTGCGTTGCATGCCCTAACATTGAACGTTGCTCTTCTTTCTCCAACTCCGAGGGTACAAAGGACTTTGTTATCAGGAAGCGTATTACGTGTATCTCTAGATACGTTATTTACTACGCCACCTGTCCTTGCAATTTAATATACGTCGGGTTGACTACAAGACAACTAAAAGTCCGAGTGAGAGAGCACGTTTTAGGTATACTGGCTGCAGCTGAATGCAAGGATACTACCATTCTGAAAACAATACCCAGACATTTTAGAGAACACCACTCCTGCGATGCACGGCTACTGAGGGTGCGGGGTATTGATCTCCTTTACATTAATGTTAGGGGTGGTAATATGTCCAAACGCCTTGCACAATTGGAGACAAGGTGGATATGGACACTGCGTACTATTCACCCGCACGGGTTGAATGAAAATATTTCGTTCGCCCCAT
This sequence comes from Ranitomeya variabilis, assembly GCF_051348905.1. Classification (NCBI taxonomy): domain Eukaryota; kingdom Metazoa; phylum Chordata; class Amphibia; order Anura; family Dendrobatidae; genus Ranitomeya; species Ranitomeya variabilis. The sequence goes on along the minus strand of NC_135236.1, from coordinate 238,122,437 downwards.
TTCTGTGATCCGCATGTTTTTCTGCGCATATATAATAGTTGGTGGCTCCAGTGTCATGTTTATATATGTTTTTAATTGCATATGTTTTTAATTGCACATGTTTTATCCTGTTTTTATTCCGTTTTTTTGCCAGTATTATCCTATTGTATTGATCAATGCATAAATTTGGATGTGATTGAACTTGCACACGTTTCTGGATTGAGGATTTTTACGAGTCAACATTTCATATTATTTATTTATTGTACATTGCACATAATGTTACTGTTGTATACATATGGTAGAGGTTTGTGTTATTGTGTGTATGTACACATGTATATATATGTATACATATGTTAATTTGTTGTTTGTGTTATTATCATATTTTTGGTGGAATTATGTTAGTATGGTACCATGGATGTTTGTATGTTATTTTTATGCACTATATATTATTATATATATATGTATATTTGTTATAGGTTTTGTATTATATAATTTTGTATGTATTGCTCAATTTTTGGGGGATTTTTTTGGTATTTGTTTTTGTTTCATGCTCCATGTTTTATGTTCTTTATTTATTTGTTGAGCTGTACATGCAGTTTTTGTCATATATTTACACTTTTCGCAGTTATTTATGGTGCCAGTATATTTTGCCCCTTTCCAATATGGCCGCGGGGTGTTTCGCTATCTTCGCGCATGCGCCGGGCTGTGCGGTGGTGCGCGGCCCTTTCTGTTCCTGTCCGGCGCCTGATCACGTGGGGCCCCACGTGTTTCCGGCGCCGGCGGCCATGATGGAGGCTTGCGCGCCGCTTGCTGTTCCGGTGCGGCGCGTGGTATGCGTATACACTTCCGGGCAGCGGTGTATTTAAGTGTGTTCGTTCTGTCATGTTATCCACCCCCTGAGGAAGGAGCTGCCCGCTCCGAAACGCGCGTCGGGGTCGGGCTTGGTCACCCATTGGTCCTGCCAGCCTGGTACATTGCAGGTATGAGCTTGTCATGAGCTGCGACTTTATATATATTTTATAGACATGTCATATTGTGTCATTAATATCATTCCCTATGCTGTGGCATTTCGCCTACATTGTTACAGAGAGCAGCTGGGGGTATTTGTTCTTCATTAGGTGCAGGCAGGTGCAGAATGGGTGATCTTGCCCGTTTTGGCTACTAGGTGCACACCTCTCTTCTCCCCTTCTATGCATTATTTCACTGTATTTGGCGGTTTTTACATTATTCAATAAAGGTTATATTTTATATGGGACATTATGGCTGCTGTTGTTTCTTCTTCATTTTTTCAGTTTCTGTCTGGTAGCTAGTCCCTATTTGGTCCCCATGCATATTTGATATTGATTTATACTTTCTACCTGTTTTATGTTCACAATATGCTGGCTTTAATAACGTTTCTAAAAAGAAACCAAGGTATATACAAATTTTCATAAGTTCTAACAATAGCCAAATGCGTAAAAGTATCATTGATATAGTGTTGCAGTGGATACACACTTATACATTCAAGCCCGATACACTATTAACAGAGAGAGTACAGAGAGAATACACATACCGTGCTGTGCCTTTAAATGTGTGTCAATCGTATCATTGGTTAGAATGCAGATCATGCATTGTGCCTAATGTAGCATAAGAAGAGGACAGAATTGTGTTATAATATAGCGAGAGCTATAGGTGTTGTAACTCAGATTGAACGGAGTGAATACTCACAGTGGATGACTGCCTTTAGATGACGCGGTGAATAGTTAAGGTATGCAAGATGCATAGGAGCTGTGAATTGATAATAACAGGGAAGGAGAGAGGTTCATGTAGGCTTATGACACACAGTGCTGGGTCTATATTTGGAGATCACCCCTTTGGAGGTTATTTACCTGGTGTATGACGTATATGCTGCTAGAGGTAATTGCCTCAATAAGGAGAGTCAGCACTGAAGTAGGGGCTACAGGGAATGTGATAAAAAAGATTATCTGTATATATGCAGCTACTTACTAATGCTGTGCTTGGACGTGGCAAGTCATACCTGAAGGGGAGCCACCAGAAATGAGATAGGGGCTAGAAGGGGGAAGGTAATGAAGTATATCAATATGTATAGAGCCACATGGATATGCTGTGCCCGAGCGTGTCAAAAACCTACCTGGAGGGGAGCCGCCTGAACGTGTATGTTGATGTCCTCTCAGACGCGGTATCCACCGCTAGTCCGTGGTGTATGTGGAGCCCGCGCTATTTAAACACCGCTCATGCGCTGTGTTTGAGCGTCAAGACCGGATATGACGCTACAGCGTCCCGGACAGGGCGGAAGTGCATGGCCGTGCGTTTCACTATGTGGACATGCGTTCCACTATAGTAGCGCTTTAACGTTCACCTCTGAAAAAAGTGCCCGGTACATATGGGCATTCATCCAATCAGATATTGGCTGTGGGCATATGTAGTATATGCTTGTTTGGAGAGGGCATAGTTATAATTTAGGGGTGGGAGGGGACTGGAGATGGGAGGAGTATATGGGAGGAGTATCATGTCCGTGAGAATGACAGGAGTGGATAACCACTGGGATAGATGGATTATAGAAAGAACTTCAGGTATCCTGTGTCATGCACTAGTAGTGCCTGTAAATTATTCTAAAACGTGATAAGTGCGTGTTGTGCGGTACCTAGTGATCTACAAAGGCAGACATATAGGAGTGGAAAATGTCCGTGACCGAGGTGCCGTCCACATGAATATACGTATCCGTGGTGAAAAAGTGGCACAACAAGTAGTGCTTGCTCTGGTGATGGTTCGTGATGTACCATACCTTAATACACATTATTGAGAATATTTACATCAATAGTACATAGAAATAACAGGAGTTCAGCACAATCCAACGTGTCATTATATAAATGCAGACAACTCATACTCCCTATTAAGTCGTTTAGGTGATAGCGTATCTAACATGTGGATCCAGTATGCCTCGCGCTTCTTAAGCATAAGTATTCTGTTGCCCCCCCTGCGTTGCTTGGGAACCTGTTCTATAACCTGAAACTTTAACTGTGCAATGTTATGTTTTAATGCATGAAAATGATGGGGTAGTGGTAACAAAAGATTATTGCAGCGGATGGTGGATTTGTGTTTGGATATACGGTCCCTGATTGGTTGTGACGTTTCCCCCACATATAACAGTCCACATGGGCATTTTACCACATATATCACATATGCGGAATCACATGTAAAGTATCCTCTGATTTTAAATTCCTTTCCGGAGTGTGGGTGTCTAACCGTATTCCCTTTTTGAACGTTGTTGCATTGAACACAATGCAAGCAGGGGAAGGTACCATCCCTTGGTGTGCCCAGGAAAACTTGCCTCGTGATGGTGTTTGTGCCCACATCCGCTTTCACTAAATTGTCCCGCAGGCTAGGGGCTCTTTTAAAACATGGAAGGAAGGGGTTTTGAAATTCCTTAACACTCGGGTAGGCAGTTGAGAGGATCGACCAATTGCTGCGTATGGCCCTATGTAATCTGTACATGAATGGATGAAATGAATGTACGAACGGGATGCGTGAGGTGGTGTCTGCCCTGGGTCTATTAGTGGTGACTCTAGATTCTTCAAGAAGGGATGGAGGATAGCCTCTAGCTCTGAATTTCTGGGTCATTTCTTGTGTGCGTTGTTCCCTAATGTCGGTGTTGGAGACAATACGTCGTACCCTCTGATATTGTGCCTTAGGTATGGATCTTTTTGTGCACCGCTGTGATCTGCTCTCACTTTCCGGCCGGCACTCAGAGCAGGAAGCAGACGGCAAGGGACCTGAAGGACACCAACGGGTGAGCATGTACGGTTTGTTTTTTTACGTTTACGCTGGTAACCAGGGTAAACATCGGGTTACTAAGCGCGGCCCTGCGCTTAGTTACCCGATGTTTACCCTGGTTACAAGCGAAGACATCGCTGGATCGCTGTCACACACAACGATCCAGCGATGTCAGCGGGTGATCAAGCGACGAAAGAAAGTTCCATACGATCTGCTACGACGTACGATTCTCAGCAGGATCCCTGATCGCTGCTGCGTGTCAGACACTGCGATATCGTAACGATATCGCTAGAACGTCACGAATCGTAACGTCGTAGCGATGGAAATTTCAATGTGTGACGGTACCCTAACTATTGAGGAAAGACACTCTCTTAGAAACCTCCAGGGAGATAAGTCCATTATTATGAAACCAGCAGACAAGGGTGGGGCACTGGTTATCATGGACAGGACTAAATACTTGGCTGAGATAACCCGACAACTGAGTGACAATTCTGTCTACCAGACATTAGATAGGGATCCTTCATCTGACATACGCCACAAGATTGAGATCATACTCCTCAAATATACCGACTTAAGGCCCCGTCTCACATAGCGAGATCGCTAGCGAGATCGCTGCTGAGTCACAAGTTTTGTGACGCAACAGCGATCTCAGTAGCGATCTCGCTATGTGTGACACGTACCAGCGATCAGGCCCCTGCTGCGAGATCGCTGGTCGTGTCGGAATGGCCTGGACCTTTTTTTGGTCGTTGAGGCCCCGCTGACATCGCTGAATCGGTGTGTGTGACACCGATCCAGCGATGTCTTCACTGGTAACCAGGGTAAACATCGGGTTACTAAGCGCAGGGCCGCGCTTAGTAACCCGATGTTTACCCTGGTTACCAAAAAAACAAACAGTACATACTCGCCTTTCGGTGTCCAGGTCCCTTGCCGTCCGCTTCCTGCTCTGACTGCCGGCCGGAAAGTGAGAGCAGATCACAGCAGTGACGTCACCGCTGCGCTCTGCTCTCAGTGTACAGCGGCACTGTCAGAGCAGGAAGCGGACGGCAAGGGACCTGGACACCGAAAGGCGAGTATGTACTGTTTGTTTTTTTGGTAACCAGGGTAAACATCGGGTTACTAAGCGCGGCCCTGCGCTTAGTAACCCGATGTTTACCCTGGTTACCGGGTGCTGCAGGGGGACTTCGGCATCGTTGATGACAGTTTCAACGATGCCGAAGTCGTTCCCCTGATCGTTGGTCGCTGGAGAGAGCTGTCTGTGTGACAGCTCCCCAGCGACCACACAGCGACAAAACAGCGACGCTGCAGCGATCAGCATCGTTGTCTGTATCGCTGCAGCGTCGCTGTGTGAGACGGGGCCTTTAGGAGTCCTAGATCAGAAAACATGCAACTTTCTCCTAAACCCTAATCCCATCATACCTGTCTTTTACACTCTGCCGAAGATTCACAAAAATCTGGAAAATCCACCAGGGAGACCCATAGTGGCCTCCACTGATTCTATACTATCTCCCATAGCAAGATACATTGAGCAAATACTTACCCCACTAATACAGAAGTCCAAATCATTTTTACTTGACACCGGCTCCTTTCTACACCTTATCGGTGAGATTAACACCATCCCCGTGGATGCCCTTTTAGTGACCCTCGACGTGAAAGATCTATATACCTCCATTCCCCACGAGGAGGGCATCCTCTCCGTACGCCATCTACTTGAAGGTACAGATAGGGATATAGATCAAACATCACTATGCATTGACCTTCTCAGGATCATTCTTACATCTAACTTTTTCCTATTCCAAGATACATTTTACCTACAAAAACGGGGGACCGCGATGGGGTCGCACGCAGCACCTCCGTATGCAAATGCATATATGGTCCAATTTGAGGAGAATATCATTTACCTCAGCTCCCCATTCAGGGATAACGTTATCGTATGGAAAAGGTATATAGATGACGTCTTTTGTATATGGCGGGGTTCGGAAGAGACCCTCCATGCCTTCCTATCATTCTTAAATACCTCCTGGCCTGGTATTACCTTTACCATGAACTATGACCTGTGGAGTATGAATTTCTTAGACACATTAGTGGTAAAAGACCCGAGCGGTCTACTAAGCACGGATCTTTACTGCAAAAGCACAGACCGCAACAGTCTTCTGCATTTTCAGAGTCTCCACCCTCCATCCACAAAAAGATCCATACCTAAGGCACAATATCAGAGGGTACGACGTATTGTCTCCAACACCGACATTAGGGAACAACGCACACAAGAAATGACCCAGAAATTCAGAGCTAGAGGCTATCCTCCATCCCTTCTTGAAGAATCTAGAGTCACCACTAATAGACCCAGGGCAGACACCACCTCACGCATCCCGTTCGTACATTCATTTCATCCATTCATGTACAGATTACATAGGGCCATACGCAGCAATTGGTCGATCCTCTCAACTGCCTACCCGAGTGTTAAGGAATTTCAAAACCCCTTCCTTCCATGTTTTAAAAGAGCCCCTAGCCTGCGGGACAATTTAGTGAAAGCGGATGTGGGCACAAACACCATCACGAGGCAAGTTTTCCTGGGCACACCAAGGGATGGTACCTTCCCCTGCTTGCATTGTGTTCAATGCAACAACGTTCAAAAAGGGAATACGGTTAGACACCCACACTCCGGAAAGGAATTTAAAATCAGAGGATACTTTACATGTGATTCCGCATATGTGATATATGTGGTAAAATGCCCATGTGGACTGTTATATGTGGGGGAAACGTCACAACCAATCAGGGACCGTATATCCAAACACAAATCCACCATCCGCTGCAATAAACTTTTGTTACCACTACCCCATCATTTTCATGCATTAAAACATAACATTGCACAGTTAAAGTTTCAGGTTGTAGAACAGGTTCCCAAGCAACGCAGGGGGGGCAACAGAATACTTATGCTTAAGAAGCGCGAGGCATACTGGATCCACATGTTAGATACGCTATCACCTAAAGGACTTAATAGGGAGTATGAGTTGTCTGCATTTATATAATGACACGTTGGATTGTGCTGAACTCCTGTTATTTCTATGTACTATTGATGTAAATATTCTCAATAATGTGTATTAAGGTACTGACTGAGATTTTTGTCTTCTAGAGCCGTCTGTATTAATGATGATTGGCACATCACGAACCATCACCAGAGCAAGCACTACTTGTTGTGCCACTTTTTCACCACGGATACGTATATTCATGTGGACGGCACCTCGGTCACGGACATTTTCCACTCCTATATGTCTGCCTTTGTAGATCACTAGGTACCGCACAACACGCACTTATCACGTTTTAGAATAATTTACAGGCACTACTAGTGCATGACACAGGATACCTGAAGTTCTTTCTATATTCCATCTATCCCAGTGGTTATCCACTCCTGTCATTCTCACGGACATGATACTCCTCCCATATACTCCTCCCATCTCCAGTCCCCTCCCACCCCTAAATTATAACTATGCCCTCTCCAAACAAGCATATACTACATATGCCCACAGCCAATATCTGATTGGATGAATGCCCATATGTACCGGGCACTTTTTTCAGAGGTGAACGTTAAAGCGCTACTATAGTGGAACGCATGTCCACATAGTGAAACGCACGGCCATGCACTTCCGCCCTGTCCGGGACGCTGTAGCGTCATATCCGGTCTTGACGCTCAAACACAGCGCATGAGCGGTGTTTAAATAGCGCGGGCTCCACATACACCACGGACTAGCGGTGGATACCGCGTCTGAGAGGACATCAACATACACGTTCAGGCGGCTCCCCTCCAGGTAGGTTTTTGACACGCTCGGGCGCAGCATAGCCATGTGGCTCTATACATATTGATATACTTCATTACCTTCCCCCTTCTAGCCCCTATCTCATTTCTGGTGGCTCCCCTTCAGGTATGACTTGCCACGTCCAAGCACAGCAATAGTAAGTAGCTGCATATATACAGATAATCTTTTTTATCACATTCCCTGTAGCCCCTACTTCAGTGCTGACTCTCCTTATTGAGGCAATTACCTCTAGCAGCATATACGTCATACACCAGGTAAATAACCTCCAAAGGGGTGATCTCCAAATATAGACCCAGCACTGTGTGTCATAAGCCTACATGAACCTCTCTCCTTCCCTGTTATTATCAATTCACAGCTCCTATGCATCTTGCATACCTTAACTATTCACCGCGTCATCTAAAGGCAGTCATCCACTGTGAGTATTCACTCCGTTCAATCTGAGTTACAACACCTATAGCTCTCGCTATATTATAACACAATTCTGTCCTCTTCTTATGCTACATTAGGCACAATGCATGATCTGCATTCTAACCAATGATACGATTGACACACATTTAAAGGCACAGCACGGTATGTGTATTCTCTCTGTACTCTCTCTGTTAATAGTGTATCGGGCTTGAATGTATAAGTGTGTATCCACTGCAACACTATATCAATGATACTTTTACGCATTTGGCTATTGTTAGAACTTATGAAAATTTGTATATACCTTGGTTTCTTTTTGTATGTTTTTTGGTTTATACACTGTATTTCTTATATATTTTGTTTTCAAATGTTGTAGTGACTGATGAAAGCTCGATAAAGGGCTGAAACGTTTCCAGTGCTACTCCAATACCATTAAAAAAATCAATCTATAAGATTTAAGTTGAGTGCGAGATTTCTTTATTATTTACTGTATGGTTTGGGAACCTAATCTCTGCACCAATAATACAGCTGTGCACACAGCGTTTATATGTATGAAAGCAAAAACAGGCCCGGGCACGAAAGGGTTAAGCTTCACTGTACACTCAGGTACAGAAGTCCTTACCCCTCTGACAGCAGTATACAATCAGTATTTGCCATAAATTCGTGCAGCTACTTTAATGTTGCTGCAGGCCTTTTGATGGCCTTTTGGAAATATTTTCTTCTTGTCATTTCATCAATTTTTGAAGATTGTCCAGTTCTAGGTAATGTCACTCTTGTGCCAAATTTAACATATTTTTCGGACTATAAGAGGCACCTTTGTCCTCCCAAAATGTGGAGGAAAATGGGAGCTGCATCTTATAGTCCGGATGTATGAGCTGTGGCTGTGGTGTGGAGGTGGGGGAGTGGTTTTGGTGGAGCATCGGGTCACAGGAGGCTGGAGCCGCTGCTAAAGAGAAATGAATATGCACTGCATTCCCCACCCATGGGCGTGGAGGGAAATGCATATTCATTTTTCTGGCATCCCTGGTATAAATGGCCCCATCCTGTTCCTGGAATGTGGGTCCAATCCTTTTTCTTTTATAATTGGCCACATCGTGTTCCTGGTATCCATGGCCCCATCAGGAAAGATTTTAAAAAAAACCATTACACTCACCTACACGGCGCTCTCTCGCAGCATCCTGCTCCAGTGCCAGCAGCTGCTTAATGCTTGTAAGAAGTGCATGGCAGGGACATCATGCACTGCTCAAAAGCAGAGCGAGCACAGCTGCCAGAATGCTCACTGGGACCATTCATCGGAGATCGCGGTGAGTATCCGTTCCTCTTCAGTAGCGCGGACTCTGATGAACAGTCCCGGTGAGTATTCAGGCAGCTGTGCTCTGCTTGTGAGCAGTGCATGATGTTCCTACCATGTGCTGCTTACAAGCATTAAGCAGCTGCTGGCACTGGAGCAGGACTGCAAGGGAGCTTCATGTAGGTGAGTATAATGGTTTTTTTTTTATTTTTCCTGATGGGGCCATGGATACCAGGAACAGGATGGGGCCAATTGTAAAAGAAAAAGGATGGGACCAATAAAACCAGGAACAGGATGGGGCAAATCATAAATGAAAAAGGATGGGGTCAATCATACCAGGAATGGGATGGGGCCAATTATAAAAGAAAAAGGATGGGGCCAATCATACCAGGACTGGGATGGGGACAATTATACCAGAATAGGGATGGGACCAATCAAACCAGGACCATGATGGGGCCAATCATACCAGGACTGGGATGGAGTCGTGTATACCAGGGCCGAGATGGTGCCAATCATACTAGGATAAGAATGGGGCCAATCATACCAGGATAAGGATGGGGCCATGCACACCAGGATAGGGATGAGGGAGCCATGCATACCAGGATAGGGGATATTACAGTACAGAATTGACCATTTTTTGCTTCAATTTTTTTTCCTAATTTCCTCCTCTAAAACCTAGGTGCATCTTATGGTCCAGTGTGTGTTATAGTCCAAAAATACGGTAAGGGTACGTTCCCACAAGACTTTTTTGCTGCTTTTTTTTGCTGCTTTTTTTAATGCTAATTTTCAGCTGCTTATAGGTGCGTTTTTGGTGCGTTTTTTTCATGCGTTTTTTTTGTGGTATATGGTGAATCAAACATGTTTGATGACTACACCAAAGACACTCAGTTAGTACTCAAGCACGCTCACATAACACGTTATCAGAGCACGTTCACATCACTAGTATTTACCTACTACCTGGTCATTTAATTTGTTAGAAAAGGACATATGTTAAGTTTTTTATTTACCAATCTCCCAGTGGAGCTTAGCATCGCCTTCATCCCAGCGGGGGAACAATTTACGGCAGATTACATGCCATGCATCTGCCTTTTTTTGACGATCACTGTAGTTTGGGCAAGCTAAATCCCAAATTACAGGCATTGTTTCCACCTTGCAAAAATAAATGAAAAAGTAATTACCAAATGCAAGATGAAATGAAGCCAACATTCATGACAAGGAAGATACAGACATACACATGCAGATCACATGAACATGTACATAACAGCACATGAGCATCGCAAAGTGTACAATTGCAAACAATCGGATAGATAGATAGATATATCACAAATTAAAAAAAATATTACCTCCATGATTAGTTGGGAAACATTAATGCCCATCCTCCTATACCAAGACATGGCTAACACCTCACTACCAGAAACTCCCTCACAATAGATCACAATCAGGACACCTCACAATGGCTCTTCACACCTCACAATGGCTCACAATGGCTCTTCACACCTCACTACCAGGAACTCCCTCACAATAGATCACAATCAGGACACCTCACAATGGCTCTTCACACCTCACAATGGCTCACAATTGCTCACAATGGCTCTTCACACCTCACTAACCACACCCCTAAGCTCTTGGCTGTGAGATCCCTTCCTGCTGGCCATGATTTTCTGCACAAAAAAAGCAGCAAATAATGCTACATGCGTTTTTTGCAGCGTTTTTGCAGCGGTTTTTTCATCACCCATTCAAGTCAATGGGTGAAAAAACACTGCAAAAACGCAGCAAAAACGCTGAAAGAAGTGACATGCCCTATGTCCAAAAAAAGCAGCAAAGCAGAAAAAACTGATCAAACAAAAAACCAACGTGTGTGCATGAGATTTCTGAAATCTCATAGGCTTTAGGCTACGTTCACACTAGCGTTGTGCGCCGTTGCGTCGGCGACGCAACGCAAAACGCACGCAAAAACGTGTCAAAACGCACGCAAAAACGCTGCATTTTGCGACGCATGCGTCGGTTTTTGCCGAAAATCGGATGCAAGAAAAAATGCAACTTGTTGCGTTTTCTTGGTCCGACGCTTGCGGCAAAAAAGACGCATGTGTCGCACAACGCAACAAAAAAAACGCATGCGTCCCCCATGTTAAGTATAGGGGCGCATGACGCATGCGTCGCCGCTGCGTCGCCGACGCAAACCCGACGCACATTAGCTTAACGCTAATGTGAACGTAGCCTTACTGGTACTGTAAAAAGCAGCTGAAAATTAGCATAAAAAAAAGCAGCAAAAAAAGCAGCAAAAAAGTCCTGTGTGAACGTACCCTAAGACTCTTCTGGATGACTATCTTCACAGTGTTTCATGGTATATATAATTCTTTAGAAATGTTGTTGTACCTTTTTTCTTCCTGATAACTTTCAGCAATGAGTTGTAAAATTCAACTAAGAAAATGTCAGGAAAATCCAATACAACAACTAAATTTTATGTGGGATTAATAAGAATCCCTGTAAATTATGGCAGCTGTAAACTTACTACTATTTGACAAGAGTTTAACCCCTTAACGACCGCCGATACGCCTTTTAACGGCGGCCGCTAAGGGTACTTAAACCACAGCGCCGTTAATTAACGGCACTGTGGAAAAAGTGAATAGCGCCCCCCAGAGTCGGATTTTCTCTGGGGTCTCGGTTGCCGAGGGTAGCCGAGACGCCAGAGAACATGATTCGGGGGTTTTTTACCGACCCCCGAGTTGCGATCGCCGGTAATTAACCGTTTACCGGCGGTCGCAACAAAAAAAACCCGCGATTTGCCATTTAATTTCTCTGTCCTCCGATGTGATCGCACATCGGAGGACAGAGAAATGGGGTCCCCGATCGCCCCCGATAGCCCCCCAATACTCACCTATCTCCCCCGGTGCTCCTCGTGGCTCCCCATGGGCGCCGCCATCTTATTCCGGGGAAAAAATGGCGTGCGCATGCGCAGTGCCGCCCGGCACCCGGAAGCTCTTTGGGGTCTTGGCTGCCGGGGGTAGCCGAGACCCCAAAGAACATGATCGGGGTTGGTTTTTACCGACCCCTGTTTTGCGATCGCCTGTAATTAACTGTTCACTGGCGACCGCAAAAAAAAAAAAAAGCAAAGCGATGTCATTCTCTGTCCTCTGATGTGATCGCACATCAGAGGACAGAAAAATAGGGGGATTCAGGGACCCTGTTATTCTTACCGGTGTCCCTGGGTCCTCCTGCTTCTGCTGGCCGCCGACTTCTTGCTCCGGTAAGAAAATGTCAGGCGCATGCGCAGTGCGCCCGCCATGATCTGCTGGCCAGCAGAGGAAGATTCTTCCACTTGTTTTATTTTGGTCACTGTGAGATCCTATCACAGAGATCAAAATTAAAAAAATAGTAAATACCCCCCCCCCTTTATCACCCCCTTAGTAAGGAAAATATAATAAAATTAAAAAAATGTATGAATTTCTATTTTCCAATTAGGGTTAGGGGTAGGGTTAGGCATAGGGTTAGGGTTAGGGGTAGGGTTAGGGGTAGGGTTAGGGGTAGGGTTAGGGGTACAGTTAGGGGTAGGGTTAGGATATGTGCACACGTATAATGGTTCTGTGCGGATTTTTCCACAGCGGATTTGATAAATCCGCAGGGCCAAAACGCTGCGTTTTTCCTGCGGATTTATCGTGGATGTTCTGCGGTTTTTGTGCGGATTCCCCTGCGGTTTTACACCTGTGGTTGTGGTTTTCTATTATGGAGCAGGTGTAAAACCGCTGCGGAATCCACAGAAAGAATTGATATGCTGCGGAATGTAAACCACTGCGTTTCCGCGTCGTTTTTTCCGCAGCATGGGCACAGCGTTTTATGTTTCCCATAGGTTTACATTGTACTGTAAACTCATGGGAAACTGCTGTGGACCCGCAGCTGCAGAAACGCTGCGGATCCGCAGCAAAATCCGCAACGTGTGCACATAGCCTTAGGGTTAGGGCTAGGGATAGTGCTTGGGTTAGGGTTAGGGCTAGGGTTAGGGTTAGAGCTAGGATTAGGGTTAGAGCTAGGCTTAGGGCTAGGGTTAGGGTGGGGGCTAAAGTTAGGGTTAGGGTTGGGGCAAGGTTTAGGGCTAAAGTTAGGGTTTGGGCTAAAGTTAGGATTAGGGCTAGGGTTGGGGCTAAAGTTAGGGTTAGAGTTGGGATTAGGGTTTGGATTAGGGTTGGCATTAGGGTTACATTTGGGATTAGGGTTAGGTTTGGGATTAGGGTTAATGCTAGGGTTGGGATTAGGGATAGGTGTGTATTGGGATTAGGGTTAGGTTTTGAGGTTATGGTTGAGATTAGGATTAGGGGTGTGTTCGGTTTAGGGTTTTGATTAGGGTTATGGTTAGCTTTGGGATTAGGGTTAGGGGTGTTTTGGGGGTTAGGATTGGAGTTAGAATTGGGGGGATTCCACTGTTTAGGTACATCAGGGGGTCTCTAAACGCCACAGCCAATTTTGCGCTCAAAAAGTCAAATGGTGCTCCCTCCCTTCTGAGCTCTGCCGTGCACCCAAACAGTGGTTTACCCCCACATATGGGGCATCAGCATACTCGGGATAAATTGGACAACTTTTGGGGTCCAATTTCTCCTGTTACCCTTGTGAAAATAAAAACTTGGGGGCTAAAAATCTTTTTTGTGGAAAATTTTTATTTTTTTATTTTCACGACTCTGCATTATAAACTTCTGTGAAGCACTTGGGCATTCAAAGTTCTGACCACACATCTAGATAAGTTCCTTGGGGGGTCTAGTTTCCAAAATGGGGTCACTCGTGGGGGGTTTCTACTTTTTAGGTACAACAGGAGCTCTGCAAATGCAACATAATGCCCGCAGACCATTCTATCAAAGTCTGCATTCCAAACGGCGCTCCTTCCCTTCCGAGCTCAGCCATGCGCCCAAACAGTGGTCCCCCCACATATGGGGTATCAGCGTACTCAGGATAAATTGGACAACAACTTTTGGGGTCCAATTTCTCTTGTTACCCTTGTGAAAATAAAAATTTGGGGGCTAAAAAAATCTTTTTTGTGGAAAAAATATTTTTTTTTTATTTTCACGACTCTGCATTATAACCTTCTGTGAAGCACTTGGGCATTCAAAGTTCTCACAAGACATCTAGATAAGTTCCTTGGGGGGTCTAGTTTCCAAAATGGGGTCACTTGTGGGGGGTTTCTATTGTTTAGGTACATCAGGGGCTCTGCAAACGTAACATAACGCCGGCAGACCATTCTATCAAAGTCTGCATTCCAAAACGGCGCTCCTTCCTTTCCGAGCTCTGCCATGCACCCAAACAATGGTTTATCCCCCACATATGGGGTATCAGCCTACTCAGCATAAATTGCACAATAAATTTTGGGGTCCAATTTCTCCTGTTACCCTTGTGAAAGTAAAAATTTGGTGGTGAAAATATCATTTTTGTGGAAAAAATATGATTTTTTTTATTTTCATGGCTCTACATTATAAACTTTTGTGAAGCAGTTGGGGGTTCATAGTGCTCACCTCATATCTAGATAAGCTCTTTTGGGGGTCTAGTTTCCAAAATGGGGTCACTTGTGGGGGGTTTCTACTGTTTAGGTACATCAGGAGCTCTGCAAATGCAACATGACACCCGCAGACCATCCCATCAAAGTCTGCATTCCCAGCGGTGTTCCTTCCCTTCTGAGCCCTGATGGGTACCCAAACAGTGCCCCCCTCCCCCAAATATGGGGTAACAGCGTACTCAGGACAAACTGGTCAACAGATTTTGGGGTCCAATGTCTCCTGTTACCCTTGAGAAAATAAAAAATTGCAGGCTAAAAAATCATTTTTGAGGGAAAAAAAGGATTTTTTATTTTCACGGCTCTACGTTATAAATTTCTGTGAAGCACTTGGGGGTTTAATGTGCTCACCACACATCTAGATAAGTTCCTTAAGGGGTCTAGTTTCCAAAATGGGGTCACTTGTGGGGATTTTCTACTGTTTAGGCACATCAGGGGCTCTCCAAACGCGACATGGTGTCCGATCTCAATTCCAGCAAATTCTACATTGAAAAAGTAAAACAGCACTCCTTCTCTTCCAAGCTCTGCGGTGCACCCAAACAGGGGTTTACCCCCACATGTGGGGTATCGACGTACTCAGGAGAAATTGACAAACACGTTTGTGGTCTAATTTCTCCTGTTACCCTTGTCAAAATAAAAATTTTGGGGCAAAAAGATCATTTTTGTGTAAACAAATGCGATTTTTTATTTTCACGGCTCTACTTTATAAACTTCTGTGAAGCACTTGGGGGTTTAAAGTGCTCACCAAACATCTAGTTAAGTTCCTTAAGGGGTCTAGTTTCCAAAATGGTGTCACTTGTGGAGCGTTTCCACTGTTTAGGCACATCAGGGGCTCTCTAAACATGACATGGCATCCGATCTCAATTCCAGCCAATTCTGCATTGAAAAAGTCAAACGGCGCTCCTTCTCTTCCAAGCTCTGCGGTGTGCCCAAACAGTGGTTTATCCCCACATATGGGGTATCGGCATATTCAGGAGAAATTGCACAACAAAATGTATGGTTAAATTTCTGATTTTACACTTGTGAAAATAAAAAAATATGGTTCTGAATTAAAATGTTTGCAAAAAAAGTTAAATGTTCATTTTTTCCTTCCACATTGTTTCAGTTCCTGTGAAGCACGTAAAGGGTTAATAAACTTCTTGAATGTGGTTTTGAGCACCTTGAGGGGTGCAGTTTTTAGAATGGTGTCACACTTCGTTATTTTCTATCATATAGACCCCTCAAAATGACTTCAAATGTGATGTGGTCCCTTAAAAAAAATGGTGTTGTAAAAATGAAAAATTGCTAGTCAATTTTAACCCTTATAACTCCCTAACAAAAAAAAATTTTGTTTCCAAAATTGTGCTGATGTAAAGTAGACATGTGGGAAATGTTATTTATTAACTATTTTGTGTGACATATCTCTCTGATTTAAGGGCATAAAAATACAAAGTTTGAAAATTGCAAAATTTTAAAAATTTTCGCCATATTTCCATTTTTTTCATAAATAATTGCAAGAAATATCGAAGAAATGTTACGACTAATGTGAAGTACAGTATGTCACGAAAAAACAATCTCAGAATCAGTGGGATCCGTTAAAGCGTTCCAGAGTTATAACCTCATAAAGTGACAGTGGTCAGAATTGTAAAAATTGGCCTGGTCATTAACCCCTTAATCCCATATGACGTACTATCCTGTCAAGGTGACCTGGGACTTAATTCCCATTGACGGGATAGTACGTCATATGCGATCGGCCGCGCTCACGGGGGGAGCGCGGCCTATCACGGCCGGGTGTCAGCTGCCTATCGCAGCTGACATCCGGCACTATGTGCCAGGAGCGGTCACGGACCGCCCCCGGCACATTAACCCCCGGCACACCGCGATCAAACATGATCGCGGTGTACCGGCGGTATAGGGAAGCATCGCGCAGGGAGGGGACTCCCTGCGGGCTTCCCTGAGACGATCGGTACAAGGTGATGTACTCACCTTGTACCGAGCGTCTTCTCCCTGCAGGCCCTGGATCCAAAATGGCCGCGGGGCTGCATCCGGGTCCTGCAGGGAGAACTTCCGGGTCAGGAGCAGGCTGCAGCTGCAGCTCTGTAAGCCTGCGGCGATGTGAATAAGATAGCTGATCTGATAGAGTGCTATGCACACTATCAGATCGGCGATCTGTGATGTCCCCCCCTGGGAAAAAGTAAAAAAGTTTAAAAAAAAAATTTCCAGGGGTGTAAAAAAAAATAAAAAAAATTCCTAAATAAAGAAGAAAAAAATATATATATATTATTCCCATAAATACATTTCTTTATCTAAAAAAAAAAAAAAACAATAAAAGTACACATATTTAGTATCGCCGCGTCCGTAACGACCCAACCTATAAAACTGTCCCACTAGTTAACCCCTTCAGTGAACACCGTAAGAAAAAAAAAAAAAAACGAGCCAAAAAACAACGCTTTATTATTATAACGCCGAACAAAAAGTGAAATAACACGCGATCAAAAAGACGGATATAAATAACCATGGTACCGCTGAAAATGTCATCTTGTCCCGTAAAAAACGAGCCACTAGATAGCATCATAACCAAAAAAATAAAAAAGTTATAGTCCTCAGAATAAAGCGATGCCAAAATAATTATTTTTTTCTATAAAATGGCTTTTATCGTATAAAAGCGCCAAAACATAAAAAAATGATATAAATGAGATATCGCTGTAATCGTACTGACCCGACGAATAAAACTACTTTATCAATTTTACCAAACGTGGAACGGTATAAACGCCTCCCTCCAAAAAAATTCATGAATAGCTGGTTTTTGGTCATTGTGCCTCACAAAAATCGGAATAAAAAGTGATCAAAAACTGTCACATGTCCGAAAATGTTACCAATAAAAACGTCAACTCGTCCCACAAAAAACAAGACCTCACATGACTCTGTGGACCAAAATACGGAAAAATTATAGGTCTCAGAATGTGGAGACGCAAAAACTTTTTTGCTATATAAAGCATCTTTTAGTGTGTGACAGCTGCCAATCATAAAAATCCGATATAAAAAACGCTGTAAAAGTAAATCAAACCCCACTTCATCACCCCCTTAGTTAGGGAAAAATAATAAAAATTTTTAAAAAAATGTATTTATTTCCATTTTCCCATTAGGGCTAGGGCTAGGGTTAGGGTTAGGGCTAGGGTTAGGGTTAGGGCTAGGGTTAGGGTTAGGGCTAGGGTTAGGGCTAGGGTTAGGGTTAGGGTTAGGGCTAGGGTTAGGGTTAGGGTTGGGGCTAGGGTTTGAGCTAAAGTTAGGGTTGGGGCTAAAGTTAGGGATAGGGTTGGGGCTAAAGTTAGGGTTGGGGATAAAGTTAGGGTTAGGGTTGGGGCTAAAGTTAGGGATAGGGTTGGGGATAAAGTTAGGGTTAGGGTTGGGGCTAAAGTTAGGGATAGGGTTGGGGCTAAAGTTAGGGTTGGGGATAAAGTTAGGGATAGGGTTGGGGCTAAAGTTAGGGTTGGGGATAAAGTTAGGGTTAGGGTTGGGGCTAAAGTTAGGGTTAGGGTTTGAATTACATTTACGGTTGGGATTTGGGTTGGGATTAGAATTAGGGGTGTGTCAGGGTTAGGGGTGTGGTTAGGGTTACAGTTGGGATTAGGGGTAGGGGTGTTTTTGGATTAGTTTCAGGTAGAATTGGGGAGTTTCCACTGTTCAGGCACATCAGGGGCTCTCCAAACGCGACATGGCGTCCGATCTCAATTCCAGACAATTCTGCGTTGAAAAAGTAAAACAGTGCTCCTTCCCTTCCGAGCTCAGGGGTTTACCTCATCATATGTGGCATCAGCGTACTCGGTACAAATTGGACAACAACTTTTGGGGTCCAAGTTCTCTTGTTATTTCTGGGAAAATAAAAATTTGGGGGGCTAAAAATCATTTTTGTGGGAAAAAAAGGATTTTTTATTTTCACGGCACTGCGTTGTAAACTGTAGTGAAACACTTGGGGGTTCAAAGTTCTCACAGCACATCTAGATAAGTTCCTTTGGAGGTCTAGTTTCCAATATGGGGTCACTTGTGGGGGGGTTGTACTGTTTGGGTACATCAGGGGCTCTGCAAATGCAACGTAACGCCTGCAGACCAATCCATCTAAGTCTGCATTCCAAATGGCGCTCCTTCCATTCCGAGCTCTGCCATGCGCCCAAACAGTGGTTCCCCCCCACATATGGGGTATCAGCGTACTCAGGACAAATTGGACAACAACTTTTGGAGTCCAATTTATCCTGATACCCTTGTGAAATTATAAAGCTGGGGGCTAAAAAAATCATTTTTCTGAAAAAAAAAAGAATTTTTATTTTCACGGCTCTGCGTTATAAACTGTAGTGAAACACTTGGGGGTTCAAAGCTCTCACAACACATCAAGATAAGTTCCTTATGGGGTCTACTTTCCAAAATGGTGTCACTTGTGGGGGGTTTTAATGTTTAGGCACATCAGGGGCTCTCCAAACGCGACATGGTGTCCCATCTCAATTCCAGTCAATTTTGCATTGAAAAGTCAAATGGCGCTCCTTCCCTTCCGAGCTCTGCTATGTGCCCAAACAGTGGTTTACCCCCACATATGGAGTATCGTTGTACTCAGGACAAATTGCACAACAACTTTTGTGGTCTAATTTCTTCTCTAACCCTTGGGAAAATAAAAAATTGGGGGTGAAAAGATCATTTTTGTGAAAAAATATGATTTTGTATTTTTACGGCTCTGCATTATAAACTTCTGTGAAGCACTTGTTGGGTCAAAGTGCTCACCACACATCTAGATAAGTTCCTTAAGGGGTCTACTTTCCAAAATGGTGTCACTTGTGGGGGGTTTCAATGTTTAGGCACATTAGGGGCTCGCCAAACGCAACACGGCGTCCCATCTCAATTCCAGTCAATTTTGCATTGAAAAGTCAAATGGCGCTCCTTCCCTTCCGAGCTCTGCTATGCGCCCAAACAGTGGTTTACCCCCACATATGGGGTATCGTTGTACTCAGGACAAATTGCACAACAACTTTTGTGGTCTAATTTCTTCTCTTACCCTTGGGAAAATAAAAAATTTGTGGCCAAAAGATAATTTTTGTGAAAAAATATGATTTTGTATTTTTACGGCTCTGCATTATAAACTTCTGTGAAGCACTTGTTGGGTCAAAGTGCTCACCACACATCTAGATAAGTTCCTTAAGGGGTCTACTTTCCAAAATGGTGTCAATTGTGGGGAGTTTCAATGTTTAGGCACATCAGGGGCTCTACAAACGCAACATGGCATCCCATCTCAATTCCAGTCAATTTCGCATTGAAAAGTCAAATGGCGCTCCTTCGCTTCCGAGCTCTGTCATGTGCCCAAAAAGTGGTTTACCCCCACATATGGGGTATCGGCATACTCAGGACAAATTGTACAACATCTTTTGGCATCCATTTTCTCCTGTTACCCTTGGTAAAATAAAACAAATTGGAGCTGAAGTAAATTTTGTGTGAAAAAAAATTAAATGTTCATTTTTATTTAAACATTCCAAAAATTCCTGTGAAACACCTGAAGGGCTAATAAACTTCTTGAATGTGGTTTTGAGCACCTTGAGGGGTGCAGTTTTTAGAATGGTGTCACACTTGGGTATTTTCTTTCATATAGACCCCTCAAATGACTTCAAATGAGATGTGGTCCCTAAAAAAAATGGTGTTGTAAAAATGAGAAATTGCTGGTCAACTTTTAACCCTTATAACTCCCTAACAAAAAAAAATTTTGGTTCCAAAATTGTGCTGATGTAAAGTAGACATGTGGGAAATGTTACTTATTAAGTATTTTGCGTGACGTATCTCTGTGATTTTAGGGCATAAAAATTCAAAGTTGGAAAATTGTGACATTTTCAAAATTTTTGCCAAATTTCCATTTTTTTCACAAATAAACACAAGCTATATCGAATAAATTGTACCACTAACATGAAGTACAATATCTCACGAGAAAACAGTGTCATAATCGCCAAGATCCGTTGAAGCGTTCCAGAGTTGTAACCTCATAAAGGGACAGTGGTCAGAATTTTAAAAATTGGCCCGGTCATTAACGTGCAAACCACCCTCGGGGCTTAAGGGGTTAAGTACCAAATTGGCTCTGTCACTAAGGGGTTAAACGTGATTGGTTAATTTAGAAAACAAACATATCCCCAATTAAAAGGTGTTCACAATTATGAAACTACAATATTTTAGTTTTGTTATTTTTATTTTCCCCCTCAACATTATTTCAGATTGTTTCTGTAATGGATTTGTATAGATTATGGATGACATTAAATGGGCAAAACATTCTGAATTTTTTTTACATAAAAAGCTGGTATTTTTACAGGAGTGTGTTGACCTCTATATTCACTGTATGTCTCTCTTTGTGATCTCTGTACAATAGTAAAATGCTTCTTTGTGCCTAAAGAAAGTAGTAATGTCCGTCTTTTATCTAAAATACAAAATACGGCAATAAAGCCCCCTCCTCAGTTGGACCCACACAGTAGTAACGTATAACTTTTAAGCCTAAATACAGTTGGAATATGAAAAATTGTGGCCCACGCTCTAAATAATGTATGAGGTCACAAGGTAGGCATTGTTAATGTATGGGGCCCAAAAGGGCACATTTAATGTATGGGGACCTCGTAATGTTCACCATTATGGCCCCATAGATCAACAAAGTCCCCAAAGTCATACAGCAATAGTGTTCCAAATTATGGTTTCTTACATTAATTGATGTTAATTATAATGTTCTCCTTTGTGTTCTCTATACAGTATAATGTACCCCTCTGTGACTACCATGTAGTATAACATCTCCTTAGGGTCCCCCATATAATATAATGTCCCCCTCTGCGACTCTTTAACAGTATAATGTTCCAGTAGATATGTCTCAGATTTTGGCTCCCATGCAGTAGTAATACAGTAATATCTCCTATTCTTGACCCACTACAGTAATATTGTCCCCCTTACTGTATAATGTTCTCCTCTGTGGCCCCCATACAGTATTGATATGCTCTATTTTGTCCCCCATACCAAAATATCTCCCATTTTTTAATCAGTATAG
Organism: Ranitomeya variabilis; assembly: GCF_051348905.1. Lineage (NCBI taxonomy): Eukaryota > Metazoa > Chordata > Amphibia > Anura > Dendrobatidae > Ranitomeya > Ranitomeya variabilis. Next base: position 238,100,613 of record NC_135236.1, on the reverse strand, counting down.
TAATAATGTCCCCCATAGAGCATAACTTCTTGCTCTGTAGCCGCCATACAAAATAATGCACCCCTCTGTGGCCCCCATACAGCAGGATGTCGCTCTGTTTCCATATTGTATAATGTCCCCTTTACAATATAATGTCCCTGATTGTTTTATCATTCAGTGTAATGTCCCCTCTGTGTCCCCCATTCAGTCTAATGTCCCTTTCCGTCGCTCCCATTTAGTGGCCCGTATTCAGTATAATGTCCCCCATTTTGGCTCCTATACAGTATAATGTTCCTGTTTGAAGCATCCAATTTTCAGTATAACTCCTCACACAACAATTAAAAAATAAATATTCCTCTCACCTGTCCCTGCTTCCATGATGCAGATCTGTAGCTGGATCCCCAGGTGCTCTGGGCCCCTGAGGTTGCTATTGTTAGACCCAGGATCAGTAACCCACTAGTGGGCTAAATCAAACCTGCTTGGTTATATAAAATTATTTTTATACGATTTGTACAGTGCATCATTTGAGTTTGAGAGATAATGAGGGTTTCTTGACCCGAAGCTTGTTTGCAAAATGTTTCTTGCAAATGATTTATTTGGTATTAATTTTGTTTGTTTGTTTTAGTGTTTAGTCTATTGCATTTGGCCAAAAATAATGTCTTATTTGGAATTTAAAACAAATTCTACAGTCTTCTCTAAATAATTTCATTAAAGGCTACCTGTCATATGGATTTATAAATTTAACCATGGTCAGGTCACTCAATTAATTGGCTGTCTTATTGACTTACTAGCATGTTTCATGTAGAATTTTGAAAAAAGGCATAGAGTTAAAAAAAAATGTATACTCTGTTGTGTGGCATGTGCAAATTATGGTCAGCAGGTTGTAATCACTCCCATTTAGGAGTAGTTCATGTGGAGAAGAGGGTCTGACTTCATTGCAATAGGACTAGAAATATTTTGTATGCTTAAGTTCTCCCTGCTCCCTTGTCAGACACAGTGAGGCCAGGTGAACTTTTCCCAACTTCATCAACCAACTGCACAAACAGCAGAGGCAGGAGAGGTACTGACTCACTGGGTTGACAGCTTTGAAAGATCTGGATTTAAAGTGAACCTGTCACCAGGTTTGGCTGATAAAAGATACGGCCATCACCTTTCACGGCTAATATATAGAATTCTATAATGCTCTATATCTGCCCCCAACCTGACCTGTAAGAGAAGAAAAATAACTTTTATTATACTCACCTGCGGGTCAGTCCGGTCCGATGGGCTTCGCTGGTCTTGGTCCGGCGCCTCCCATCTTCTTACGATCCCCGTCCTCCAGCTTGTTTCATGTGGATGACATGTCCCTTTGTCATCCACACAGTCTCCTCAACACAGCACTCCTGTGCAGACATACTTCTCTGCCCTGTCGAGGGCAGATCAAAGTACTGCAGTGCGCATGCGCCGGGGCTCTTTGACCTTTCCCGGCACCTGTGTACTGCAGTACTTTGCTCTGCCCTCAACAGAACAGAGAAGTGCACTTGTGCAGGAGCTCAGTGCTGACGAGACGTGTCATCCACACTAAGCAAGCAGGAGGGCGGCATCGCAAGAAGAAGGGAGGCGCCAGATCAAGAAGAGCGACACCCATCAGCTGTATATCAGCTCTGAAAAGTGATGAATGCTTCTCGTATTGGCCAAACCTGGTGACAGGTTCCCTTTAACTAGTGGTTTGACCTACTCAGGAGAGGACATATATCTGGTGCAGCCTGTGCAGCTGCACCGGTGCTCAGAGGTGTGCCGTTACAGGGTGGTTAATAATGATTGCAATCTGGCCAGTCACTCGGAGCCTAAGGCTTCTGTAAGGAGGAAGACCGGGCTGCAGGTACCTTTATTGAGGCAGGTCCGGAACTGTCAAGGCTGCGCCCCATGTTACCCGGGAAAGGAATAGAGAACCAGACAGGTCACATGACCCAGGAAGAGGGGGCATGTTTAAGCCAGAAACAGAGCAAAAGGCGCGCAAAGTGACTTTTTACGGCCAGCAGCGTGAGCAGAAGCAGGCATGACAACAGGGTGACAGACAGTGTGGAGATGAGCCGCGGCAGAGATTAAGCGAGCACTCCAGATGGACAGTGAGTGTGCAGAATGCCGTGCGCCTGACTAAGCATAAGTCCGCACACGTGAAGAGAAGCGTGGTCCAGTTACAGGACATTGAAGTGCAGTTCCATTTGCTGGCTAGCACACATCATCTCACAGTCATCACAGAAGCTTCTGCATCTTTTCCCACCCACTTTGATTGCAAGGGCTTATGGACTGGGGGCTCAGTGAGTAAAACCGGAGACTGCCCGCTGCCGCCAGAAGATGGATCGCTAACCTTGGACCCCATCAGAGGACCCTACACCAGTCACTGCCAGTACTAAAACACTCAGCGGATAATCTGCAGTGGAGGACCATAAGGGCACTGTGACAAGCAGAAATAGTGCTAACTGCTGTTGCTTCAAAAGCAACAAGCAACTAGAGGGGTTAACACAGTCACAGAAGTCATACAAGTAAAAGGTCATAATAGTAGGTTGTTGTTAATGTTTATGAATGTTATGTCAATATGTATATGAAGTTATAAACATAAGGATGAATGACCTCGGGGAGATCAAAACATCGAACACCGCGGAGACACCATCACGTGTTTCTCAACGCAGTGATACCAGAACACTGCCCCCATTCCTAAAGGGAAATATGCAAATGCATGTAGAAAAACCGAGGAGACACCATCACGTGTTTCTCAACGCAAGCAATGAATAGCCAGGTCTTTCACCGGGAAGGACCAACCACGGGAAGGGCAGCATCCAATAAAGGAAAACCACCTATGCCCAAACATGGTATCCAACCTCAGACAGCTTTTTTTTTTTTTTTCCCTCAGATGGGAAGTTCCACAGTCAGGTAACCAAAACTATAAGGAACTCATCTCCCAAAACAGCGTGCCACATACTTAGTGCCACCGCCATTCCCATCATCATTGGAAAACACAAAAAAATTTTTTTTATTAACAACCAAAAAAACACTTCAAGATACATTAACAAAATGTTTGCACTTTTTAGTCTTCCAAATTCCCTCTGCATTCACCTCCCCTCTCCTCCTCTGATCACATACAAAGCAAAAATACAATTTTCCCAAAATAATTTTTATACAGTTTTTAACCTCAATATCCTTCCTTTTAAACACATACACATTCCTCACATCCCACAAAACCTCTTTTATACATGCCATCATCAACCACAATACTCTCTCCCTTTTCCCCACACATACCCAAACCAAACATAAAAAGCTCTAAAGACAACAGATTCACCTCACACAACTCCTTACACAAACTACCCAGACCTGCAATCACACTTCTAGCATACTGACAATTCCAAAACAAATGCACCACACTCTCACTCCCACCACATCCACTCCTCGGACACCTCTCACTCCTCACTAAACCCCGATTTTTCAGAAACTCCCTCACCGGCAACACCCCATGCAATGACTGCCATACAATCTCACTCTGCCTATTTGTCATACCATTCACACGTACCTTCTTCCATACTTTCTGCACATCATCCCCTCTTACCATTTTAAAATCTGGCAAGGACAGCCTATGGGCTCGTCCTACAATAATGTCACATTCCATCTCTCTACACTCAATCATCTTAATATACAGCTTTCTTCTTTTCTAACAATCTCACATCCACATCACAGTTCATACTTCACTAAAAATTTGTAAACCCACACATACCACACAGGAACCTCAAAAGCCACTGGGCTCCTAAGATCTCTTTCACGCCATTTCAAACGAAACAAGAAATTTCCAAACAAAAACCTGCACATACATGCATACTTCCCATCCATCCTAATCACACCTAGTACAAACACCATAATATTCACGCCGAAAAAAACATTCAAATTTGGGAAACCCAGTCCCCCCTTATCCAAACTCTTCATAACAATCTCTCTCCTCGCACGCTCCATACATGAACCCCAAAAAAAGACAAACAAAACCCTATTTAATCTTCTAATACACATGTAGCTTGGTGGAAAAACCATTGCAACATACAAAAAAATAGGTAACACAACACTCTTAATAACTAAAATCTTACCAAAAAACGTAAGATCCCTCAAACTCCAAAAATTTAACTTACGCTCCACTCTCTCTCTCACATCCACCCAGCTTTCCTCTCCATCCAATTTCTCTGAAAATTTCACACCCAAAACCTTTATCGATCCACTCACCACATTCACTCCAACATCATCGCTCAGACTCCTTCCCCCAAAATTCTTACACTCACTCTTCTCCCAATTCACTTTAAAAGCAGATGCTCCACAAAAAATAGAAACCAACAACTTCACACGCCATACCGAACACTCTGAATCACACAGCACACACACATCATCCATATAACCACTCATCTTCCACTCTCTCCCCCCACCCCCGGGTACTTGCACACCCCGAATCACCTTATCTTTTCTTAACAGACATAACAAAGGCTCAATTGCGCAAATAAAAATGATAGGGGACAAAGGACACCCCTGCCGAACACCCGAAAATACATTTACTCTCCTCCCCACATTTCCATTCAACAACACACAACTATAAATATTCTTATACAAACTTCTCACTCTCTCAACAAACTCAGAAGGAAACCCCATCTTCACCAACACACTAAACAAAAAACCATGCGCCAATCTATCATACGCCTTCTCAAAATCCAAACTCAACACATACACCCCTTTCTTACGATTCATGCAGTCCCACAAACAATCTCTCAACATACACAAACTTCCATGTATTCGTCTTCCAGGTACCGCACAACATTGCTCCTCACCCACCACACTCCCAACCACGCCACGCATCCTGTTAGCCAAAAGTTTTGCATAAATCTTATAATCACAATTTAGCAATGTGATCGGCCTCCAATTTTTTAGACTTTTCAAATCACCTTTTTTTGGCAATAACACAACCACCCCTGCACGCATACCATTTGCCACCTCTGCATTCGCCCACATATACTTACATACATCCACAAAATCCTTCCCAATCACATCCCACATCACATGATAAAATTCCACCTATAGACCATCCTCCCCCGGTGTTTTATTCAACGCCATGCTACACACCACCTTCCATACTTCTTCACCTGTCACATCACCCATCAAACTTTCCCTTTCTATCCTATTCAAACTATTTTCCAAAACACTCAACACCTCACCCTCCAAACCTTCATCCCTCCATTTCACAGCATACAAATCATCATAAAACTTTGCCACTTCCTCACACAAGTCCGCGCCACTCACTTCATTTCCATCCATCCCATTCAAAACACTCATACTCTGTCTATTCCCAAAAACTTTTTTAAAGAAAAAACGCGAACACTTCTCATTCTTTTCCAAATTCTCTAATTTGGCCCTATACACAATACTCCTCCCTCTTTCTAACAAAAAATCATTCACTTTTTTCACTTTCACTAAATCTTCACTCACATCCATCCCTCCCGCCCTCAACTTATACAACACACTCAGTCTTGCATTTAAAAAAACAAACCTTTCCCTCTGTGCAGCCGCACACTTGTACCCGAGTTTTTAAAAAAAAACTCTTGGTTTTCCATTTAACCCAATCCCACCATTCACACACATTTCTGAAATCACTCCTGCACCCACACCACTCTGCATAATGTCTTTCATACTCCTCTCTCACCCCCCTCCTTCCAGCAAACTCACATTCAACTTCCACACACCTTTCCCAGCCACCTCATTAACATGCAGATCCAATTCACACTTCATACACACATGATCCAAAAAAAACACCCTCTCCTGTGCATAACTAACAGGAATCAGATTTTTTGAAACAAAACAATAGTCCAATCTAGACTCCACCCTCCCACTGTCAGAAAAAAATGTATTCAACAACGGAGTTATCTTGCATGCCCGCTGCATATCTTTTAAACCAAAATCACTCACCATATCCATTAACACTTTCCCTGACGCATCTACATTCACACTTCCCACATCACAGTTCATATCACCCACTATCACAACAGGCACTCTTCCTGGAATAAAAAACTTAATTTTTTCAAATAAAACTCTATGCTCCTGTTTATCCACAGGCACATATACATTAATAACGCAAAAACGAACATTTCTAAACTCAAAATTAGCCAACACACACCTTCCAACCTCAATCACCATATAGTCACACAAACTCACATCATTTCCCTTCACCAAAAAACCCACACCATCATTTTTATTACAGGCACTCCCTGACCACACAGATGCACCATGAGGCCAATTACTCCCCTTCACACCATCCACAATCCCACACTCCTGCAGACAAAAAATTCCTGCATTTTGGGTTGCAAAAAAATGCAAAATGGCCGCCCGCCGCAACCTACTTTTAAAGACCCTCACATTTTGTGATATGATTACAAAACCCATCACATACACAAAGAAATACTAAACAAAAAAACAACCTACGAACATGACATTACTCAAATTACATGAAAAACACAAAAAACATTTTTAAAGGCAAATGCTATATACAAAACCACCTAGCTACTGAAATAATAGCACATAACTACACAGCACCGCCACTGTCCTCCTCCACCATCTGCGCTGAGCAGCTTTCAGAGCCGCTGACCTCCATACACTCCTCCACACGCATCTTCTTCTGCCCAGCCTTCCTCTGGGGCCCTCCACCTTCATGAACCTCAGAGTCACAGATTTCCTTACCACCCTCCCTGGGACACTTTCGACCTCCAGGCTCCTCTTCTGAGGAAAAAACGCGAATGCTTCCTGGATCAGAATCAAGAATCAGCGACGCAGCCATCTCCTCCGCCCCAGAAGTGTCAAAATCCATCAAAACACCCAACTCCTCAGCTTTGGTAACTGGGGCCTCCTTTTTTTTCTTTTTATTTTTAACCATAGCACGCTCTTCCTGCTTTGCGGCTCTCCAGAATAATTTGTCCTCCAGCTCCTCCTTCCTCCTTTCAGCCTCCTTGTCCTCCTGCCGTCTATCCCACCGTCTCTCAACCATGGAGGGCGGAATTACCTCAGCGCTTTGCTGCGCAGATGCCTTGCTTTCCTCCCGCTTCCTCTCCTCCTCCCATTTCTTGACCTCCTCCGCTCTCTTTTTTTCCTCCTCCTGCCTCCGCTCCTCCTTACGTTTCTTTTCTTCCTCCTCCCACCTCTCCTCCTCTCTAGTTGGCCTCCTTGGCCCACCATATGGACAGTCCTTATATAGGTGCCCTGTATTACCACAATGGTCACATTCACGTGGCATCGGACACTGAGCCGCCGCATGGCCTTCTTGCTTGCAGTTACGACAAACCATGCTCTTCTCACATATGTTCTGTAAGTGCCCAAATTGGAAACACTTCCTGCAGTATAGAGGCTGCCCTGAATATGACAGAAAGCCCCTATGACCCGCCACTGAAAAGTTCGCCGGGGGATGGGTAAAACCTCCCAAACAGCTTGGGTCTTTCCTCAGTTTCACACGAAACACATATTTACAATTCAAAATGCCCAAACAATTTCTCTGTTTCTCTCCACTTTTCACATATTCGCAGTACCGAGCCAGGAACTGCTCCAGCAGCCTTACTTCTGTGTAAGGATTATACACGGTAACAGTCACTACTTTCTCCATGAGCCCAAACAGAGGCTCCACCCACACTCCCCCCAGGCAGGGGTCACCATCATGGCTTCTTAACCACTCGAAGACAGTTAGACAGCAAGGCTCACTCACAAAGGTAACGTCATATATACCTTGGTTGTGAAATTCATTCACACTGAAAATGTCAGTCCGATGAGCTCCAGCCTTTCCCTCCAGCAGGTCACGAACCACATATACCACGTTATTTTTGGCACCATCCACCACGACCACACGAATCGTATTCTTAATGAACATCTTCAGTCTTCACTGCCTATACGAATACCGCAGATGAAAATTAGCAGCACGCTGCCAAGAAATACTCGCACCCGCTGACCGCGACACAGGTCGCAGCCAAAAGGCCGAGAAGCAATCCTATCCACCGACAACTGATTCGGGGTATTTGCCCCTCATCAGTGTGGAGTAGGAAACTGGCTATTAGGAGCAGTGCCTAGTGAAAAGACTATAAACATAAGGATGAATGACCTTGGGGAGATCAAAACATCCAACACTGCGGAGACACCATCACGTGTTTTTCAATGCAGTGATACCAGAACACTGCCCCCATCCCTAAAGGGAAATATGCAAATGCATGTGTGACGCACAGAGGCGTACAAGAGAGAGTGGACCCTCAGGGTCACAGTGCAGACGACCCAAGGACGAGCAACCCCGGGGAGAGGCTACCCCTATACAGGGATAGTGGGGAGCAAGCCCAAGGGGAACTACACTGCAACAGCTGGTACAAGAGGGGTGGCTCAGGAAAAATAACAGACTGAGGAGAGGGACGTAAAACAAGACTGAATGGTAAGAGGAGGGGAGGCTGGGAACAGAACGAGGGAGGCTGGGCTGGAACAAGAAAGACACAGAGGAGCAAAACGGAAAATAGGAACACAGCTGAAAGTAGACGCAACCAGACTGAGGAGAAAAAGGCCTAACACTGCGCACAAAAGCACAACAATAATCAGGCGCCTCCATTATGGGGAGGGCGCCTGATAAAGGCAAAGGAATCACCTGATTGGTAGAGGTGAAACAGGGAGGACGCGGAAGAGGTTAAGAGGGAGGAAGAGCGCGCGCCCGCGACCTAAGGGGCATGTGCGGAGCAGACGCCGGCCGGAGGAAGGAGGGAGCACGAGCGCCACGCTGAAGACCCCCAGCAGCCGCAAGAGAGAACGAGGGAGCGGCGCGATGCCCGGGACGGACAGCAGGAGCGCAGCGAGAGGAACTAATGGGGGAAGCGGCCGCAGCGTCAGGAGCGGCAGGTATGACAGTACCCCCCCTTCTAAGACCCCCTTTACCAAGGTTAGTCAAGAATCTTTTCAGAATCCGTGGAGCGTTAATGTTCTCCCTAGGCTCCCAAGACCTCTCCTCAGGACCAAATCCCTTCCAATCAATAAGATAGAAGACTCTACCTCTAACCCTTTTCATAGCTAGAATATCTCTTACTTCAAAATCATGATCGACACCAGAAGGTTGCGGAGAATCCAGCGGAGCTGGGCAAAAACGGTTAAGGAAGAGAGGTTTCAAAAGCGAGACATGGAAGACGTTAGGGACTCGGAGCGAAGCCGGCAACCTCAATCTATACGCCACATTGTTAATTCGACCCAAGACCTCGAAGGGACCGATGTATCGAGGACCCAACTTGTAAGAGGGAATTTTCAAGCGGATATGCTTGGTCGAAAGCCAGACCTTGTCACCAGGATGATATGGAGGAAGATCTCTCCCTCTCTTGTCAGCATGTCTCTTCATCAGAACTGCAGTCCGTACTAGGGCCTCCTTGGTCTCTTTCCAAATTTGGGAAAAATCAGAAGAAAAGGTATCTGCTGCAGGAACACCAGAAGAGGAAGGCATTGGAAGAGGTACTCTCGGATTCAGACCAGAAACTACAAAGAACGGAGATTTGGAAGTAGCTTCACTGACATGGTTGTTATGGGCAAACTCAGCCCAAGGAAGAAGGTTTACCCAATCATCGTGATGAGCGTTGGTAAAGTTACGTAGGTAGGAAGTCAAAACTTGATTTATCCGTTCTACTTGCCCATTAGTCTGAGGATGATAGGCGGAGGAAAAATCCAGAGAGATGCCTAGGAGTTTACAGAGAGCTCTCCAGAATCTGGAGGTAAACTGAACTCCTCGGTCGGACACGATTCGTTGAGGAAGACCATGTAATCTGAAGATCTGATGAATGAAGACTCTTGCCAATTCTGGGGCTGAGGGTAATCCGGGCAAGGGGACGAAATGGGCCATCTTAGAAAACCGGTCCACCACCACAAGGATGGCTGTGCACCCAGAGGAACGAGGCAGATCCGTAATGAAATCCATGGCTATTTGTTGCCACGGGGCTTCGGGTACGGGTAAAGGATGCAAGAGACCTGAAGGCAACTCTCTTGGTACTTTGTTCTTAGCACAAGTCATGCAAGAGGCTACAAAATCTGACGTGTCTTGTCGAAGAGATGGCCACCAGTAATACCAGGAAAGAAGAGCAAGGGTCTTCTTGGTACCGACATGTCCGGCAATCTTGGAAGAGTGTCCCCAATGTAAAACTTCAGTTCTCTTGTCACACGGAACGAAGGTCTTGCCTGGAGGAACCGAGAGGAGATTTGAAGGAGCTACCAAGAGTCTGGTGGGATCAATGATATGTGAAGGACCCTCTTCCATCTCAGGGGATTGCAAGGACCGGGAAAGTGCATCTGCTTTAATATTCTTAGTTCCGGGCAAAAAATGAAGCTTAAAATCGAAACGAGAAAAGAACAAAGACCATCTGGCTTGCCTGGAGTTAAGTCTCTGAGCGGACTGGATGTAGGCTAAGTTCTTGTGGTCAGTGAAAATAATAAAAGGATGGGCGGCCCCCTCCAAGAGATGACGCCACTCCTGTAGAGCCATCTTAATTGCCAGCAACTCCCGGTCTCCAACTGAGTAATTGCATTCTGCGGGGGAAAATGACTTAGAAAAGAATCCACAAGGGACTAGACGTCCGGAAGAGGTCTTCTGGGAGAGTACCGCTCCAGCTCCAGTAGAGGAGGCATCCACCTTAAGGAAGAAGGGTCTGCTGGCCACTGGTCGATGAAGAACTGGAGCAGAAGCAAAGGCCTGTTTCAAGGCAAGAAAGGCGTCCTCCGCCTCCGGAGGCCAATCATGAAGCCTCGTCCCTTTCCGGGTTAGGGCAACAAGGGGCTTGGTTACGGAAGAGAAATGTGGCACGAATTGTCTATAATAATTTGCGAAGCCCAGAAAACGTTGGATGGCCTTAACTCCACAGGGACGGGGCCATTTGAGTACAGCAGACAACTTCTCGGGATCCATCTTCAGCCCCACGTCAGAAATAATATACCCCAAGAAGGGCAAGGAAGACTGTTCAAACAAACACTTTTCTAGTTTGGCGTAAAGACGATTCTCCCGGAGTCGTTGCAAGACCAAACGGACACTTCTCCTGTGGGAGGAGAGGTCGGGTGAAAAAATAAGGATGTCGTCAAGGTATACCACCACGCAGGAATACAATAGGTCACGGAAGATCTCATTTACGAACTCTTGGAAGACTGCTGGAGCGTTACAGAGACCAAAGGGCATGACGAGGTATTCGTAATGACCATCGCGAGTGTTAAAGGCGGTCTTCCACTCATCTCCCACGCGAATTCGAACCAAATTATAGGCCCCTCTCAGATCAAGTTTAGAAAAGACTCGGGCTCCTCTTAGTCGGTCGAAGAGTTCAGGAATCAGCGGAAGAGGATAACGATTCTTGACTGTGATGGCATTCAGACCTCGGTAATCAATACAAGGCCGAAGAGACCCATCCTTCTTCCGAACAAAGAAAAAACCAGCTCCTGCCGGAGAAGAGGACTTCCGGATGAATCCCTTAGCCAAATTCTCTTTGATGTACTCAGACATAGCTAAAGTCTCAGCCGGAGACAAGGGATATGTTCTACCCTTGGGAAGGGTAACTCCGGGAATTAGTTCGATGGGACAGTCAAAAATTCGATGCGGTGGAAGGGACTCTGCCTCCTTCTTATCGAAGACATCAGCAAACGAGTGATAAGCCGAAGGAAGAGAGGAAGGATTGGTGACCGCTTGAGGAGGACCAGGGGGAGAGACGGACAGAAGACAATGTTTATGACATCCATGCCCCCAGCGGAGTACTTCTCCGGAGCGCCAGTCAAGAACTGGCTCGTGCGATCTGAGCCAGGGCAGGCCCAAAAGCAGGACATGAGACAGATTGGGCAAAACATAGAAGGCGATCCTCTCCCGGTGTAGGGCTCCAATCTGCATCTCCAACTCGAGAGTCACCATGGTGATAGGATCCGGTAAGAGTTTGCCGTCAACTGCAGAAATGACACGTGGGGTTTCCAAAGTAACTACTGGTATTTGAAGCTTGTGCACCTCCTCCTCACGAATGAAGTTACCAGCCGTACCCGAGTCCACATACGCCTCCACAGACCTACGCTCAAGACCTAAAGAAATCAAAGCTGAAATAGTTAAGGGTAGAGAGGAATTTGGGTCACCTAGGGAAGCCTCCCTTACCTGGCCTAGGTGGAGGAGTTTCCCGGCCTCTCTGGACAGGAGCGCAAAAAATGATTAACCCCTCCGCAGTAGAGACACAAACCCTGAGCTAACCTCTCCTTACGTCGCTGCTCAGATAGCTTAACACGGTCTACCTGCATTGGTTCTGGTATGGAAGAGGCGGAAGACCTGTTTGGGGAAGGACCAGGTACCCAGTTTGGCCTGAAGGACCTTCTCTCCCTGACCGATTCCCGAGAACGCTCCTGGAAGCGTAAGTCTATACGCGTGGCCAGAGATATAAGATCCTCCAAGGTAGTAGGAGTATCGCGGCCAGCGAGCTCATCCTTGATTTTGGACGAAAGCCCTCTCCAAAAAGCCCCTACCAGTGCCTCGTTATTCCACCCGAGTTCGGAGGATAATGTCCGAAAACAGATGGCGTACTGTCCGACAGTAAGGTTTCCCTGTTGGAGGCTAAAGAGGGAATCGGTAGTGGAAGCCAGCCGTCCGGGTTCATCAAAGACTCTGCGGAATGTGTCTAAAAAAATCTGAATACTGGCAACTACCGGGTCGTCCCGCTCCCATAAAGGGTTTACCCAGGCTAAGGCCTCTCCCTCAAGATGAGACACTATGAAGGCCACTTTAGCGCGATCGGATGGATACTGCTGGGGCAAAAGCTCGAAGTGAAGGCGGCACTGGTTCAAAAAACCTCGACACAATTTGGGATCACCACTATATCTAGGGGGCTTTCCCAAGCGAGGAGGGGGAAGGGGAACCGGATCCCTGTGAGAGACTGAAGCAGGGGCCGTAGATTGAAGGGAGTGTAAACGGTCATCCACGGATGCCATATAGTTTAGGATATGGGACTGCGTATCACGCTGCTGTGCGAGCTCTTGCTGGAGTCCTGCCAGCAAAGGAGCGTTGCCAGGATCGGAAGTCTGAAGGGCAGTTAAGCGGGAATCCATGGACTTCATGACAGACATGATCCGACCTTGGTTCTCCCGTAAAAATAGCAACTCCTTCTGCGTTGCTGCAGAAGTACCAGCGGGGTCCATGGCCTGATTATACTGTGACGCACAGAGGCGTACAAGAGAGAGTGGACCCTCAGGGTCACAGTGCAGACGACCCAAGGACGAGCAACCCCGAGGAGAGGCTACCCCTATACAGGGATAGTGGGGAGCAAGCCCAAGGGGAACTACACTGCAACAGCTGGTACAAGAGGGGCGGCTCAGGAAAAATAACAGACTGAGGAGAGGGACGTAAAACAAGACTGAATGGTAAGAGGAGGGGAGGCTGGGAACAGAACGAGGGAGGCTGGGCTGGAACAAGAAAGACACAGAGGAGCAAAACGGAAAATAGGAACACAGCTGAAAGTAGACGCAACCAGACTGAGGAGAAAAAGGCCTAACACTGCGCACAAAAGCACAACAATAATCAGGCGCCTCCATTATGGGGAGGGCGCCTGATAAAGGCAAAGGAATCACCTGATTGGTAGAGGTGAAACAGGGAGGACGCGGAAGAGGTTAAGAGGGAGGAAGAGCGCGCGCCCGCGACCTAAGGGGCATGTGCGGAGCAGACGCCGGCCGGAGGAAGGAGGGAGCACGAGCGCCACGCTGAAGCCCCCCAGCAGCCGCAAGAGAGAACGAGGGAGTGGCGCGATGCCCGGGACGGACAGCAGGAGCGCAGCGAGAGGAACTAATGGGGGAAGCGGCCGCAGCGTCAGGAGCGGCAGGTATGACAGCATGTACAAAAGCCACGGAGACACCATCACGTGTTTCTCAACACAAGCAATGAATAGCCAACTGTGCTATCAAAAGAGACTGTTAGTCAATGTGCCTCTAAGAAGCAGCTGTACTGTTTATAAAGCCTGTGTTTAAGAGACATGAATTGTACTGGATGTGTTGTGACATTAAACTACACTGTTCATGTTCATGAGGACTCTATCAATTGCATCTGTGTGAGCAAGTGGATCCACCTTGTGCCTGAGGAAGCTGCAGCCATTGGTCACCCTGAGTAACAGTTCCCCCAGAGTTCCAAAGAATTCATGAGACCTCTCCCGCCCCTATCAGAACCTAGCGGCGTACACGTAACATCGGTGGCCCTTACGGGGAATTCTAAGTGGGAATTAGCCTGTTGAGGGAAAAGAGGCAAAGTGACTGGAAAATACAGCAGCACAGCTCCTCAATTTAACTCTGCTACAACAGTTAAAGGGGACCAGTCCTAAAGCAGCACAGCACCTCAACTCAACTCTGCTACACCAGTTAAAGGGGATCAGCCCTAAAGCAGCACAGCACCTCAACTTATCTCAGCTACACCAGTTAAAGGGGACCAGCCCTAAAGCAGCGCAGCACCTCAACTCAACTCTGCTACACCTGTTAAAGAGGACCAGCCCTAAAGAAAACTTACTAGCAGGAGTGGATGTGGAAATACAAATGGACAGAATCAGTGAACTGCTTCTTCAGTTAACATGTATAAAATTGAGAACAGTAGCAGAACATATAAAGATGTCAGAAGAACAGATCTCTAAATCTCGCTCCCGCAGACAACTTGCAGCCACTAGGGTTGAGCGAAACGGGTCGACCATTTTCAGAAGTCGCCGACTTTTGGCAAAGTCGGGTTTCATGAAACCCGACCCGACCCCTGTGTGGGGTCGGCCATGAGGTCGGCGATCTTCTGAATCTGGTATCGGAATTCCGATACCGAGTTCCGATATGTTTGCGATATCGGAAATCGGTATCGGAATCCACATTTAAGTGTAAAATAAAGAATTAAAATAAAAAATATTGATATACTCACCTCTCCGACGAGCCCTGGTAGTAATCGGCATCTTCCGTTCCTAAGAATGAGCGCGTTCAGGGCCTTAGAAGACGTCACGGCTTTGTGATTGGTAGCGGCGGCCCACGTGACCGCTCAGCGACCAATCACAAGCCGTGACGTAATTCTCTCAGGTCCTAAATTCCTCATTCTAGGAATTTAGGCCATGAGAATTACGTCACGGCTTGTGATTGGTCGCTGAGCGGTCACGTGGGCCGCCGCGACCAATCACAAAGCCGTGATGTCATCTAAGGCCCTGAATGCGCTCATTCTTAAGAAGGAAGGCTGCCGGAAAGAAGCCGAGGGTGAGTATATTCCTATTAGGTATATACTCACCCTCGTACGTGCCCTGCTTCTTTCCGGCAGCCTTCCTTCTTAAGAATGAGCGTGTTCAGGGCCTTAGATGACGTCACGGCATTGTGATTGGTCGCGGCGGCCCACGTGACCGCTCAGCGACCAATCACAAGCCGTGACATAATTCTCATGGCCTAAATTCCTAGAATGAGGAATTTAGGACCTGAGAGAATTATGTCACGGCTTGTGATTGGTCGCTGAGTGGACACGTGGGCCGCCGCGACCAATCACAAAGCCGTGACGTCATCTAAGGCCCTGAACGCGCTCATTCTTAGGAACGGAAGATGCCAATTACTACCAGGGCTCGTCAGAGGGTGAGTATATCAATATTTTTTATTTTAATTCTTTATTTTACACTTAAATATGGATCCCAGGGCCTGAAGGAGAGTTTCCTCTCCTTCAGACCCTGGGAACCATAGTATCCCATTGCACTGCATTGGGTTTCGCGTTTCGGCCGACCCCGACCCCGACTTTTTTATAGGATCGGCCAATTTCACTCGACCCGACTTTTGAGAAAGTCGGGTTTCGTGAAACCCGACCCGATCCTATAAAAATAAAAGTCGCTCAACCCTAGCAGCCACCATTAATACACAGATGGATGAGCTGGGGGAGAAAGAAGCTGAAGATATCATGGGGATGTTCCTCCAGGAGCTAACACAGTTTCTAACCGGGATGAAGTTGGAAGATGGAGTGCCAATAACCAAGAGCGTGAATCTTCTTCCGCAGACAGAACTACAGGAATTGAAAGAACAACTCAAAGCTTTAACAACAGCCCTGCAGAAATCTACCCAACCTTCTGAATATGTGACAGACTCTGACCGAACCTTTAACCTGCTTGGGTTTGATAAATCAGGAAAACAGTACTCTCCAAGACCACAATTCGTGATAAGGAAAGAGTTCAAGATCTTGGGACAGATTGGAGAGTGTGAGAAGAAACAGAAACTGTCTTATATGAACTTTGTTGCACCAGATCAATGCAGGATATTTGAAAGGCTACCAGCCAGATGAGATCATTGAGGGGGTGGTAAAAGCGATTAGCCCAGGAATTAACCTCCACAGTATGCTAGAGATGAAAAGTCAATTGACCCGACCACAGTTGAAGATGATTTTAAAAGGACACTATAAAGAAGAGAGTCTTTCAGAATTGTTCCACTGACTCATTAACATCTCACAGAACAATAATGACTCACCCCAAAATTTCTTGTTCAGAGCGATTGAACGTAAGGATAGACTGTTGTTCGCATGCAGAGGTGTAGGGGCGGAGGAGAAGTTTGATGCTGGGCTAGTTCAGAAGAAGTTCTTGCGATCGTTGGGAACAGGCTTAATCAGCAAAGATATTAAGTTACAAGCTGAAACAGTACTTAGATCCTGGCATTCTGGATGAAGTACTAACTGAAAAAATGAATGAGGCAGCTAGTATGGAGTCAGAGAGCAAACAGAAGTTAAAGAAAGGCTCGGCTCCTAAAACCACCAAAATGAGTCAGCTGAAGTTGGAGACTCCCAGTTTCCAGTCCATAGATCATGATGAAGACCCTCCAGTACCACCACTGAGAGTGAACCTTGAACCACCAACAAAAGGGAGGACAGCCAGAGCTGACTGGGAAGAAGTAATAGAAGAACTGCGAGCTGAGCTGATGGAGGTGAAAGAGTTGATTCGTTCCAAGCCAGAATCTATATCTCTCAGACCCAGGAATGGGTTCCAAAACAGAAGATACCCGGCTTGTGAGGTGTGCCATTCATCAAATCAGAGTGCGGTATGTGTCCACTGTTTAAGATGTGGTGAGGAAGGACATTATGTCAAGGAATGCCAATGGTCACGGTTGTTTGCGTTAAAAGACAGGAGGTTGCCAGTGTGGGGAGACTGGTAACCATGACACAGAGGAGGCCCTAGAAGCAAATCCAAATTCCACCAACACCCAGAATGGCGCATGAGGTAAAACAGCTGCATCAGCACTATCACCAAGTGTGTTCCTGTCTACAACAACTGCAAGAGACATAGGGGCATCAGTTACTTAATGCCCAGTGCGGAGGTCTTATGTCATACTCCTGGGAGGAGGATTCCTCGGTCAGTAAAGATAGCCTCATCAGCCTAATCGGTGAAAGGTGCTATATACAGTGCCAGCTAGATGGACTTCTGGTAAAAGCACTGTAGGATACAGGAACCCAAGCAAGCTTTTTAAATGAAGAATGGAGAAGTAGCCACCTGCCACATACCTTCCTTTGGTCACTAAAGGAACTCTTAGGACCAGTGGAAGTCCATGGCAAAGCTATCAACCAGACCGGAATTCCTTTCATTGGCTGGGTGGAAGTGACTTTCCAACTCAGGGCCACAAAGAACAGCAATACCATTGACATTTTGGTATCTTTTCTTGTGACCAGTGATCAGAATGTGGCAGAGGATCCTATCCTGGGTTATAATGTAATTAATGAGGTCATCAAAAAACACAAGTCAGGGACACTGATGGTGGATACAATTGCCACATCGTTCACCATATCCAACGTTGTGGCTGAAAATGTGATTCATAGAGTAAAGAAAGCACGGAATACAATGGACCTGAAAAAAGTCAAGGTAGGCCAGCACTCAACCATCATCCCTGCGAACCAAATGGTGGGAGTGAGGTGTGGAGTCCAGGTGGAACCAGGAAGAAAAGTCCAGAAGAGACTGTTCATGCCAAAAGACTCCTCTGAACTTTGAGAAGGCCTAGTTCAAGGGGAGACTGTGCTTACGATTCCTATTGGTGCATTTGCCCAAGTGACAGTGCCAGTGATGAATACCACGAAACACGAAATTAGACTCGATCCAAAACTGTGTTAAGTCACATTGAAACTGTCAAAGAGGTATATCCAGCCAGTGTGAGACCCGTCCAGTGGTCTACCGTGAATTCAGTCCCCCCACCAAGGAACAGGAGTTGCCCATGGGAGGAAATTGCACGACCCACCTCGGGATCCTGTAATTCCCCAGTATCCCTGGAACACTTGTGTGCTGAAGATCTAGTGGTAGAAAAACAGATGCTGAGAGAAGAGTGTCATGTATTCTCTAAAGATGACTCTGATATAGGCTGCATTCCATTGTTTCAGTTGAAAATTAATTTGAAAGACACCACCCCAGTAACCAAAAGTTACATGTCGGTGCCAAAACCATTGCACTGTGAAGTGAAAGAGTATTTACAAGATCTAATCAACAGAAGTTGGGTCCAAAAGTCAAAAGTCATCTTATTCCTCTCCTGTCATCTGTGTTATGAAGAAGGACGGTACGTTGAGACTCTGCTGTGATTACCTGGAACTAAACCAAAAGTCAGTACCTGATCGACACCGGATACCAAAGATCCAAGATAAGCTGGATAGCCTCTCAGGAAGTACCTGGTTCTTTGTCCCCGGTCAGGGTAAGGCATACTGCAGAGACCCGTGTGTCATAAACAGTGCCTTCCCCCATCCCACCACTCCGTAATAAAAGATACCGACAAGCCTGGATGGGTTGAACAGGTCGGTCACAGTTTATTATTTGCAAAGTAGAGAAGGGCAATTACACTTCACGACGGACTCATTGCTGAAGGCCCCGCCGACGACCGCTGGGCCAGCAAGCCAATGAGAGGTTACGAACCTTTGCCCCCTCTACCTACCGCCACAGAGGATCATGTGTATGACCTACACAGGACTCCGACCCCCACACAGCATCATTAGAGCCTGTTCAACACCATCCCGCAAGCCGGCCAAGAATATGTCGAGCCCGACGTCCGTGAGGTATTTCTCTCACAAACTTCGACATTTTCGTGTTAATCATTTTTCTTGATTTTTTGATGGCTTTCACGTCCTTGGCTCCGTGCCAAACTGCTCGAGGTATTATCTCAGACCACACCACCACCATATCCGGTAATAAACAAACAAACTGCTCAATGTCCGTTGACATTACTGTGTATAGCTCGGCCCCTTTTCGCTTGCCAAAATTATTGCCTCCGGCATGTACCAGTAGTACCACCGGCCCCTTGGCCCTCTTGGCGATGTCGACCATCTCTGGGAAGATCTGACGCCACCGAAGCCCTCTGATGGCTGCGCATTGGGAAGGAAGACTTTGAAGGCCTGCCAATCAGAAGATAACAAAGAGTTAACAATTTTATCATCTGCAATCGATGTAAATCTGGCACGGCACCAGATGTTGTGTTTGAGGCATAATAGTGCTAGGCGGCGCAACAGCGCGAGTACTGGCTGTGAAGAAGAGGACATGCTGTTTAAGGTTTTTGCTGTTCTCGGCTGCTTGGTTAAAAATCTGATGTTCATATTTTCTTAATTGGGCACCCCATAGCTCGACTGATGTTACTATCGTTACTGGATATTTCTAGTACGTTGAAGAAACCGTATGTAAAGCTGGAGTTTAATTGATGATTGCTATTTTCTGGTTAGAGATATGTCAAGCCCATTAATAATCTCATTTCCTGTCCTCTGAGCTCATCCCCAGGGACCTGTATTCATTGTCCGCAATGTGAACCCATATTCCACCGTTCTCCAAGTCCACCTCAGGGACCCTTGTTCCACCATCCGATGAGCCCAGGACCATTGAGTTTGCCAAAATGAAAACACTCACCGCTATCTGATTCTGGCGGAGTGACTCCCATTGATGGAGGAACTCCTGCTCCAGTGTAGTTTGTTCTCATTTGCCGTAAAAGCCTCATTCGGCATTGATTTATCATTGATTCATCATAGTTGTAGTAACCGCCTTTTTCGGCATCGATTCACGTAACTGCCTCATTCGGCATTAATTCATTATTGATCATACCACGCACACCGATTGTGTGTCGCAGGAGTGACATCCGACTACGGAAGAACTCCGACTCCTGTGTAGCTCACTTGTAGACCCTTCGGTTGATGGATGAAAACCGGCTCCTGTTGGTTGGACTGGCTGGTAGCCCTGGGTGAAGATTCACTGTCAGTCAGTGATGGAGCACTCAATGATTTAAATGGGCCCGCCATCCTGCCCAGTTCTACTTCTTTTTGTAAAATCTCAGGGAATTCGCGTGCCGATTTTAAATTATTTGCCGTAGTCGGTGTGGGACTGGGTTCGAAGGGGATATAAAAGCCGTATTTAAAACCGAAATATGGCTGCTGCGCCGCTCTTTATTGGGATAAAGGTTTAGCCATGGGCCCATTGCGGTTACGTTCACCGGGGTGAAGCCTCGCAGGCGATCTGTTTGCTTGGCGGGTACACCCGGATGCCAGGTGTCCACCTCCACAGGAGGAGCATTCGTGTCTATATTTACAGGAACCGTGGAAACGGTAGTATCCATCATTGAAAAGTAAGCAGGCCCCAGGTCCGCGTACGACCACTGCATTCTGGCCTGCAGCTGCTGAGTAATAAGTGGTCGCTGCAGAAAAGGGGGGCTGTTTTTGGGACAGCATGAGTCATAACCATACGTCCATCGCTTTTACCCCCCAGCCCAAGTCTGGTTGCATGGCCAACCGCCTGTGGAACTCCTTGTCTTACCGTTTCCATGCAGACCCACGTGACACTTTATTTAGAAATTAGGTCCTGATAGATAAATAATTCGGAACAGCATTCTGGGTGCCGAGAACCGTGAAAGCCTGAAGCCAGTTATTCATCGTTTGTGCTATTTTTGGTTTGTTCCTATCTTGCTCGCCTATCCTCCTTTCCTTGTCTACGGACTGTTGGTCTGCCAACAATGGTGACCATATATCTACGTATTCATTATCCCATATTTTCAGCTTTGTTTCTAAGTCTACGTGTGCTCCCAATGGGCTAACACCACAGAAAAATACATGCTTCTGAAGACTAGCTGTTTGGGTGGTGCTAGTGTCAGTTGGTACGCCTGGGCGAGTCAACTGCCTTGATAGCGGATGCTAGCTCGCTTTCTCCCACATTTTGTATTGCAGAGTGCTCACCGAAATCAAGGAACTCACCGCTGTCAGGTGCAGGCAGAGCGTCTCCGGATGGAGGGACTCTGGCTCCGGCCATAGCGCTGTCCTGGTGCTGGCCGCCCACCCGGGAAGATGAAGATGGCAGGCCAGTGGTACGGGGATGTTGTCTGCTGTGTTGTGTCTGGTGCCGAGCAGCCCCTGGTGAAGGGGGAGCTCCGGCTTCTATTGCCTCAATGGTTCGGTGCTGGCTGGTGGACTGGGGAGGTATGGGTAGTTCTCCCTGTGCGGCAGCCAAGGACGGAGCACGTGATGGATGAGATGCGTCGTATGCTCGGGGACAAGAGGCTACTGCTGCTGGTGGAGTTACGGCCCCCGCCTGGTTGGTGATGGGGGGTGTCAATGTCTGTTCCCTCTGGGTAACCACTCTGGGTGACCGGTGAGACCGCCGTCTTTCGGCATGCGACGGACGCCGCCAGTTGTGACTCCCCGATGTGTCTGATCCGTCGGTTGTGGATGGCGAGCGCCATCTGGAGGAGCAGGATCTACGGCGGCTCCTGTATGAGCTGCATCGGCGTCTGAAGTGGGAATGCCGACAGCTAAAGGAAAGGCAAGGATGGTGGCAGGAATCTTCTGATGAGGGTGAACACGACCTGCGGCATCTATGCCTGCGATCACCATGTCTAGGGGTTGTGTTGGGTGCATTTAATTCGGGAGTAGGGGGGTCGTTATTCTGGCTATGGGGCGTGAGTGGCGGTGTAGGGCGTAGAGCAAAGGAAGGCGCAGCAACTGTTAGACTTGCACTGCGGGGTGAGCTTAAAGGGGCAGGGGCTGTTTGTGTTTGGGACCATGGGGGTGTTGGTGGCGCATAATTTATTGTAGCTGTGTGCGTGCTTGGTGCGTACTCTCCTGGACGCAGGGCGTGCTGGCCGGTCCGGTTAGACCGGTCGTCACGCTCTGCGGCTGTATGGTGGGCTCTGGCCCCTGACCGCCCACCCCCCTGCACAGGCAACGCTGATGTGCCTGCTGGGGGGACATGGCGGGCCAGGAGTGGGCTGGCCAGAGGTCCATGGTAATGTAGCACTGGTGTGGCTGGGGCCGGTGCGGCGCTGCGTGGCGTGGCTCATTCCTGGCCTGACAGGTAATTAGGCCTGGGCACCGAGACAAAGGGAGAGGGAGTGAGCAGAACTCCAGCTGCTGGACCGGAAGTTCGGGCCGGCAGACCGGAAGTGGGCGGGGCTTCGCCTGGGCACGCGATGTAGGGCCTGCCGGCTGTCTGGGCCCGGGTCCTGGAAGACACAGACCGCGGCCCCTGCATGGAGCCCCCCGCAGCAGCGACAGTGACAACAGATAGACATGAAGACGCTCCGGGGGTGGGAGTACTGAGCGGAGTGCCTGCCCCCACAGCTGCAGCCATGGGAGCGGTGGACAGCACGGGGGAGGAGGTGAGCGGGGACTGGGTAGCACGGCCTCTATGATGGGGGGAGAGCCTCGAGTAAGACTGGGTCCCGGGGGATGAAGGGGAGGCTAGAGTGGGGGCCCGGGCAAGGCGGAGGAGGCCCGAAGGGGCATGGGAACGTGCAGGGCCGACGAGCTCAGCGGCACAGGAAGGGATGGGGGCCCAGAGGGTGTGTGATACAACTGCAGCCCAGGAACAGATGGCACCCTGGGGGAAGAGGGGGAGGCCTGCGGCAAAGTCAATGGGTCCTGAGAGGGCACAGGGAGGTGAGTCCCCAGGCTGGACGCAAAGTCTCTTAACCATTCCTCACCTTCCTGTGCTGCTCTCTGCCGCAGGACCTCGATCAACGCTTCGGACACGGCTGCAAAGGATATCCTGGGGGTCCTCGGGACAACAGCTTCCAAGGGTCAGCCGGGGAGAAAGAGGGAGGCGCTGGTCACGGGCACTAGAATTTAACTCCTGAGGGTGTGGCGAGACTCCCCTCTCCTCCCCGGTTGGTCTACTGTGCGTCCCAATTATGACATCAAGTGGGGGAGTAGTGGGAGGAGGGAAATGGGCACTGCACAGTTTTTACATCTAGCTATCCCTTAGGGGCTCTGCAGTCAGAGGCACGCACCTTATACAGTACCGTGCCTACCAATACCATGGACCCAGCAGAAATCGCTCTGGTACTGGCCTTAAAAGACAGGTGCCCTTCTACGGGGAGGGGAAGCAGATCATAGGATTCCTCTCCTACTATCGTACTTATATCCAAAACTTCTCCAGGATTGTCGCCCCACTATCTCTTCTTGGGGGGATGACAGAGTCAACAACGCCCTTGGAGAAAAAGAAGAATGCGGGCAGGACTGGACTTAAAAGAAACAATGCCGTTTCATCCCAACAGCCCATTGTCTGGACATCAGAGCACCAGGAGGTAACTAGGGGATTACCTGATAAAACTACCCATATTAGGATATCCTGATTTCAACTTACCATTTGTTCTTCATTTTGACGCTTCTCAAGTTGGACTGGGAGCTGCCCTATATCAGCATCAAGATGGGAAATTGAGAGCCATTGGTTACAGTTCCAGAACATTGACAAACGCCAAGAGAAATTACCATCTACATTATGGAAAATTGGAGTTCCTGGCACTGAAATGGGCTATCTGGGAACGATTTAAAGAATATCTCTATTACAGCAAAGGGTTTGAGGTTTACACATACAATAACCCCTTAACCTATGTTCTCACTACAGCCAAACTGAATGCAACAGGTCAGAGATGGGTAGCTGAGCTAGCTGACTTTAACTTCAGTATTAAGTACAGGCCAGGGAAATGCAATGTGGATGCTGATGGATTGTCGAGAATGCCACTAGAGCCTCTGGAGTTTATGCAAGAATGCTCAGAGGAAATCAGTCTGGAAGCTATTGAGAGCATTACCCACGCAGTATAAGCTCATCAAGAGGAAGATACACCATTGTGGTATCCATTGACAGTGGAAACCACCATAAAAGCAAAAGAACGAGATCACCCGCTGTCCATTCAACAACTGCCAAAAAGAACCATCCGTAGAGCACAACAGGAAGATCAGATAATTGGCAGAGTTCTTCCTTATGTGGACCAAAATCATTTTCCAAGTGAATGAGAGAGAGATAATGAGTCACCAGCAGTATCGGTTTTAGTTAAGAATGGACGAAGCTTTACCTCAGTGAAAGCGGTATCCTGTATCGTAAAGGAGGGCAAAAACAGCAGTTGGTGCTACCCAGAGTGTACCGTAGGTTGGGCTTCAAAGAACTTCATGAAAACATGGGACACCTGGGAGTGGAAAGAACAACAAGCTTGATCCGTGAACATTTCTTCTGGCCATACATGCAGAGAGATATAGAGAGGTTTGTGACTAGGGAGTGTGGGTGTCTGAAAGATAAACGTCCCAACACATCAACCCGAGCACCTATGGGCAACATCCAGACTACGTATCCATCTGAGATGGTCTCAATAGACTTTTTACATCTCGAGACGTGCAAGAGAGGTTACGAATACATCTTGGTGGTGATAGACCATTTTACTCGATTTGCTCAAGCATATGCCACCACTAATAAATTTTGTCGAACAGCAGCAGAGAAGATCTTCAATGATTTTTTTAAAATTTTGGGTTCCCTATGAGGTTACACCATGACCAAGGAAGAGAATTTGAGAACCAGCTCTTTGCCAAATTAGGAAAGTACTGTAGAATTCAGAGATCCCATACAACACTCTATTGGCCAGAGGGTAATGGACAAGTGGAATGTTTTAACTGGACATTATTTTCAATGATGTTTACTTTAACAGCTGACGAGGAGAAAGATTGGAAGAGTTCTCTGTCAAAAGTGGTACATGCATATAACTGTACCAAGAGCGAGGCAACGGGTTACTCACCTTTCTTCCAGTTTTATGGAAGATCGCCATGACTGACAATCGACATCATGTTCAACACTCCGGCGTCCCAGACTTACAAAACATATCAGGAGTACGTTCGGAAATGGAAGGAACGCATGACAGAGGCATACAACATAGCCTCCAAAGAGGCTACCCAAGGGCAGGGCTAGAGTATGGAGTACTAAGATTAAAAACGTTATGGAGCAAAATTAACACCTGGAAGTCGGGTGCTAGTCAAGAACGTACGTGAAAAAGGTGGTCCAGGAAAACTTTGTTAGTACTGGGAAGTCAAGGTGTATGTGGTCGTAAGGAGGAAAGCTGATGTATGCCAGTGTATGAAATACGATTGGAAATGGGTGACAAGAAAACCAGAATAGTCCATCGGAATTTACTACTACCCTGTGATTATCTCCCACCACAAGTCTCCCCAGAAGTATACCGACATCGATTGAGATCGACTACGGGACTACCAAAGACTGAAGCTCCAGAGGTGGATAGTGACCTTGAAAGTTCCGATGAAGAAGAGCACATTGTTGTACCTCTCAGACTCGCAAAGAGAGGGATGTACTATCCTCAGGAGAGTGAACTAAGTCCAGAGACTCCAGAGTTTGTACCGAGGAGTACAGATGAAGTCCAAGTCAGTTCTGATGATCGAACACCGATCACTGCAGTGACTGATCGACACTCAGGAGGAGCGGTATTACTAGACTGAGCGACAACAG
The DNA here is from genome assembly GCF_051348905.1 of Ranitomeya variabilis. Lineage (NCBI taxonomy): Eukaryota > Metazoa > Chordata > Amphibia > Anura > Dendrobatidae > Ranitomeya > Ranitomeya variabilis. Next base: position 238,074,892 of record NC_135236.1, on the reverse strand, counting down.
ACTCTTGCCTACCGTGGAAACTTTTAAAAATAACCTGAAGATCTACCTCTTCTGACAAGCCTACAACCTGCAGTAACCACCAAATCAATGCACAACCAACTCTGCCCTCATCCACTGTATCCACACCCATCCTTTGTAGATTGTGAGCCCTCACAGGCAGGGTCCTCTCTCCTCATGTACCAGTCCTGACTTGTATTGATTAAGATTATTGTGCTTGTTTTTTATTATGTATATCCCTCCTCACATGTAAAGTGCCGTGGAATAAATGGTGCTATAATAATAAATAATAATAACCAAATGATTCTGTAGAAGTACAGGAACTTACAGAGGCAGTTACAAGAGCATCTAAGGAAGTACGAGAAATGAGTGCGGCGGAAGAAACTCCTGCAACCGAAGAACCCGTAGTATCTGAGGAACTACCCATCAGGAGGATGTCAACTCGAGAAGTGAGGAGGCCCGTGATGCTGACATATGAAAAACTTGGTGAACCAAGTCAAGTGCCAAGACTGTCGATTGGAAACAGGTATCCCTGCCTACGGACCAGGTAAGCCCACTTGAGTGGTATCCTTCACCAAGTTGCAGTATGGAAGATGTTGCCTGTTGGAAAGACTTGTTTTCACGCTCTGATTTTCCTTAAAAGACTTTGTAAAAACAAAGAACTGTAAAGGCCTAGTGAGAGATCTGGTTGAAGATGCATGAAAAGCTACAACTGAAGAGATGCTGTTTGTTTTAATTGTTTATTTCTTACAGAAGTCCTACAAGTAAAAGGTCATAATAATAGGTTGTTATTAATGTTTATAAATGTTATGCCAATATGTATATGAAGTGACATGACTCCCATCATTGTCTTAGAATTAGATCGATCAATTGAGACAAATATCGAGGACAACATTCAAAAAGGAGGGAAGTGACATGCAGTAATGGTGCTAACTGCTGTTGCTTCAAAAGCCTCCAGCAACTAGAGGGGTTAACAGTCACAGGAGACAGGGAGTGGTTAGCAGAGCCCCAGGGGGATTGTGGAAAACTTGTTTACTGTTTGGTCAGTAGCCAAAGGAATGAGTGGTGTGTGATCTCTCTCTCACAAAAGTTCAGGCAAGTGAACCATAGGGACACGGGATTCCATTACAGAGTGGAGTTTGGCTAACCCCCTGTACTGCTAGTTGAGAAAGTCTAACAGGAGCAGGAAGATAAGGACTGGAAGAAGTCGTGTTACAGAGATCATCTCCCTCGGCAAACCCTCCCCCCTCCTCCATTACACTGTGCTGGAAGGAATGTTGTGTACTACTGTGCTTTTGTAAAGAGTCTTGATCTGTGGTGAACTGTGCTATCAAAAGAGACTGTTAGTCAGTGTGCCTCTAAGAAGCAGCTGTACTGTTTATAAAGCCTGTGCTTAAGAGACTTGAATTGTACTGGATGTGCTGTGACATTAAACTACACTGTTCATGTTCATGAGGACTCTATCAATTGCATCTGTAAGAGCAAGTGGATCCATCTTGTGTCTGAGGAAGCTATAGTGCATGGTTGCTCTGAGTAACGGTTCCCCCAGAGTTCCAAAGAATTCATGAGACATGTAACAACACGATAAGTTTGACAATTGGACTGCTCTCATCTGACATTTGCTCTTGTTTCAAATTTAACTGTTTATCTCCCTGCGAAGAGTTTTCTCCTTCATGTTAATTAAATTGTTATTTTGTTAACCCATGCTCTGTCTCCCTTGTGTCACTGCATCCGGCAACCTGCTTAAACTTTGATGGACCAATAGAACGATTGCTGTCATCAAAGGCAGCGTGCATGGCAGAGAGCAAACCTGCAGTTCTGCTGTGTACAGTAGAAAATGGCTGTGAAGCCACAAGAACCCATCCTCAGCCTCCTACCCAGCACTTTACCTGTGGCACAAGCACATGACTTGATGATGTCAGCATGCAGCCCACGTCTGAGTCATTTAGAAAGTTGCCAAGAAGAAGAGGAAAATGATGCCAGGGGGAAACGGATGGAGTGGAAAGTGAGTTTTTTCTTCAATACATTGGGGAGAGGACAAGGAGGAGGGGGTTGGGAGAGGGTTGCGATGGGATGGGAGTAAGGAGTGGTAGAGGGACTTCATGGGCTTCCAATAAACCAGGAAAAACACTGCATAAAAAATGCATTTTTTCTATTTATTTTTTTTACGTGTGTTTATTTTGCAGATTTTATCCTCTCTTATTAGGCTATGGTCATACATTCAGTATTTTGTCAGCATTTCACATTAGTATTTGTAAGCCAAAACCAGGAGGTGGTGATAAATACAGAAGTTGTGATGTGCTTCTATTTCTCTGATTAAGCAAAAATCAGGTGAGGTACAATCAGAGATAAAGTATAATAGAAATATGTGCACCACCTTTGCATTTTTCATTCGCACCTGGTTTTAGCTTACACATACTGATCTAAAATACTGACCAAATACTGATAGTGTGACCATACCCTTAGAGTGGGTGAAATCTAACGATTCAGGAGGTCGGCGATGGCAGTGGCAGGAGGAGTGGGGCAATACTGTGGCCTTGTCCTCTCAGAAGATGGCAGTCTGTGCATCTTATAATCCACAAAATACGGTATATCTATATATTTGTAGCTTTGTTGCCACAAAAGGAACCCAGACATATTTCTTGCACAGGGGTCCAAAGCTGTCAGTGTCCGCCCATGACCTACTGAGTTATCTAATAAAAAGATTACTTCTGTTTAAAAATTGAAAAAGATGCATGTAGCCCCTATAAAAATTTTATCAGGCATGTATAGTTTAAAGTAATATTTGTTGAAAAATCTTTTATCTAATATGCAAATAAGGGTGTGTCAATGCACTTTTGGTGTGTCCTTGTGTCCTATGCCTTGGTGCACTGATACACCTTCCTATTTGCATATTAAGGCCATTTTCTTATCTTGATATAGTATTTCATATTTGTAGCAATTTATTTTAACAGCATATAAATAAAATAATTTTTTTATAGAAAAAATATTTTTTCTGCGGACGCTGGATATTTTCACTCTACAAGTAAGATTATTCACTTGGGAGCCGGCCCATGGTGTATTTCATGCACCACACTCAGTGTGGATTTCTTGTCTGGATGTCTGGATCCGGTGAGCTGATGTGAACACCATGGATGAGTGATCACGTAAATGCTCAGATGCTCGTTACTCAAACCGAGCAATTCCTAATGCTCGGATGCTCATGGGGAAGACCCCTGGAAGCATCTCTGACTCCCAGATCGCTGCTGAGAACAATGTTGTCACACTTTTACTCCTGACAATAAAACATTCAAAATTGAAGAGAAATTGTAGTTTACAGGAAAAAAAGTATTAAGAAACATTCTTTCTTGGACAATGACTTGTATTTAAAAATAAATAAATAAGTAATTTAAGTAAGTTAAATAAAATTGAAATCTTTATTAAAAAATTAGAAATG